>NC_053161.1:43793067-44135567 GCF_016835505.1 Polypterus senegalus
CCCTCAACTCACACATGGGGACCTCTGTTAGTCTGTGAACTACATTTTGAGAGCCACTGATTTAGACTAATCAACTGAAACCCCTTGACTTCAGACAGGTGATCTCCATTGACCTAATTATGGGACTTCTATGGGACTTTTTGTGATCAATTATTTTATACTTAATATTTGGAATTGAGTCAGACTACTTTGCAGAGATCAGTTTTCACTTTGACATTAGAGTCTTTTTTCTGGTGATCAAAATCCACTGTAATTTGATGTTGTATAACAATAAAATGTGAAAACTTTCAACAGGTGGAATATTGTTTATAGGCACTGTGTATGTATTATAATATATGCATTTACAGTATATAGCAGTTCACTATAGTCTATTAACAATACAAACAAAACTCATTGTTTGCGAACATGTAGCACGCCAATGGGTCACAGGCTTAAAACGATTTTATTGAATGAGAGCTGCTTCAGTACTCTTTAATGAGCTACTCTAATTTGGGGTCTCAGAGAGACAATGAACTTGTTGTGTAAATTAATCAATGGCCTCATAGTCTTCTCTTTTCTGTTACTACAGGAGGTCTCCACTTCAGCTTTCACTAATAAATCAGCATAAGTTTTGGATGTGGTGATTTTCTATGTGGACCAAGGCTGTAAAAGCACACTACTAAGAAAATGAAAATCACCCTTAATTACTTCCTTTAAAACGGCATAATACAATGTGCTTTGAGCATGGGAAAAGCGCTATATAAATAAAATGTATTATTATTGATGCATATGTAACTAACAACTCACTAAAGGCAAAAACAAAACATTAACAGGGCAAAATAAGGAAAAAATAATAGACATCAAAAACCAAGCTATGAGAAATAAGCTGTTATTGGAATAAGAAATATCTAATTTAGTGTAATAATAAGCAGAGCTGCTTTTTCTCTCAAAACAGCTATGGGGCACAATGGGTTTCAATGACACCCATCACAATTAACTACCAAGATCTTGCAGAGGGTTTATGAAAATGAAACAAAATTAAACAGACGTGCCATGACTTGCAATAAACGCAAGCTGTGTCTGAGTCTTAGAATTATTCATTTTATTGTAATGACTACAATTAATGGGTCTGGGCTGAGAGATGTATTAGCTGAAAAGGAGCAGAGTGGCATCTCTACAGTAGACTGCCATCTGAGACTAGTATGGCTCATAACAAAACACTGACCGCTACATTACAGAATATAGAAAGCATAATGAATGTCCCCCATGACAACTAATTGATCTAAAAAGAATAAATAATCTAAAATGGGTGGTGCTGTATCAGTGGACTGTAAAATGAGTGAGATAAGAAATCAAAATCTTCTGGTACAGTGGGAACAGGCATAGTGGAACTAGAACAAGTGCTGAAGATATACAAATCAATAAATCAACTTCAGCATTAATCTTCTATGTAGAAGCTTGCTGGTCAGATCGTAGTCAACTAAACTGCTGCTTTTGTTCTAATGCATTAGTATATAGGTGGTTAAAAGAAATAATTGTGAAATATTTTACATATTTTAACTATAAACATAACATTCTCAAATCTGCTTAAACCAGTTAAGGTTTCTGATGGGCCAGAGCTTATATCTCTACAAAACTAGGTACTGTATAAGCCATGGTCAGGGCACCATTCCATTGCAAGGCTGACCCATGCCCACACCCACCTGTGAACTCACATATTTGAAATCATAAACTAACCTTTGATGTCTTTGAGGATGTAAAAGGAACACTCACAATGTGATAGGGTGGATTGTGCAAACTTCATATGGACAAATTAGTTTGAAGCCAGGATTTCTGGATCTTTAAGGTAGTAATGCTACCCACTGCAGAACTGCACTGTCCAATTGCAAAAGGTTTTGATTTTTTTTAGATTATAATTTAAAATCCTTATTCTAGAGCCATAGATAGATTTGCAGAATTTAAAGCAGTCACTACTGAGCTAAATAACAAGATGTTCTGCTCATCATACCATAGCAGGCTTACACTGTACTTCAATTAGTTTTTCAGTATTTCATAAACCTAAATAAACATCTGGCCTTAATTTTATAGACACATGACTTTTTACCTATCAGAAACTGACTTGGGTCTTCTTCCCACTTACCAAAATGACCCAAGGTCTGTCAGCAATGCTCCCCTATTAACATATCACACTGGATGATCAGCGAGTCTGCTTCGAGAAGGAAAAATACCTGCACACTGTGTTGGTCGTAACTGGTGCTGCCATGGTTAACACAATGAAGATTTTGTAGAAAGAGAGATTTCTAATAAAACTTAGTATTAGTCCTTTAAAAATAAATTCAGCTATTGAAGAACATAATAGTTTCCTTATAGGAGTGATCTTGTAAACGTAAATATGGAAATATGCACCTTTACGCAAAAAAAAAAATCTTTTCTGTGGGTCTTAAAAATAATTAATATGCCATTCTTAGTTTTTCAGATGGAGTCATACAAGGATGTTTGAGGATCAACTTCCACATTCTACTGAAGTGTATAATTCCACACTGGGACAAGAGGGTGTGTGGTCGCTAACCATGTCATCTCTTTTTATTTCTGAAGCGCCAAGAAATCACTCCATGAGGGCAACCTAACTCCACCTACATTGCCCCAGAGGCCCTGCCCCTATGGACAGGGACACCATAAAACAGAGACTTCCCAGAGGAGTGAGTCTCACTTCAGGGAGAAACTGACCCAATTTGACAAGCCCCTTTATCAATGGAGCCAAGTTGGTTAAGACAGCATCTTTGAAACCAGTTTTCTGTTTTGCCATCCACTGCTTGTTTCTGTTCAATTTTTTGGACAATTACATTAAACAGAAATTCCCAGTCGGCACCCTAACTTATCTTTGGGATTCCAGTTATCCTTTCATTTATCACAGTGGATTATCTAATAAAAACATTCTGATGACTAGGTTATACCAATAAAGAAATGGTAATGAGTGGAGTTATCTTTTCTCTTTTAACTTCAGAATATTAATTTGAGAAATATTAGTCATTCACAGGGCATGCTTACAGTCACAGCTCTGTTTATCAGGAATGTTTAAATTTTCCAGTTAACCAGACGTGCATGTCTCTGGGATGCTGAAGGAATCTTGGAGGAAAACAACAATTCAATATGAGGTGAACTTGCAGACACCACACATGACAATTATAAGGTCTAATAATTCAAGACAGGCAACATGCGCTGTGAGGCAGCAGTGCCAGCTGTACCATGATGCTGCCTAAATCCAATACATTATATTTTTAAAATAATATATATTTTTTAAATACAGATGGTGGATTCAAATGAGTTTTGAGTTTGTATTTTTGTAAGTATATTTCCTCAGTGGACTCATTTCACTATGCAAATAGATGTTGTGGAGTGAGAAAATACTCTGACTTGGGCCTCTTTTATATTCTTTATTTCAGTATAGCATCCAATGCTCTATTACTCCCAGACCAAAATAACAAACACTGATTGACTAAAGATTTTGAAATACATAAGTGGCATGGCTTTACCTGTAAAAATAATAAAATACCCAAAAAATTCTATCTAACCACTGAACTCCTATTCAAGGAAAAGTAATCTCCATAATATTTATTTGGCACTGAGGTGTAAGATTTAGTTTATGGCTTAGAAAATGCATTGCAAGAGTTGAAGATGGTGAATCATTAGCCTAGTAAGGCAAAAATGATGATGAGGGGCTGGAAGACAAAAAGTAAGAGTAGTGTTGGGGCTTTAAAAATGGAAATTGAAGATAACATGATTTTTTTGTTTGATTCATATGGAGGTGTTTTGAACTTTTTTCACGTTCTAATAACAGAAGATTAAATATTCTGGGATTGATGCAATCATTCACATTCAGTATCTTCCGCAGTTAGAAAATCAGAACATTATAAAACTTTTGATAATAACAGTCCATTCAGGCCTACGAATCTCACCAATCCTAACTTCTCCAAAATAACATCAAGTCCAGATTTGAATGTGCCTAAAATCCTACTGTCCAACACACTACTTGGAAACTTATTCCATGTGTCTATGGTTCTCTGTGTTAAAAAAAAAACTTGTTTATGCAAAATGTAACCTTAACAAGTATCCAAATTTGTTTATGTTGTTGGAGATGGCTGGGGTGGCAACCCTGCCGGGACACCCAGGAGGACCGGAGGAGGGCTTACACCTTCCCCAGACTATGTGGGGGCGAGCGACCAGGTTCCTTTTGGGGCCACAAGTACAGAGCTTTGAAGCTCTACCCTGTAGGGGCACGTGGTCACTGCCAGGGAGTGCCCCTGTGCCTTTGGAGCCCTGGACCTCAGCACTTCTGCCACACCCGGCAGTCCTGGTGGGAAGAGGACTGGAGACAGCTGGAGTGCTTCAGGGTACGGAGCTGGCACTTCCGCCACACTGGGGAGTGCCGGCGGAAGGTTGCCGGAGCACACCTGGAGCACATCCGGGTGCTGATAAAAGGGGCCGCTTCCCTTCAGACAATGGCTGGAGTCGGGAGTGCAGAGGACGAGGTCTCTGGAGGAGGCAAGGAGGCACTTTGAGCTACTGTTTGTATGAAAATGTGCTAAATAAATAAATGTTGTTGTTGTTGTCCTGAAGAGTGAAGGCATTGTGTTGTGTGGCCAGGACTTTGGGGTTTGTGAGCACTTGAACTGTAAATAGTAGTATGTATAATAAACGTGTGTGGGGTGATTACAACGTGTCTGCCTGTCTGTGTCCGGGTCATGTTCCCCAATGTGTATCATATTAATCTCATTTTAAAGTAGCAGCTTGGGTCCACTGTACTATTTTTTCATAATTTTAGAAACTTCAATCATGTCACCTCTTAATATCAGTTTGCTTAAATGACATTCATTTGCTTAAAGTTACAATTGGTATTAAGATTTATGTTTATGGCAGTATTTGCACTGGATCTGACTTCCTAGGCTCTCGTTGATTGTACAGTATAACTTCATTATAGTTGTACTTCCCGGACAGTCCTTGCCTTTAGCTAATCAGTTTAAAGTTAAACTCTAACATTAGAAAGCAGGAACTACAAAAAAGACAAATACACAAAATCCCCCACTGGAAGAAAGAAAAAAGCAATGCATCCTTTGCCTTTTACCAAAAAACATGCAAAGTCCTACAAGTGTCTAAAATTAGATGTCAAAGGGTATGACTGCACATGCAGTTTCTGTTTTAAGAAAGAAAAGCTTTAAAGCTGATTAGTTTTCATTTAAATAAAATTCCTGGAAAAACAACTTTGACAAAACTCCAAGAAAATGGAAGTCTAAGGAAATCTGGCCTGCATATACAGTACTTTGTAACCAACAGAAAACAGAAAAAGCAGAAAGCTAAATTGAATATTTCCCATGATTCTGAAAAGTAGTAGACATCCTGTTTTTGCTGTACATGAAAATAAAAGTTTTTCCCACCTTCCTTTCTCATGAGTAACTTTTTTCCTGCTAATAAACATATTTTCTATGAATTTCTTACAGTAAGTTATGCTTACTGCATATCTAAAGCTACAGTACTTACAAATCAAAAATTGATAGCATAATTGTTTAGAACCATGAATGGAAAACTAATTCAGAATATCATAAGAAAAATAAATGCTTTTGATCACCTCATTTTATTAAAAGAATTGTGGATTTCAGATTACTGTTTCTTCACATAAGAATAGTTTAAGAAAATTATACTATATGTTGAATTTTTAGAAAGAAGAAAAATTGTTCCATGTATCCAACAGAGAGACTTCAACAGGGGGCAGACATTCGGCCTCCAAGAGAGAGGTGTATCATTGTGTAATATTTTTGAATGCGCTGCAAGCCTATATAGTAGTTTGTTGACAATGGACTCACTGGTTTGAACACAAGCTAAGGGATTTTCATTGGTATTCATGTACAAAAGGCAGTGCCAGTTTACAAAAATGTTTTTACATTCTGCTTCAAATATCTCAGTCAGAAGAGCCAATTTTAGAGGATCAATTAAAGTAAATTTGACATCACAGTTGGGACATTTTAGGTTGTACTAGTTTGTCTTCCCCTAGTAAAAGAAGCCAAGCATCACATTAGTTGTTCCATTTCAAAAATTCCATAATCTTAATGAAAAGCAATATCATAAAAGTCAGTACAAAATGCATTTTAAAACGATACAGGATTGGCAGAACTAAATACATGTTAGAGTTTGTGTGAAGATAGCATTAAACCACTAATACAGTAATAGCAGAGCCCATTCATAGCAGTAGATAAAACTCCGACGCATCATTGCCCAATGCTTCCTGGCCAAGCCAGTAGGAACGTTTAATGGCATTACAGTTTATTGTCATGAAATTCAGGATTGCAGAGAACTGTTAAATGTTTTCAGTCAGGCTCATGGTTTGTCATTCCCGGAAACACTAAATCTTTCACCTGAATTCAAAACTCATTGGCTCAGAAAACTAGCAAAAATACTTAATGAAGCATGTAATATGTGTTGCTATTTTTCTTTTCACGTCCGAAAATGCTTTTTTTGGTGGTAACATTTAATTTGAGTCTGCAACAAGACTGAGATAAATCAGGGTAATTTGCCTAAAGCTGTTATTCGACATGAAAAAAATGGAAAAGTAATGATTTAGGTTAGTGTAATAGGCATTTCCTCAGCCTACACCATCAGGAAAACATTGTTAAAGCTGAAATCAGTCAGAGAAAGTAGTATAAAGCTTTTGGCATGTGTTTTGTTTTCCACAATTTATCCTATATTTAACTAATTAAAGTAGTCCTCTAAAGGGGTTACTGACATGCTGTTCACACCTCCAGGCAATAATACTTTGTATACAAAACAGAGCCAGCTCCTGCACCTACTTGATTGTAATGCCATTAATTCACAACTTTTTTTTAATCTATCATGATCTTTAATACTCCCCATTCCCCATTCACGAATGTTTTGTAAAGTGCTGGCACTCAATTTGCTGTGTATACATGATATTATTGGGTGTTGATTATTTAAACTGAAATGCTTTTATCAAAGGTCAGTCAGAGAATCCCAAGTATAATAAAAATATGTTATAGTTAATATAAACCTCAAAAGACAGTATAGGCAGATGCTCCTGGTATTGAACTTGTGCAGAAGTTACAACTTCCACCACTTTTAGTATGGCAACCAAAGTTTTAAGGACAGCAAAACTGATATGGACTAATGGCAGCCCCCAAAAAAGTACAGCTTAATTTGTTAGTGCATTCTGAGGTATTTCAACTAAGAAAGAAAGATGTTTCAAAGTATGTTTTTAAATAATTGCTGCACCAGAGAATTGCATTTGAATTAGTACAAGGAAGTAACAATCACAGTATAATCTATACACTTGGCAACAATTATCCAATATACCTATAATGTTAAAAACCTGTATCAGTGATCTACAGACCTAGAAGGTTGGTTTGGTTAACTTGCAAATATGCAGTGCAGCTAGAATGCTCAGGACTAAACATTAGGACCTTATTAAATATTTAGGAAGAGAGTTTTGTATGGTGTCAGTCTCCAGGTTTAAATGGTTAACTACACAAGAACTTAAACAACAGTGGTTGACACAAAAAAAAATTAATAGTACTTTCATTTAAAAGTAACCTAATAGTACAATATACAGTAAGCTGAAATTACTAAAATGGTAGTTCTATACAGCACATGCAGGACTGGATCTACCATCAAGGCATTCTGGGTGGACACCTAGGGAGTCATGACTGTAAGGGGCTTTTTTCCGATACCCCCCAACTTGATCGAACAGCAGAGTATCAGCAGGCTCTAAATGAATTAAGGGACATTCTACCCACCCGCCTGATTAAATGATCGACTACATGTGTGCCGTCAAAAGGGGGATCCAAAACTCCATGATGAAGCGATCGAGTTTTGTGCCGTAATCAACACTGAGAAATACCACACTGCATAAAACAACCGGTTGTCTGCACGCTGCCTTGTTAAATGTATGATAATTCTCTGTTAAGGAGCTACGTCACCCATAGGCATGAGAGGGTCTTAATCTGGCCTTGAATACATGACAGAAAATAAACCTGAAAGGTCAAATACTTTAAAAGAAGACCTTACATTGGTACATACTGTATTACTTTACATCTGGGTTGTGAAGCACAAGGGGAGGTGTGAGGCAGGGGGATAGATCTTATTTGTTTTAATTTACTCCAAATGCACCAAAGGAAAAGAGGTGTCATGAAAAATAACAGAACATCAGGAAAACTACTGTACAGCAATAAAAGTCAAAAATGGGTACTTGCATTGGAGAGGCCAGAATGCAGTGTCACACTGTCAGAAATCTACCATGAAAATAATTAGGGCTCAGGAGTATATGCATAATTGTAATTATTGACAACATTTATATAGTGCTTTTTCATTCTTCTCAAAGCACAAGACAATGGTAAACCTCTTTAGCCACCATCAATGAGTGCCTTCCACCTGAATGATGCAACAGCAGCCATTTTTAAACAAGTATGCTCAGTATACATTAGCTATTATGTGGTAAAGGAGTGAGAGAAATAGTTAGCCAATAAGGGACACAGGATGATTAGGGACAGAATGGACAAGGGCATGAAGGGCAGTTTAACCAGGACAACGGGAAACACACTACAATTCTGAAAGATTCCCAGAGGTCTTTTGTGACTTCAGACAGTCAAGGCCTCAGCTGTACATCTTGTCTGAAGGACGGCAGCAATTTTTACAACATAGTGCCACAGCCACCGCAGTGGGACATTGGGAACCACACACAGATCCGAGGGTAAGCACCCCCTGTTGACCACACCAGCACCTCCTCCAGTAGCAACCCAAAGGTTTTTCCTAGAAGGACACCCATCCAAATACTGGCCAGGCCCTGGAAATTTTCCTGAGATGGCACCAGCCATGTCTATTAAATGTTCCTAACCTTAGAAGCACTTTGAGAGATTGTGTTGGAAGTTGCCAATAAGTGGGGTTAAAAGTTTAAGCTTCAAGTCAGGAGGCAAATGACAACAAAAACATCAACATTTACTTATACAGCACATTTTCATACAAATGATGTAGCTCAAAGTGCTTTACAAGATGAAGAAAGAAAAGTTTATATTTTAAAAATGTAAATATAAGATTAGGCAATACTAAGTAACAAAGAATAAAGAAAGGTCTGATGGCCAGTAGAACAGAAAAAGAAAAAAAAAAAAAAAAAAAAAACTCCAGAGGGCTGCAGAAAAAAAAAATCTGCAGGGGTTCCAAGGCAACAAGACCTCCCTGCCCTCACTAGGCTTTCTACCTAACATAACTGATCTTAATAAATCCTCATGGTTTTCAGGCTTCACATGGAAGAATTAGATGATGATGATCATGTAAACATCTGGCTTTCAATCCATCAATGTGTGGACTGCATGGTGCCTTGATCAGGTGGTGGTGGCACAGATCGCCACCACAGAAAACCAGTTAAAGGACAGCAGAGAAAGTAAGGGCCATGATAAAAATGATAATTAAATAGCAATAGTAGAGAATAAAACTCTCGGATTACTAGTATTGTTATTTATAATTTTAGAGAAGTAGCACCGCCTCTCAAGACAGACTATGTTGTTGTATTCTGTTATTTTTGCCTTCAATATTTCATATTGGACATTGAATTTTGTTTTTATCAATTTACGCTCAGCTATCCAGCATGTTTTCTTTAGATCACATCAACACTCTTTGGATCTTCCATGGTGTAATAGTGCTGGAGGATTTTCTAACTGTCTTTTCAGGAGCAATTATGTCAGCGGAAGCTCTCACTTTAACATTAAAAAGTTTTCCACTTTACTATTTACATTATTATCACTATTGTAGTAAGCACTACAAACGGACTGGTGCCTTAAAATATTAGTAAACTTTAAGGCTGCAGATGAATCAAAGAAGCGTTTTTTAACAATATGCTTCTCATTAATTTTATCTATCAGAATTTCTATATTAAATAGTAAGAGAAAACGGTCTGATAAACCGATATCCATGATCTTTTTCACATCCACTTTCCTTTAGTAATCAATAAATCCAATGTGTACCCCCCCTTTGTGTGTTGGCTTACTAATGCGCTGGCTCAGATCAAAAAAGTGTGTAGGAGATTCATGAATTTTTGCTTTTAGGTCTCATTCATCAATATGAAAATTAAAGTCACCAACTATTAGGAACCTGTCATAGTTAGTCATTATAATTGACACTAAGTCTGAGAATTCCTCAAAGAAAGACACAATATATTTAGGAGGTCTATACACAAACAATACTAGAGACTGAAACTCCTTGAATAACAACGGCAAGATACTCAAAAGACACAAATGTACCAAAGCCGACATCTTTACACTTTAACCGACTCAAATAAATATTTGCTAAACTGCCAACGTTCTTACCTTGGCGAACCGCATGAGTAAAGCTGTAATTCAGAAGGGCAGATTCAATTAATACAGCCACACCATCAAAGCTAAGCCATGTTTCACTTAATGTAATAAAGTCAATTTTCCTATCACTAATAAGATTGTTGATGGAAAAGGTCTTGTTGGTTAATGCTCTAACATTTAATAAAGACATATTTAAGGTCTCGGAGGAGCAGAATTAAAGTGGCGGCATGTTGCGGCTGTTCAAAATGGTAATTAAGTTATTCGTATTAATGCCGCTTTGTACAGATTTTTAATTTAATCCATAGTCTGTTGTTATAGTTTTAATAAAGTGCACATCTAGAGGTGAAACAGTACTTAAATTATTCACATTTTTGCCACGTTGTCTCGATTATTTACATGAACAGAGGTTGGTTATTAAAGTATTGATGCAGTGCACATTTGAAGAAGACTTTGCTACAGAGTTATCATGTCCTAGTAAGGCATTATGGAAAGAATTAGTATTAAAAGCACATTGTCAAGAGAGATGAATTACCTCAGAGATGTTTTCGGAGAGGACCCGGTGCCAGATGTATTAATAATAATAATAATACTACATTTTATTTATATAGCGCCTTTCCCATGCTCAAGGCACTTCACAGAGTTTAAGAAAGATCGGCAGGGTATACAGTATAGAGCATTGTACTAAACCAAATAAAAAAATTAAAAAAATAAAGAAGAGTAAGATAGTAAATTCAGAGAAAAACAAAAGCCTAACAGACAACATAATTGATGGTCTAGCACACACACACAGGTTATATGAGCGTCTTGACATAGAGGTAAACTGAAAGAAGGGTAGTAAAGTCAGGTAGAGCTAAAAGCCTTCCTGAACAGATGAGTTTTGAGTTGTTTTTTAAAAGAATTCATGGAGTCAGCCGATCTAATTAATTTTGGTAGGTCATTAGGATGCAGACCGGGATGAAAAGTGCCAAGAGATGGAAAAAAATCAGAGCGAAGATGGAGAGGAGCTATGGAATGAGTAAAGCACTGTGTCTAGATGGTGGACAAGTAGGTAAGTCACTCTATCTCACAGTTACGGATTAGGTCCTATGAATTTAGGTTTAGTAGGAAATGTAAGGTTAGTCTTACATTCCGCCTCATTTGGTATTTTTACCATTTCTCTTTGTGTTCTTTAATAATACAATCATTTTTCATCTGTTAGAGTTTGGCTGTACTTATGTGGTGCCTCCAGAACCAGGTCAGGGCATTTAATTTGTTTAAGTTGTACACACCTAGTGCAGAACTATAACTACTGTAGTAGTTTGAGGCTCCTTTAAAACCTGTCCTACTCATCCAGTTTTGAAATATTTGTAAATAAACTTGTGTAACTACAGATTCACTTCATTCCCAACTGAATGATAACACAATCTCCCTTGGCTAGGCCCAGGGTTCCACCTTATTTATTTATTTGTTTGGCCTGTTTCTCTCTAGTGCAGGAACGTGACAAGCATGATTCACCTTTATTGTTTACAAATGTGGCTTTTCACTCCATTTCAAGTAGGCATATGGTATTCCGTTACCTGCTCTTTTTGAAATATTTTCTGTGACAAAACTCAAAAAGGTAGGTTTCAGCCTGGCTCTCAAAACTGAAGAAGTTGGCTTGAGAGCCTACATAGTCCAGAAGCAGTCAAAGAATATAAACTCTAAAAAGAGAGAGGGGAACTGTGACAACACTTGGCATAAAACTCAAGAATAGTGTGAAACAATAGTTAATCCAAAACAACATTACATCAAAAAACACACACACACAGGCACAGACGGTGGTCAAATGAGGCAAACCACAGAGCTAACAATACTAACAGTCAGTAATCAAAAGACAAAGCATCAAGCCAGGAAGTAAGAAAACAAAAGAGCATTTACAAAAAGCTAGGCAATCCAAAATTGAAGAAAATGACAGGAGAATGAAACTAATGTATCAGCAGAAAATCACTAGCCTTATAAACATTTAAGTTTAAAAAAATTCAATAAAAGCATAAAAGAAGTCACAAAAAAGAAAACAGACAGAAAATGAAGAAGAAAAAACTAAAGCTAGGGAACCCATAGTCAAATCATAATAATGTGGCCCCTGCTTCATGCTTAATCACTTGATAGCTGGGGTTTCACCAAAACAAAGAGTAAGCACTGAAGGTTGAAGCACTGCCTTGTGCTTCCCACTCTGCATTGAAGCGTCGGCTTGATATGTATGGTTCGTATCTCGGCGTCCCTCTCTGCTTAGCAGAGAGTTAGTTGCCATTTTTGATATTAGGGCTTGGTTCTTCAGTTTTGCCTAACTGGTCTGTTCTTGAGATTTAAGTTTATGTGGGTTCTCACTGTTTGGGCTATTTTGTAAACTTTTATGACTTAAAGTATTCTAAAACAACCCTAGAGTGTTTGAATTATTATTTTTCTTTAGTTTCCCTTGTTTTTTTGTTTTTTTTTTTTGTTCAAGTATTTGATGTTTTATGTAAGGTATGAATTTAAGTTAATGGTAATCTGAAGTTAATTATAATTTAAGTAGGTTATTCCTTGGTCTAATTAGAAAGATTTTTGCTTCTTTAGGTGAATGGGCTCTCTTGATAAAAGACAGTTATTAGTGTATATCTTAGTCACAAGTGTTTATTATCCTTGGAAAGAGTTTTTGCTTGGTTAGTTACTCATTTTAATTGATTCCTTGTGTGTTTAAATATAATTTATTTATTAGAATGTTTTTTAAATAAATATTCAATTTGGTTCACAGCTTCCATTTATTTTTTTCATCATGCACAAGGATTTCAGAAGAGCTTTGGGTTTACCCTTTCCTCTACTAGGTGTTCCTAAACATTTGCATTGATTAATCCCATAGTAAACGCGGATGGTGCTACTTGCTCTAACCTTATATTTTAATAAAAGTGTAACATTATCGTACATAGTGCAATCAAAAGCAGAAATTAAAAGAACACAAGTAGATGATGGGATAAAGTCAAAGGGATGCAGTTTGGTGGAAGGGGAGTCTATGTGTGCACTGTGTAGCAAGCGGACAGCAGACTCTATAACATTAAAACAGTGAAATTAAAATCAAGGAATATTATACAAAAAGCAAACTGAATGAGAACATAAATAGGTCAAACATTGGTCAGTTATTCTTATTTGAATAGCTATCAGAATATATTCTATTTGTAATGACCATTAACTTCTGACTTCTCACCAGTCAAGATGTCAGTTGGATGAAAGCATTCTCAAAAATGTCTTTAAAAATGTAGGGAATAGTTAATAGGTTTTTGCCAAATTATTTTAGGAGTTTGGTGACTTAAGGCCAAGTGTAACGATACCGTATGTTTAGTGACTTGGAACACTTCAATCTGTCCTTATGTTACTGCACGCTTGGTAACGTGTTGTTGGTTTTCCTCTAGAATTGTTTATATAATACTATTATATTTCAGTATGTTATATACTGTACTACAAGCAACTTCAGAATTTCTGCATCTTACTATTGTGATCCTGATGATCACCTTCTTCACAGGTCTGTCCTTGGCCAATTAGATAGGCCGCCCACTAAGCAGCATAGCCCCAAACTCAAAAGGCCTTTAAGCTAAAGTAACATAACCCCTTAACCTAAAGCAAATAAATTCATATTGTAAACTAGAAAACAGTACCTTAGACAATAACATGGGTCCAAACCAGATTATTAAAGAAACTAAAGACAAGTAAAGTTTAAAAGTAGAACTCAAACAATGTTTCTTCTTAACTACTTTCTTGGGTCAGTAGCCCAGCCGCATAATTCAGTGGCCCTGTCTCCTTAGGCTCTACATACAAGAGACAGGGCAGATAACAAAAATTCATAATCATAATCACTTTATTGCTAGCATGTGAAACATATCAGAATTGACTTTGGTTAGGTACAAATATAGGGAATACAAGACATTATCAACTCCTCAAGACAACACTATTTCAAACCACCATTAATCTGACATTGTGCAAACAACTATACAAATATTACAGTTTCTTGAACAAAACCCATTTACAAACTTCAATAATACCCTCAAATAGATGAAAAACTATACAAAATAATATAGATACCAAACAGTACAAGTTGAAGTATGAAGTATTTACAAATAGACAAACAGCACAATTGCCACTTATATGTTGTGAAAACAGTTTGGAGTAACCCTATGTAAATTTATTTATGGATTTGAATACTCTGAGGAAAGAAGCCCTGGGACCTCATGTATAAACAGTGTATACGCACAGAAATGTTGCGTAAGAACATTTCCACGTTCAAATTGTGATGTATAAAACCTAAACTTGGTGTAAAGCCACGCACATTTCCACGGTACCTCATACCCTGTCGTACGCAAGTTCTCCGCTCGGTTTTGCACCCAGTGTCAATGCAGTGCTACTGTTCCTGTGTGGTTATCCTTTCTTTTCCTGACATGGCTTTATAAATATACTGAAATAAACTTCATATTGTTTATTAGCTTAATGCATCTGATTGTAATTAACCAGTAACAATATAATGGTCCACAGAATGGTCAAACTATTCTAAATACCATAGCTGCTTTAACGTTGTTACTCTCACTACACTGTCTTCTTCTTCTTACAGCTGCTCCCATTAGGGGTTGCCACAGTGGATCATCTTTTTCCATATTACTCTCACTGCACCAATAGGAGCAGCTGATCGGAAAGGGAATAATCGGTATACAGCATCAAGCACACTCTGCCTCAGCAATGCTTCCTATATGAACTGCTTCTCATATGACAAACGCTTCAAACCTTTCCTGTACGGACCTCGCGGTTCAGAAACAGTTTCATCCCAAGAACTATAAACACACTCAATCAGTCCATCAACTGTTCCTTGTATAACTGTTAGTACTTATTAGTACAGTTACCTCACTGTAAACTTGCACTACAGTTATAATATCTCACAACCTGAGCCACTTTATAAAGCGCGTATTTACATATGATGACGATATCATTTTTAAGATGAAATGCAGCAAAATATGTTTATTATATTATACAGATAAAGCTTTAACTTCATTTAAATAATCTATATTGTTAATAATTAAAGGTTGTTCCTGCCTCGCACTGTATGCTTCACTGGGACTGGCGTGAAGGATAGAATAATTAAACACGTACAGTAATACGAAGATATTTCAATGTTCCTTAAAAGTTTTGAAGAATTGGCATTATAAGCTTACAGATGGCTTAACGTCCATTATAGAGCTGATTGTGTGTCGATCGGTTACTTGGAGAAAGAAAAGTAAGGACAGGAATTCGAGGTTAGTACGTTTGAAAGAAACAGTACTGTATGGGCGGCCCTGTGCAGGTGCACAAATTGCACCTACACAGAGCCGCCAAATCCCAGAGGCCGTCACACCAATAATTATTGAATATAAAACAGAAAGAGAAAATAACGACCCAGCTAAAAATGCAGCAGCAAATTTTGACAAAAGTTAAATGCTTGTGTCATGAGCACGAGGCGGCTATGCAGTGTCCGGAATGGACGTGGCCATCTGCCGTGCATAAGATACCATATTGACATTGGCAGGCGAAGGAGCCACCGATTCTTCCTCTGCCCAGGGCCGCCACGAGCCTAGAGCCGCCCCGGAGTACTGCTGCAATAAATTATTTCATCGAAGGTCGCGCACAATCCCTGCGCCACCGTTAAACCCATGTTTAATAACGTTCTTTAACTCCTATCATCATGAAAATGATATCACGTATACATCTCAGTATTTTAGTTATTCAGAGGGCTGTAATATCATGAATGTAATGGATTGTGTCCTGTCAGAGGTAGAGAAAGCCGGTTTAAGAAGCACGTAGTGATTCACACACATACAGCACATAGAACACATACAAAACAAAGCATTTAACGTGCTACTTTATTTACGATGTGATTTGAGAAACTAGTTAATTAAACGATTTTAACGTGAAGTTTATGATGTTCTACTTTAATGACAAAATAAACTACGTGATTAAAGTGGACATTTTGAGATTGAAGTTGACATTTCGTGCTTTTTTCCCCACTGTGTGCCTTTTTTTTCTCTGTGCCCTAATAAGCTTTCATATGACACAGACGGTGGGCTACGACTCACCTTTTCACGGCGACTTTGATATCGGACAACTTCTTATTTATTTAGGGCACTCTGCGACTTTGTGAACTTGAGTTTTCGAGTTTCGCTGACACGCTATGTCAGTCGATCAACTTCCTTTTGTTGTTTATACCACTGTTTACACCAACAAATAGTACGTTTTCCTTGCCTCCACTTGGCATTCACTGAAATTCTTCCATTTTCCCTCTTGCTTTTGTCATTGTCTTTTCACAGAACGCTGAGCATAAGGGCTATTTATATTAATTTGCATATTCAATGAGGCCTAATTCTGGGAGGCGTTGGGGCGGGACAGCACGCGTGTGCACGAGCGTTACTTTTCACGCTGACCAGGATTTATGTAGTGGAAGAACGTGGTAGTTGGCGAACGCACAGATTCCTACATCTGGATTTTTCTGTGCGTAAGAACATTTCGGCTTTTGTGCTTACATCATGTTATAGTGTGAGTTCTACGCACGGCGTTATGCATGAGGCTCCTGGAGACTGTGTGTAGTTTGGGTCGCAACAGACCTGCACTTCCTCTGTAATGGCAATTTAATGAACAGATAGCTGCTGGGGTGGATGAAGTCAGCTGCAATCTTTCCTGCCCTCTTTTTTGCTCTGGCAATGAAAAGATCATTTAATTTTGGGAGATAACAGCCAATAATTTCCTCAGCTGAGCAAATCACTAACTGCAACCAACTCTTAGAAAGAGAGGAGACAGAAGGAAACCAAATGGTGATGGAGGTGGTCACGATACTCTCAATGATGGCTGTGTAATAATGTAACAGTATATGCCTTGATAAGCCAAGCTGGTGAAGGAAGACCAATCTCTGCCTGGCTTTCTTGATGATGAAGGTGATGTGCTTGTCCCATTTTAATGTCTTAGTGAAAGTAGCCCCCAGTAATCTAAACAACTGAACCACCAACACAGTCTGGCCATTAATTTGCAGAGGTGGACATTTAGTGACTTGTTGGCAGAAGTTAATCCTCATTTCCACGGTCTTAAAAGCATTGAGCTCCAAGTTGTTACAAGAACACCATTTTTCAAGACAGCCCACCTCTCTTTGATAGGAAGATATGTTATTAGAAATGAGACCCACTACAGTGGTGTCATCTGCAAACTTTAGGAGTTTTACAGATTTGGCAATAGATCTACAGTCATTTGTATAAAGTGAAAACAGGAGGGGCAAAAGAACACAGTCTTGTGGGAGCCTATGCTAATTGCCATTGGATTTAACAAATGGAGGCCCAATCTCACATACTGTTTCCTACCTGTCAAGAAACTCATAATCCATTGGCAGACACCATAGGGTACACCTAACTAGATTAGTTTACACTGAAGCAGCTCCAGAACAATGGTATTGAAGACTAAGCAGAAATCCTCAAACAAAACACTCACATAGGTATTAAAAAACTTAAATAAAAAGCAAACTGCAATAAACAATAAACCAAACAATAAATACATAAGTTATAAATAATCCAAAAACAGAATTACCAATATAATATGCAAAATATTTGAAGAAAAAATAAATAAATACATTTAACTTGAGCCATGGAAGAGCGCCTGACTAAAACATAATACTTACCCACACTGACCAAGCTTAAAACACAAATGTTTCAAAGAAATCACAGAGAATAGGTAACTTCCAGAGATATGAACAGCACAGGGGAGAATAATGGAACAAAGAAAACACTGTAGGAACTTTATATTTTTTGTAATAATTAAATTATTTCCCAAAGAGCACTACAAGGCAACAAGTGTAGACGCATCATGGAGCTCAATCTCAAAAACTGATGTCATTAATTGTTTTCTATCAGTACAGACACTATTGATGACAGGTTTTTCTGTGGAATATAAGATATCCCAGTTTCACTTACTAGACTGTGAAAGCTAGATACCACTAATCATTTAACAAGGTGAAAACATTAATATGAATCATGTGTCTATTATTTAGGGACATGAGGTAGTATGAAGAACTGGCCAATCACTATGTCAGAAAAAATATGTACGTTCCTAAATGCCAGAGGCTGTAATACAGTTTTGCTCCTGACGACATCTTTGTATCCCCGCCTACATTTTCAGGATATTGTGTCCTAAACCTGGACCAAAGTACACCCTGGATTTTCTAGTGCATACATTGGGGAAGGAACACGTGCAAGATTAGGATTTATAGAAGATCTCTCTAACCATAAATTAATAGTCTTTTTACCAAATCCAAAGCCCTTGAGTAAGCCCATTACTATCATACATACAGCTGGTATGTAATGATAACCTTTCTTGTATGTTGTCAAATACTGCATTTCCTGAACATTTTGCTGCCTTTTTTTCCTTTAGGATGCCATTCTCCTCTTGTTGTTTTGGCAGATTGTAATATATTATCTCCATTTAAGCTGCCTTTTATAATACAGTATATCATGCTATCACCCACAACAGTAACTTCAATAAACTACTCAAATAAAAAATTTAAAATCCTTCCAGTAATGCTTTAAATAAAATATTCAGAAAGCTCGATACATATTTGTCTCGAGATCCTAAAATATTCACAAACCTTGACAAATATTTGTTTTGAGTGCTAAAGAAATCTAGCTTATGTTAAATATAAATTGTATTATAAAAGGAACATTTAAATTTAAATTCCCATCATATGACTGCAAGGAAAGTACTACTAGATGCAGAATTGGCTTTATTCATAGTAAATGAAGACAAGACAGTTCTGTCTTTCTCCCAGATCTGCTTCACCCTGTCTATAAACTTCATATCTGACAGGGTGATTAATCCCAACATTTATTTTGCCTGGCATTTTTCAGAATGAAAATTTTTCCCACAAACATTGTATGTGTACAATGAGTACAATTACACAAATTGCCTTTGGCACTTAAAGAGATTTACTCAAGGTCACACAACAATCAGTGGTGTAGACTGATCCATTGGTCTTCTGCTTTCTGGTCCACTATCTAAGGCACCAGTTCAATTAATTTAAAAATTTTGAAGAGCAAGAGACCATTTAATCAGATCCAGTTCCTGGCATGTTGCATGAGCCAGAGGATGTTGCTTATAGGAAGTTGTGTGTCAGAGGATCAATTCCATAGCAACACTGACTGGCATTGCATGTGGCAAAATATTCAGACCATCATGAACTATAAAAGTAAGCACTTCTGCCATGTGAAAAACACTCCATCTCTCCCAACACAGTTAAACAAACTGTGTACCCAGGTTGACAGCAACAATAAGGGGACCGTCACAAAAATGCCACACCCTCTGGACAACCAAGTGCTTACCTTTTACATCTGATATATAAGTGGTGCCCCTACACAAAGTAAACACCCAGAAGGTTGCTGGCCAGAATGACATCACTGAGTTGGTTTTTTAAGGCTGACACCAAGCCAATTCCAATACCAATTTAAAAAAAAAAAGAAAAAAAACTACTAAGCTCCAGCATAACCATGCAAACAGAAATTTTCTATGTAGTCTCCGGACACTGCAATACACTTATTCCAAGGCTCGGGAAGCTTCTTAATCCCAGAAGTGTAGAAGTCTTTTGACTGCATGTTGACCCTTCTTGCACAGCATCAATAACCTCTTCATTCGACTTGAATTTCTTCTCTCCTAAAAATTCCTTAAGTGGACCGAAAAGATGATACTCCCTCTCTGAATGACTTGCACCAATTGCACACTCTAGACTGAGAGAGACACTCATCCCCAAACTAATTGTTAACTCTCGAAAAAATCTGAGATGGAATGACTCCTTCATTTGTCAAAAATGTAATGATAATTCACTGCGCAACACTACTGTGTATCTCCTGCTTTGAAGAGGCAGAGTGGTGGCTCTGAGCCTAGGGATCTGCACTGGCAATTGGAAGGTTGCTGGTTCAAATCCCGTAAATGCCAATAGGGACTATTCTCTGTTGGGCCCTTGAGCAAAGCCCTTAACCTGCAATTGCTAAGCGCTTTGAGTAGTGAGAAAAGAGCTATATAAATGCAAAGAACTATTATTATACGTTGATTACAACTGACAGGAAGAGGGGAAAGGAACAGCTAGTACCAATGCCAAGTTCAAACAACAACATTTATTTATATAGCACATTTTCATACAAAAAGTAGCTCAAAGTACTTTACATAATGAAGAAAAGAAAAATAAAAGACAAAATAAGAAATTAAAATAAGACAACATTAGTTAACATAGTAAAGGTGTAAGGCTCGATGGCCAGGGTGGACAGAAAAAAAAAAACTCCAGACAGCTGGAAAAAAAGGGGTTCCAGGCCACGGGACATTCTGGGCATTCTACCTAACATAAATGAAATAGTCCTCTTTGTATTTAGGGTTCTCACGGAGTCACTTGATGTTGATGGTCATACAGACTTTGGCTTTTAATCCATCCATCATTGTTGGAACATCACGGTGCTTTGAGTAGATGGTGGTGGCGCAAGCACGTGTTTGTCCAAAAAGTCATGTCTACCTTGCATTATTTATAAAAACAGAGCATGAAATTTGTTTATAGAACAGTTTATACTTGAAAACCGTCTTATAAATATAGATTACCATTTTAATAATGCAGTACTTGTTTCTTACCAAAACTTATACTGTAATGACACACAGCAACAAATAATAAACACACTAAAAATCTTTAAAAAGGCTGCAAATGTATCAAATGTTCATAAATTCAACAAAAAGACATAAAACTAACATGCTTAACAAGTTTACAAGTAAAAGACACATTTTTCTGTTAAGATAACAAGCCTATTACATCAATTTGTCTTATCTGTTTTTTTCCCCAATTAAAAATGTAAGGTGCTACACTTAAAACAAGCTTGCTGTCTAAATTCAAATGGTGTCTGTTTTAAATTAAAGGACAAAATAAAAAAGGTGTAAATACAGACCTGCAACTAAATTACCATAAAGCCTAGAAAAGCTGGGGCTGAAAAGATCTGTTTTGTGATCAGCTCAATTACCAATCACCAATCAAGTCTTTTTTAGTGAAAGATTGGCTGATTTAGATCAGCAGCCGATTGATCAGAGCATCTCTAACCTGGGCAGGTACTCAAGACATGTGCCAACCAGTTATCTAGAGTCTGCACCAACATCTTCAACCTGTCATTAGCTTAGATGAGGATATCCACATACTTTAAGAGCACTACTATCACTCCAGTAACAAAACAACAATATTTGACTAACATTAACAAATGCCACTGAATTGCACTCACTCCTATTGTTATGAAGTTCTCTGAAAGGATAGTCTTTACACTTATAACACCAATGTTCCAGCTATTTTTGACCAATATCAATTTGCATATTAGGCAAATAAGTCAACTGAGGATTCCTTCTCTGCCACGCCCCATATTGCAGTGACCCAGCTTATGTCAGAATATACTTTGTTGACAATAGTTTGGCATTCAACACATTCTTATTCTCACAAAACTCACAGTCAAGGATAACTTTCTAGGATTTAGTACTATGCACTGGAAACTTAATTTCTTGACCAGCTGACTCCAGTTCATCAGGTTATGCAAACATACCTTTCCTATAATAATCCTAAAAATGGGGATACCTCAATGTTGTGCACCAAGCCCTGCCTTATTATCCCTTTTCGCCCATGACTGTGTCTCTATCCAAGACAACAATACTATCATTAGATTGCAGGTAACATTGAAGTGGTAGGCCTGATTAGCAACGATAATGAGATGGCCCATAGAGAAGAAGTGCAGCATCTGGTGTCCTGTGGTATTGGAAAATAACCTTGCTCTTCACATTAACAAGACCAAGGAGACAGTGAACTTCAGAAGGCTGAGAGGCACTGGTCAAGATACTATTTACATCAATGGGACAGAGGGAGAGTGAGTCCACAGCTTCAAAGTCCTGGGTATCCAAATTACAGATGGCTTGTCTTGGTTTAACACCTTAACACCTGCTACCTTGTGAAAAATACCCAGCAGCAGCTGTGTTTTTCAGGAAGCTGAGAAGTTTTAACCTTTCTCAGCAACTCCTCATAAACTTTTATAGATGCTCAATTGAGAGCACACTGACAAACTATATAACAGTGTGGTTTGGTCATTGGTCCATGTCTGATTAAAAACCCCTGAGGTGGGTAGTAATAACTGTCCAATGCATTATTGGCACTCAGCTGCCAATCAAACAGGATGCCCTTCAAAAATGCTAATTTTGGAGATAACTTAACATTGCCCAGGATATCACCCTTCCCAGTTATAGACTGTTTTCCTCAATGGCATCATACAGAAAATTATTGGGAGTATATGGTCCCAGACATCCAGGCTGTGCAACACCTTCGTCCCCAGATCTGTCACATTATGGAGAGAAGCAGACTTCAGAAAATAGACTCTCCTAGTAGCCAGTTCAATAACACAGGTAGATTAAGACCTAGTACAACAACAACAACAACATTTATTTATATAGCACATTTTCATACAAACAGTAGCTCAAAGTGCTTTACATATTAAAGAATAGAAAAATGAAAGACATAATTATAAAAAATAAATCAACATTAACATCGAATAAGAGTAAGGTTCAATGGCCAGGGGACAGAAAAACAAAAACTCCAGACGGCTGGAGAAAAAATAAAATCTGTAGGGATTCCAGACCATGATACCGCCCAGTCCCCTCTGGGCATAAGTAATCTCCCTAATGGCACTACTGATAATTTTTGTATCCGCTTTCAACTTTCAGCATTTGTTCTGTATCTACTTACATTGTACTAATGTTGCAGTTACTCAAATACAGAATTATTTTCAATTCTGAAAGTAATGTAAATAATATACAAATTATTACTTCATATACATCATACTGCAAGGCATACTGTATAGCATAATAGAATCGATGTTCTGAAAAATGTCTTTTACAATTACTTTTCATTAATCTGTTATTTATTTGTGCTACCAATGCCCTTTACCTGACTGATATTACCAAAATCCAGCCATCTGCTTTGCAAGTGGTGAGCTTACACTGTGCCTAAATGCACTACCACAGAGCCATCAGGCCGCTACTGGTAAACAACAATTCCAGGCCCCCAGTCTGACAAGATGCGTCATGCTTCACATAAAATTATACTAGCTTATAGGCAAACCACTGTTGTCAAGATCCACTTCTTAGACCAAGTAAACAAAGGAATAAACCATCAGCACAAGGCTCCCAACAAACTAATGTACTTCGGCCAAGATGAATTTGCTTAAAATTAATTTGCCAAGTACATATCCAGGCTCCTATGCTGTTCATTAATTTAATAGATAGGATCATGTAACTTAATCAGGTATGAAGTATTGGTGAAGAAGATGAAGTAAGTTATGGTTTGTTCACAAATGCAATAAAGAGACAAATCAAGAGACTGACCAATGAATTAGAGTAGAGGCAGCAGGACTAGACAGCAAATACAATATCACACAGTGCTGGTGAAACAGAGGCTAAAAATGCAGGTAGAGTTTTTGATATACCAGTCAGTTAATATTTCTGTTCCCTATCTACTGCCATGTGCTTTGTGCAGTTCCACAAAATTAGACCACAAATACAAGTGTTCAAAATAAGGAACCTGTGCTAAAGTTTCTGAGCTCACTCAGAATGGATAATCTCAGGAGCAACAGTCTGTTTCCACTTTGATTCTATTTTACTTTGAAAAGTACACAAAACGTGATTGATTATTATTTATTTTAAGTCATTTATTTGCAATAATTAATTATTTTAAATATACCAACATTCCCACAAAATGTTTTCAGAAAACTGTTTGTTGATAGAGAATGAATTACCTACTATTTACTCTGCAAATATCCATCTATTCGTTCATTTTCAGAAATCACATCATTATAATGTCTCTGTCAGACAGAGTGTGTTCTAGTGACATTCTGCATAAGACAGGAATTGACTTTGCCAGATCATCACAGGGGACATCTACATGGGCCCAATATAGAGAGTTAGTTGACTTATTAGCGAACCATATAGGAGGAAATGTATGTTCCAAAACAAAACCTAGGCAGACATGCAGAAATGGATTCAAACCTGAATTCCTGAAGTCAAAGATACAACATTAGCAACTGAACAACACTGATATCCCTCTCTGAAGACATTTTAACAGTTTTTCACTCTTAGCTTTATAGTTTTTTACTTGCCATGTCATCATTAATTTACTTCAGTTCTATTGGTTCACAGTGGCAAAATGTTGAGTTGGCCAGTCTATTGCCAAAAGTATTCCTCAGCTTCTCATGTAAAGTTCCTAGGTGCTCCAAGGCTTGCTGAGAGATATATTTCCTCCACAATGTATTGGGATTGCCCCATATCTTCTGTAGGTGATGCCTGCTAAACACCCACGGAAAGAGCCCAAGGAGAATCCTACCTAATGTACATGATCAGACCACATCACTTGTCCCCCCCCTCCCCCCCATCATTATTGGGAAAACCATGATTCTGCCTGAAGGTCCTCTTGGATTGCTGATCTCCTCACCCTATTACAGAGTGATTTCAGCAACCTTGCACGGGTACCTTATTTTGGTCACTCACAGTTGTGATCTCATTCTTTTGGTAATTAACCAGCATTTATGATTATAGGGGAAGAATAAGGATGTAGGCGGACTAGTAAACTGAAAGCAAGATTCCCACCGCAGTACCAATTTCTGGTCTGTCTCATAGTCCCCTATCTGGGATAACTGCTGATCCCTTACCAGTAGGAAAAAAACATCTTCTTTACTAAGAAATAAGTAGGATTGCAGATTTGGTGAACTATACTGAGAAACCATTCTGGTGCCCCCGGGAGATCACAGGCTATTGAACCCAACAGGACAATGTTCATCTGTAAATAGCAGAGATGTAACTCTTAGTTTCATTAACTGAATAATACTAATCTTTGTTATCCTGCCCCTGAAAATAACAAACAGGAAAAAAGAGGAGATTCTTAGAAGAATACTGTGCCCAAGCTGACCTGTCTCAATATAATGGGGATTTGCAGACTCTCACGCCCCCTCAGATATCTGAGCAAGGACATAGTCTGGTCCAGTGTTCCATGGCTAGGATGGAATCAGCTTTGTTCTTTCCAAATCAGAGGTTTCATTATTTTACAGAGATTCTGTTTCAGTGTCCTGGCATAGACTTTCCCAGCATGGCTGAGAAAGTACAACCTCTCAATAATTAGAAACACAGCCTTTTGTCCACTTTGTAGAAAACTACCCCAGTGTACAAATCTTGAGGTACTGCCATCAACTTTCACACAACATTAAAAAGCATGTTAACCAAAATATTGTTTTGTTTGTTTTCCTTTCCCTAAAGAGCAATTTTTATACATTTTAAATATTTTGAACTTTTCAAAACCCTGAGTCCCATTTCAGGCTCTTACAGGCTCTGAAGCCTGCCTTTCAGTTTTGGGTCCAGGCTGCTTGGGGTTAGACATTTTCCTGAAGTTTCAGTGATGTTCTGGTCAAGTTTTATGCATTTTGAGGATTGTCCGTCCCTGTTTTGACCATTCTGTGTTAAAGTATCATTACAGGGACCTATTGCACATAAATCTAAATGTAGTGACCAGATAAATAAAATCCAAAAATATGACTCTTGTGATAAGTACAGCACCCTCTTCTGGAGCCAGTAAAGTAGGTGGTTTAATGCTAGTGACAGTATATGGATTAGGTAATCCATATAATTAGGCGGCCTGAAACCATATGTGCTCACCATCCACATATTGAGGGTAGAGTCAATGGTTATGTCATTGTTTCAATTGTTCAGGGTGGAAGAGATTGCCTGAACTTTACTTTAAATTGTGAATATTAACAATTGCTGCTTTTAGTCTGATATTGTTTACTCTCATTAATGTAATTAGATTTTATTTAGCAATAAAAGGGTAACTTGGTTTGATATTGGCCACCATTGCCACCACTGATACAAACTCAGGCTACCTGGCAGTCTCAGCATAGCCTACTCTGCTAGTGCTGTATTATCATATTGTGATTTCACACATTGGATTTTTCTAGGGTAATAAGAGAAAGATGCTCAGGTGGAATAATGTTCTACATTTGAAAAGGAATCAATTACTAACCAGCTTTAATGTGAACACACTCTGTGATAAATCAAGTAAATGTGATACTTTCCCAAAGTAATTGTGCTGCTCTTACTCCTCCAGAGAATTAATGATTCCAAAATGTGCTACGTGAATGTTTCAAAAGCTCAATAATAACCTTCCAGTCTTTCAGGGGATAAATGAGTCTTTTTGGGTAAAAGGCACATCATTATTAAATCCTGAAATATTCTTAACATACACATTTCAATCCATATCAACATGTTGGTTACTTAAACTGAATAGTCTGAAACAGACAATGAAAAGCTACTTTGTATTTTTTTTCTTTGAAAATACCAAAAAGGTGCAATCTTTACATTGTTACTCATAACTGTCAAGCAAGACAATTTTATAGTATATGAACACTGACAATAAAAATGTTTGCCACTTTTAGATTATTTAAAAAAAGAGAAAAAAACAGCTAAAGTTTGTCATCAATAAACTCAAGGTCATAATGAGAATTGTAAGTGAGAGAAATACCCACATTGATGGTCAGACACATCTCAGAGGAGCAGTTTGCAGAAACAACTGTCACCAAAGGGATTTACATTTCTTTAACATGCCAGATGCCCAGCCTCCAAAGACACAAGAGTCCAACTAAGAAGGAACTAGCAGAAGATTCCCAGCTGAAACAAAATGGGACTGAGACGTCCTGATTGATGTGTGAGGCAACCCTGGAGCCATGCCCATTACCTGTAAAGGCTAAGCTGATCACTAAAGTCTAAGAAAAACTCGAATCAATATAAAGACAGAAAAGAGTTCTAGTCTGGTTACCTTCTCACTATGGAGGGCTACCTCAGACCTATTATACAACTGTGTAGAAGCAATTCTGGGATAGGGTGATTCACAGGTGACTTGACAGGAAAAACAGAAACCTAAGCAAAGAGACACAGAGAGAGGAGGGGAGAGTGTTTATGTTACTCTAATAAGCTTGTGGAGGAAACCATGGTGGAGCTTAAAAGTTTTCAACTGTTTGTTTATTTAACCCTTAGATTAATCTCATTGTGCATTCCATAAATAACAAACCAGTTAACAGATACTTCAACTGTGGTATTATTCTAGGTGAGAAGCAATGCTGTTTATATTACGGTATGCAATCCAATTCAGTTGATTTTAGTATAGTGCAGGCTAAGAGCACTGCAATGCTCACAATTATAATTATTAATTACATGATGCATACACATAATGGTACAGATTAGTTTAAAGTCAGACAAAATCAGAACATGTTACAATCCCGGAGACCTCAGCCAACTATTCATTCACCTATCCTAAGCATATTGTAGTATTACAGAAATTTCTGCTCAGCATTTTTAAAAAGGTGACTGAATCATTTCATCCATGGTTTCCAAAGCTCCCAGCATTGCAGCAGCACCAAGAGGTACAGTTCTGGCCTCAAGTGCAATAGCAGGACACCAAGAAACAAAATGCACAAGGATCAGTAAGTTAATAATTGTTGTAGTATTTACTTTTTTGTACAAATCACTAACAATTAGGGATGCAACATATACAGCTAATTGACAGCTCAAATGATATAGCACAATGAAAACAAAGCATACAAGTCAAAATACAGTGCTGTTGCAAACAAATCAAGTTGCCCCCTAGAGAGTCAATGGGTACCTGATGGCTGTGCCTTTTTATCTTCATTACAACATTCACATTTAACCCTACAACAGAAATCAACTGCTTTTTGTCTGCTATGCAGACTGTATGAAATTAAGCTAGAAGGTGCAGAAGACACATCCAGAGTTAATTCCATTTGCTCAGTAATAATGCTGTACATGTATTTCAAATACAATTTGTTTGCTCTAATTTTAGTGTATATGGGAAATTATGAAATGTGATTTATTAAAACTACATTACCTCTTCTACAAAACCCTGCAAGATTTATTTTTGTTAACAAAAGTGCAAATCCCTTCATCTCTTCATATTGTAACTCATTAAATTTCCTCACATTCATGACCATTTCTTCTAATACTCAAACTTTCTGATACATACAACTGTTTGGCACGTGGTGATGTGTGAATGAGGGACCTTTTGTACTCTTAGCTATTGCTATATGCCAACTGCTGAGAACTTACTATTCTTAACAATTTTTGCTTTGCTGCTTGGTTTATTTTGGCATGAGATAAATTACATCTAAAAACTTAAGAAATTTCTGCATGGATATTCCTCCGAGTACTCTTGTTAAACTAACAAACACATTTTTAGAGATGTGATAGAATAACTGCTTATTTTAATCTGCACTGTTCCAAATATTTATTTGGTCGTGTGCATCATTGGGACCTGCACTAGAATGGCACCCCATCTACGGTTGATTACTGCCTTGTGCCCACAGTTGCCAGGATAGCTTCCAATAGTGTTGATTGAAATTTGCCAAAGCATTTTTCATAGTGAATATGCTGTATTTGCCAATAGCCTTGTTCAACAAATATTTTCCTGGAAATATGATCCTGTGGCTGGCTGTGCCAAGCATTTGTTCCCCTAGTGCTCCATGATATTTGCCAGGCAAGCATGAAATCACAAAGCTGTTCTAGCCTTCCACCTGGTATGCCACATAAAAAAAAAAAAAAACTTGCAGTATTTTTTAATTCAGGGGAACATTAGCTGACCATAATGAGAATATTACGAGTACTGCCACTGGACATATACGGTAGTAATGATTTCTGTGTATTGGCCACACATCAGCCACATGGCTAATTTGAATGCATAATTAGCCATCTCCCCAGCTACTTGAAAACATGCTTTGAAGAAGCCTTCCTTCTGCCTGATAAAAAAGCAAAGGCAACCCAGTAAAATAATAATAATAACAAAATATTTATTACTGTTTTCAACGTGTTTCTACCTTCTTCTTCATGAAAAAAATTTACAAATCATCTGCATAGGGATTGGAGACAAAAAACAAAAACATTCAAGTGACATCCGGGGCAAGACTTCAAATAACAGAACAAATCTTCACTTCATTGCACAACTAATGTATGTTCCCAAACATTGGAACTCTGTGACCACAATGGTATACATACAGTATATTTTTTAAATGTATTGCTAGTTTGTGCCGTTAACCCAGCTACAGGGGATGCACAAACCAGTGTTTTTCTTCATGCCAATCCCAAACCCGGATAAATGGGGAGGCGCAATGATGAGCACTGACATTTCACAGTTGAATTCACATTTTTGCCATGATATTCAGTCCAGGAACAGTGAAGCAAACTCTGTCACTACCCTCCAACATCAAAACCACCAACCCCAACCTCCAACTACAACCCGCGCCAATACCCTGTACTGCAGTTAAGCACAGATAACATTGTTACTTTAATTATTCGAGTTCACAGAGATCTACACTTTTTAACATTGCCATCTCCAAGACAAAAAACAATTCTGGACAGAAAAAACAGATAATCACAGAGAACATTTTTACACATTAGACATCATGAATGACTACAATTACCCTAACACACACCTTCTTGGGATATGTGGTAAACTGGAATACCTGGAAAAATGCAAACCTCTACTCAGAAATGGAATTAAACTGTGGATCTGTGAGGCAGCAATAGTAACCACTGTATCCCAGTGTTACCAGTTTAGGATACTGAAGAGGCAGAGTCATATTTATAAATTTAGCATATTGTACTGGGCAACAGAAGAAAAAACGCAGTGCATGTTTGGCTATTTTAGATCGAGAACCATAGTCACATGGAATAAGTAGTGTAGTAGACTGTACAACTTTATGGACTTTTAACTCGACTTGATGTTATTTTGGAAGATTTAAGTGGATAGGACTGGTAAGCTTTGTTGGGCTGAATGGCCCATTCTTGTCTAGATTGTTCTGTCTTAATATCAACAAGAATCTTAATTCTCCATAAAATGTACCGCATAGTTATACAGTGTTTAGTGCTGATGCCTGACAGTTCCAGAATCTTTGGGTTTTAATCCTGGTTGTCTCACATCCCAAAGCAGGTTAGATTAATTGTGAATTCTCAGTTAAGCCTGTATGAGTTATTGTGGGTGTCAGTGTGAAATGTGATTGACACGGGCTTTTTTTCCCTTCCTTGTGTCTGTTGATAGCCCTTGGCATTCAAAACATAAGCTTTGGCTTTTGTTATGATGAAACTTTTAAATGGATAGCACAATTTTAGGTTTTACTGCCTAATGACATGAGGTAATATATAATGTTCCTTTGCATAACATTTTGCAGTTACAATTGCAAGCATGATTTAAAGAACAAACATACAGCACACCATATGACCTTCCTATCTCACCATGTGACAGTCTTGCTCAGCAATTTTATCCTGGTCATACCTCTAAACTGGGGCAACACAGTGGCACAGTGGTTAGCACCACTGCCTCATGGATGCGTTTTCTTGCTTTGAAGACCATGCCTGATTGTTATCTGTATGGAGTTTGAACCTTCTGTTGTGTTTATGTGGGTTTTCCTTTCAGACCTCTGGGAATTCTTCTACATCCCCAAAGACTAGGGCTGTTTTTCTTCTTGCACTGAGTGCTGCTGGGATAGGCTGAAGTCCCCTGCAAACCCGTAATTGGCTAAAGCAGGTATGAAAATGTATGTATGCATGTATGAACCTCTAAAGTGTAAACTTAAGAGGCCTACCCCAATAAAGTTGCAGGGACTTTCGAGTCATGATAGCTGTCTCCTGCAGTTACAGAAATACCTGAGGTTAGGGGTAGCAGTCTAATGGAATGCTTTATCAATCCACTGAAATTTTATGAAGGGATTTTTTCTTATTCTCCATAGACCAAAGAAGAGGGAACTCAAAAGTATTATTTGTGTTCATCATTTCAACATATATTCCAAAAAGATTAGACAAAGCTTTTTTTTTTTTTTACCAGGATTCAATGTTCTGAATAATTCCTGCTGCTAAATAATTAAGTGTATAAATGGCTTAAATGCATTTTTGTGAAAGTTTAATGTAATTGCAAAAACAAAAAGTAGTACTTCCAGCTATGTAAAATAATTTTTTTTATTTGATGTATGGGTTACGTGCTATATACAGTACATAGTGCCTGTGGGCAAATAAAATCCATTAAGGGATAAACAGGGTTATGTTTTCAGCTTTTAGAAATTCACCATATGCTTTTTAACTGTTGTTAGCTTGACATCATTCAACAACAGATAAGGTGTAAAATAATGATATAACAAAATAGGAGAACAACAAATTTGTAAAAAATCAGAAAAGTAAAGACATGATATATTGTTGTTGATGTACTATGTATGGTGGCAAAATGAAAGAAAAATGAGATGCTCATTTATTTCATTTCACAAAAGCAAACACATCACAATATAATTGGTCATTTGAATTACAAGTTAGTTCTATTTAAAGCTCAAATGTAGCGATGCATGAGTTCTCACATGTGAATAACATCCTACATGGATTGAAAATGTCTAAAACTGAATACTAGCCAAATGAAGAAAAGCAAATACCGCATGTAGACGCAATACGCAAAGTAAACATGGGAGTGATCACTGTGCTCTAGGATGTCTTCTCACCAGGTGGAGCCTGGATTGACAGCGGTGGGAGCGGGAGCCGGGTCCGGAGGAACACCATGGATCGGACGGCGGGGACATGGGCCAGTTATAAGGAATGTCGGCACCTGTTGGTGTATGTCTCTCCATGCTGCAAGGCCTAGGACGGATAAGCCAGAGGGGTATCAGTTTGAAGAAGGAAGCACCGGGGAATGTCAGTATTTTAACCCCGTTTTTAAAGTAATTATTTATTGGCATTTTAACCCCCACTTCACTGTTGTTTTTAATGGGATTTTTTATTAACATTTGAAGCACTGCACTATGAACACTGTTTTGGATTTGTTTTTGTTCTAATAAAAGCACTTTTGTGTAATTTATCCCCCATTTGCACAGCTCATCTGGTTATATTACCAACGGTGTTGGGTTCAAGGGCTCTCAAATCTGGAAGAGGGAGCATGGAGCAGATCCCACACTGTCACAATCAGATTTATCCATTCATTATAAACCTGACTTATCCAGTTCAGGCACAAGGCAAATATTAACCCTATACTATTTGGTTGTCCAGTTTTGCTTGGCCTTAATTTAAAAAAATATGCAAAAATTACTTACTTAAAGAGACAAAATGAGTCATCATGGCATTCCAAAGTGAATAATAACTATCAAAACTGTAGGTTTGTTAACATTTTCGGCCAAATACTTACTTCATAAATGAAAGGTAACCCTCATAAAATGCTGGTAAAAGACAACAAAGAGCATTTTGGAAGTCTTTTTACAAGAAATCACTGCCTCTTCTTGGATTAAGCAGCTCATTGAAACAAAAAACAATTGCAGTGTCCTAATACAGGCACATGCTTCAGTTATCTAGTAACAACTATTGAAGGCGAGGTCAAGTGCATACGTACCTTGCAGTCAAGTGACAAGAATTCAACAAAAGTTATAGGTATTCACATAGTTTTAATCAGGTTAAAGTTTAGCACAGATGTTTTAATAAATACACAGAGCAGGAGTGCAGAGCTCTCATTCCTTCCTAACAACGCTGTATGGGATTTGTATGTGCCCATGCATTTCTGGAATGATCTGTGTTATTGAGCATGTTGAACTGTGTATTATTGCCTGTTTTAACACTGAATACTTAAAATGTGTCAGTAATACTTCTAAATTAAGAAAATGTGTTTAGCCCTTTGTGAAATAAATAACACCCATCCCTTTTTTCTATCCTCAATCTGAGCACCGGGGTGAAAACTAGCCAGTGTGCCACCAGATCACACGGTTTCAAAATATCTTCAGAAGTTAACTGAACCAAAACTAAACAAATGCTTTATTAAGAATTTTCTGTTACCGGATTGCACATAGTCCACTCTTATCGGATTTGCTGTGGGATTAAAACCCGAAAATGATTGGAACACCTTGCACCACGTGTGCTTCTTGCCTTACACCCAGTGCTGCTGAAATAATCACTGACTCCCAGTGACCCTACACTGGCCTGATTAAATTTACACCTCAGCACATGCAGAATTAAATGTATATGAATAATACAGTGCATCCAGAAAGTATTCACAGCGCATCATTTTTCCACATTTTGTTATGTTACAGCCTTAATCCAAAATGGATTAAATTAATTTATTTCCCTCAGAATTCTACACACAACACCCCATAATGACAACGTGAAAAAAGTTTACTTGAGGTTTTTATAAATTTATTAAAAATAAAAAAAATGAGAAATCACATGTACGTTAAGTATTCCCAGCCTTTGCTCAATACTTGTTGATGCACCTTTGGCAGTAATTACAGCCTCAAGTCTTTTTGAATATGATGGCACACCTATCCTTGGCCAGTTAAGCCCATTCCTCTTTGCAGCACCTCTCAAGCTCCATCAGGCTGGATGGGAAGCGTCGGTGCACAGCCACTTTAAGATCTCTCCAGTGATGTTCAATCCGATTCAAGCCTGGGCTCTGGCTGAGCCACTCAAGGACATTCACAGAGTTGTCCTGAAGCCACTCCTTTGATATCTTGGCTGTGTTCTTAGGGTCATTGTCCTGCTGAAAGATGAACCATCACCCCAGTCTGAGGTCAAGAGCGCTCTGGAACAGATTTTCATCCAGGATGTCTCTGTACATTGCTGCAGTCATCTTTCCCTTTATCCTGACTAGTCTCCCAGTTCCTGCCACTGAAAAACATCCCCACAGCATGATGCTGCCATCACCATGCTTCACTGTAGGGATGGTATTGGCCTGGTGTTGAGCGGTGCCCAGTTTCCTCTAAACGTGACGCCTGGCATTCACACCAAAGAGTTCAATCTTTGTCTAATCAGACCAGAGAATTTTGTTTCTCATGGTCTGAAAGTCCTTCAGGTGCCTTTTGGCAAACTCCAGGCGGGCTGCCATGTGCCTTTTACTAAGGAGTGGCTTCCATCTGGCCACTCTACCATACAGGCTTGATTTGTGGATTGCTGCAGAGATGGTTTGTCCTTCTGGAAGGTTCTCCTCTCTCCACAGAGGGCCTCTGGAGCTCTGACAGAGTGATCATTGGGTTCTTGGTCACCTCCCGGACTAAGGCTCTTCTCAACCGATCGCTCAGTTTAGATGGCCGGCCAGCTCTAGAAAGAGTCCTGGTGGTTTTGAACTTCTTCCACTTACGGATGATGGAGGCCACTGTGCTCACTGGGAACTTCAAAGCAGCAGAAATATTTCTGTAACCGTCCCCAGATTTGTGCCTCAAGACAATCCTGTCTCGGAGGTCTACAGACAATTCCATTGACTTCATGCTTGGTTTGTGCTCTGACATGAACTGTCAACTGTGGGACCTTATAAAGACAGGTGTGTGCCTTTCCAAATCATGTCCAATCAACTGAATTTACCACAGGTGGACTCCAATTAAGCTGCAGAAACATCTCACGGATGATCAGGGGAAACAGGATGCACCTGAGCTCAATTTTGAGCTCCATGGCAAAGGCTGTGAATGCTTATGTACATGTGCTTTCTCAATTTTTTTTATTTTTAATAAATTTGCAAAAAGTAAACTTTTTTCACATTGTCATTATGGGGTGTTGTGTGTAGGATTCTGAGGAAAAAAATGAATTTAATCCATTTTGGAATGAGGCTGTAACATAACAAAATGTGGAAAAAGTGATGCGCTGTGAATACTTTCCGGATGCACTGTATGTATGTTCAATCCTTTTGAGTTGTGCAGTGCACAATAAGCCCTTCCTCATAAGCTGTTACTAGACAACCGGTTCATGCGCTTGCATGATGTTGCAGCAACAGCATCAAGCATTTTTTTGTGAAATGACACAATGACTTTGTGTCCCCCAACCACATTTTACTACTTACGTGATTATCAACACCCATGCATAATCCTGATTTTTTTCAGATTGGTGCCTGTTTCACAGAGAATGTCCAGGATGGTCCTCTCCCTTTCGATATGTGCGTTCATGACACTGACAACACCTGCTCTTCAGTACTGTGATCGCCAGGTTTAGAAAACATTCTGAAGCTCAAAACGTATTCATATTTTCTGAGCAAAACTCTTCTTTGAAAATACTCCAAAAAGCGACAATGATGTGAGCAAACAAAGGCCGAAAAAAAAAATTGAAAAACTCTAAACAGATTCTGGCATTGTATGATACTTAAGTGTGAATGGGCCTTAAGAAACTGGTTTTGAACAAGTATGAAAGTGTGCATGAATGTGAGCTGCGATGGGCTGGAAACAAGTCCAGAGTTGGTTCCTGTCTCATCAACACTGCTGCTGGGATAGACTCACACTCCCATGACTCTGAACTTGATTAAGTAAGCTTGTTAATGGATTGGCAAAAGCTAAATTATGGGAGAAATGGCAGACTACAATGTAGGGGGAATCAAATGCAGCAGCCTGGAAACAGACTAACAATTAATGACCATTTTCACTTCACTAAATTAGTAAAACAAAAATCAATCTGAGGTAGTGCTGACCCTTACATTTTGAACACACAGGTATCACCCAGTATTATGAAGACAGAAGAGGAGATCTAGAGAAAGAGACAGTATGATTTGATTTGCTGGTAGTTTGTTTTAGTCATATGAAATTAAAATGATAACAAAACTGATGCATGAGAAGTGGCCTTTCAGCTTCATTTGGTTTATTAAATTGCTAATTTTCTGCAGTTCCTTGCCCCACAATCTCTTAAATTATAGATTTATAGTAGTAAATAGTTTTCTCCGTCCTTCCACTATCCTGCTCATAAAAAAGTTGCAGAGAGAGAAAATGTCAATAGCAGGTTTCCTTTCACATTACCAAAAATGCACCTATAAATTTCTTTGTGAATATCAAGGGCCCAAATTGTAGCAGTCAGAAAAAGGTGAAATTAATGACGAAAAGTATAACCATGCAGCGGACCATTTAGGACAAAAATCAGTGTCTGAATTCTTACAAATAAATTTAATGATAAACTTACAGCATGCAACAATATGTTTTTCTGAATATGGAAGAAAATATGTTTTTGTATAGGAGTAACATTTGTAATTGCTTTACAACCAGTGTTAGGGAAAGTTACTTTAAAAGTAACAGTTATATTAAGCATTATTTACAAGAAAACGCAACAAAATAAGTTACTGCATACAGTAAATGTAAGGCATTACAACAGTACATGACCATTGCGTTACTTTTTCTTTGCATGAAAAACTATGCATTTTATTGGCCATCTTTGTTATTAAATCTTAACAACATATATGAGTCTTCATCTAACAGAAACAAAAAAAATGTGATCATTTTCTTGTGTTTTATAAATATGTTCAGTCCTTCATGTGCTGGTAAATAACATCCATCTCCTTCTTACATCTCTAATGTGAGCTCCTAAAAATTCAAGATGTAACCACTGGACACTGTGGCACCAGATTGCATTGTTTTAACATATAAATAGCAAACAACTAAATGGACACTTTATTATTACATTTGTGCTAATGGATTGCACACAGTACATTCTTTTCTGCTTGGCTGTGTAATTGTCCTGCAAAGTACTGGTGCACCATCCACCATGTAAGCTTCTTTTCTTACACCAGTGTGCTGCAGTGATCTCAAGCTCCCTCTGAACCCTAAACTGGGCTGATTAAAGTTACCCTTCAGCAAATAAAGGACTAAATGTATACTTTTAACTTTTGTTCAGTTCTTTTCACTTGATTACACGCTACACACAAGCTTAACCTCTTCCTTAATGGCTGTCAGAAGACAGCAGAAGCATGTACATACACAATATTACTGACTCCAGCAAATACAATATTTGTGCTGATAATAGTTTAAAGAGATTTGGAAGATTTCATAGGTAATGAAAAGTTGTGCAGACATGTATGAAGTGTACTAAAATCGGTGCTATAGAAAGCACTAGGACAGAGTATGAACAAGTAGCAAAAAGAACAATTTAATTTGAATCATTTTATTCCTATCAATGTAAGTGAGAATTGTCATAATGTTCTCACTTGCTTCTCCTGGCCATGACACTGTCAGCAACATTCTGTTTCTTAGTTCTGCTGTTAGTGAAAAGTGGCATTATCCTGAAACAGCACAATTCATTAAGGGGAGGGTGTGATTGGAAACCAAAACAATTGTTTACTTTTTCTTGGGATAAAATGTTTATAATAAAATCAACGGGTTAATGGAAATAGAGACATGTTTGTAATCCGTATTTTACTGCAAAACAGTGTATTTGTATTGTGAATTTTAGAATAGAACAAAATGCTTTGGAAATAATGCTCAAACTATTTTAGAAGTGGACTAACCTCTTCATCAGAATTAAAACACATTGTATTGCAGAGAACAAAAATAATTTAAAGTGAAAAATTGATATAAATTAATCAAAATATCAATCACATTAGACCATATCTACAACTAATTGTCATTTACTGATCTAACTAAATGCAATTTAAAATCATATATATTTTCTGTGATGAATGCAATTTCTAGCAAGAAGGCCCTATACACTTCACTTTTATTACACGTCTAACCTGTGCAGCAGCAAAAATGGGGTTAAATATGTATGGAAGTTTACACATTTAAAACGAATAAATGATCTTCTGAATTTAAATTACATTCTCTGTCTTTCACCTTTATTATTAATTTCACTCTTACCTTCTGGATTCAAGATAATTGCTTTTTTTTTCCTTCAAAAAATACTTCCCAAAAATCATGCCCCAAAAGGGCAAACCTGGAAGTTTAATTGGAATTTAAAAAGAAAAAATGAAAACTAAATTACACGTCACAGTATGAATTACATGCAACATAAGCTCGTGTATTTAAAAGTTTGAAAAATGATCAAATGCACATAATCAACTAATCCTTCCCTTGCAACTGTGTAGTAATATTTGATCAAAATATAAAGTGTCAGAATTAAGAAACAAAACATTAGTGTAGATAAAGTGCATTAAGACAATCATAATAATAAGTATTATAGTCAGAGACATGAACAATGCACAAAGAGTATGGACAGATTGCTTCCTTTAACTGAAACATTCTGAGCTCCCAAATGTCATAAGAATAAGGCTGGAGAGATGCCACGCTTAACCAAACGTTATCCCTATAACTGTAAATGATCACTGTCCAACTTCTTTTGCTTATATTTTTTCAAAACATAATGCTAATTGTCCGTAAATTAGCAGTTGTAAACCAGCAAAACTAAGTGGCAGGTGCACGTGGCCTGGGAATGAATACTATAAACAGAAAAAATAATTAAAATATTAATAATTAGCAGCAGACTCTGAATAAATGCACCATTTTTTCATTTTTTATTTTGCAGGCTTTGAGTAAAAAATGATGAATAAATTGCTTGTTTCTTCAATTTGGTTTCAACATTAGGCGCTCAGTTTGATATGTAATTGGCTACAATGCTTCCTTTCTAAAAGCAGTCAGAAGAGCATGACATAATACCAATAGAAAAAAATCTAACCTGCAATTAGATAAATTAAGCGTTTAGCAGCTAATTGCTTTTCTTAAATAGGTCTATGTAAAAGACGCTATTTAGTAAGACAAAGCCACACTTATGTGCAAACGGCAAGTGATCAGTAAAAAAGTTAGGTACCTTTAGGTAAATGCTAGAAAACCCACTTTGATGTGTCTTCATTAAACCATATAGTGCATATACTGTACGCACTCTGCATTATCCAGCATGCTAGATTAACTGTTTATGTCCCAATGACGAAAACATTAAAGCTTATAAATGTATTTCATGAAAGTCTGCAAGACAAGATTAATCTTCTCTTTCTGATTTACTTTCAAAGTAAAAAAAAAACATAATTTAAATATATTCAAATTTTCAAAATAGCATGTTTTTATATGTGACCAATATGGTGGAATGTAGTTTTGGGTTCAAATTCCAACCTGCTCACTGTCTGTGTAGTGCTTGTATGTTTTTCTCTCTTTGACTGCATGGGTTTTACCTTCAGGTACTCTGGTTGTCCTCACACATCTCAAAAGACATCAATAACAACTTTGGCATTTCTATAGAATGTTTTCATACAAAAGATTTTACAAGAAATTAAACTAAAAACGTTCAAGAAAAGAAAAACAAATTAAAAACAGATAAGAAAAAGAATTAATAAATGGCATACCTAAAATAGTAAATAGTGTAAAAAAAAATATCAATACACCCATAGATAAGACAGTTCTGCAAATAATATATCAAGTAGAGTTCTTATTTATAGGTTTGTTTTCAAGTCACTAATGAGAAGTCCGATGCTGTGGTGCATTAAATTTATGTTGTCTGATGACTCTTAATTGGCACAAACTCTCCATGATATTGAACTAATAATGCAGGTTGGAAAAATAATCTATTGATAGATGTTATCATAACATATGTATAAAGCTATATATCATTTAGGAGTATAGCTGAATAAACAGTAAATCGGATCAAGCCTACTGAAAATCATAAAACCACACATTGTCAGCTCACACCACTTGTTGAAGTCAAAAAGAAGATCAAACACTGAGAAATTAAACCCTACGCTAGAGCCTAACTGACTTTGCTAGAATTCAAGGAGTGTGACAAACTGAAAGTATCAAAGTGCATCAAAGTGAGGGATGCAAAGTGATTGTGCAATATTTATAGCATCAAATCCTGTGATGTAATCAACACAACGATCACAGTCACATTTAACCACGTTGCAAATACAAAAAAAATGAAATGGGAATGAAATCAAACTTGTTTAATTTTCTATGAAATGATCAAGTGATCTCAAACAGATTCTAGGAGATAAATGAAAAATACAGTATATGGATGGATAAAATAACTCAAAATAGACACATAAAACATATTAACTGTTAGAGTAACACACCCTTTAAAATTACGTTTGATTATTCTCCACTTCTTGCATTAGAGTACTGTATATCTGCTGATGGTCCATAACCATTGTGAGATATAGCTGGCCGTTCATCCCAGCCAATACCCCCATGCTGCTAGATGGAGCCCTTCCAGAAGCATGGAGGTGCCCCGAATTCCAGCAGGGTATCATGGATATTGGAGTTTTCCCTCACAGCCCTGGTGGATACCAAGGGGGCCACAAGGGAATGCTGCAGAGAGGCTCAGAGACTTTTATGTGCCCTATAACCCGGAAATGACGTACTTCCAGGATAAAAAGAAGAGCTTTTGATCTGACCCGGAGGTGCTGGGGAGTCACATGGACTAAGGATTCAGAAGCACTTCCGGGTCAAGGACTAGAAAGGACTCTGGGAAATCCCAGACGGACGAGCTGAGTCCAGAGGAAGGGTGGCAACATGTCTGGGAGAGTGGAGGATTGATTATTGGTTATTGTATTGGTGATTTATATGAGTATTGTGGAGAGGAGGGTGTTTTGTGCACAGTATTATTATAATAAATCCATTATTTGGACTTTTATCTGGTGGCTGGCGTCTGATCTGAGGGTTCAAGGGGACGACAGCGCCCCCTATCTGTCACACCATGCAGTGTAAAATAAAAAAACATCCGGCCACTCTGACTGCTAACACTATATAATGTGCTATATTGTACAGAACAGAACATAGTAAGTATGTTCTGAAATTTTCAGCAAAGATAGAAGGTAATTAATATAGTAATACTAACTAATAATAGTGCCCAACATTTTATGTCGATTAACACATGCAAATAAGAATTTCACTGAATTCTGTACATGTCACAATAATGACTCTATAAAGTTATAAATTACAGAGTTACCAAGTGCAGCCATCAGAGGTCATAAACACACACACACACACACATGTACACATACACATACAAACAAACACACAAACATAGAGCTATCAGTTAGACTCAGCCACCTCACAAGGAAAAAAATGTCTTAGCTGCCTTTCTCTCAAAAATGTTTTTGGGGAGATGAGTGAGAAACATTAACTGCTGGGATGAATTTAGGTTCTGATTTATTTACATAAATAAAACCAAATCATACTCCAGCAAACTATCTCATGTTTAAGGTGCCTGGTGGCAATTCTTTTTAAAAAGGAGGTAAAAGGGAACATGTATATAGTTTGATGATATTTCATATTATCAATTATTACCAATTTGTATGTAATCATTTTGATTTTAAATTGTAGTTATAAACAAAACCAAGATGCAAAACACACCTTGATCAAACCCAGTTTTAAACATCTACACAAAGCTAGATAAGCACAAAAGAAGAGACCACATGTTATAATTTGAGCTCTCTATTGTGTTTGTGCACAAAAGATCAGAAATGCCTGGAGCTGAATGCACAGTCTATAGAAATGCAATATGAAGAATATCTGCAGTACTGTTGGACAAGTCAGATGAGAATGTTTAGGGCAAGAATCTAATCAGTAATGTGCAGATGCAGAAAAGGTCTAGAAATCTCAAATCACTTGCACTGTAAGGTGGGTGTAGGAGGGCCTACTATAGAGGGTTTTTAACAGCTGATCCGTGCAAAATAAACCAGATGCTTTCATCAAAATGCCTAGAGTTTTGCCAGAAAAAATACCATTTGAATAACATTAAAACTGAAACTTAATTTGAATCTAGCCAATGCAGTTAAGACAGAAGCAGATGGCGCTGCTAGCTGTGACTGAAAATTTTGCTCAAATATTGAATTTTATTTATTTATTATATGATGTTTTGAAGCTTGCAACCAAATGTTAACTCTAAATGGACAGTGGATTAAAATTGTATTCTAAACAATATTGTACCTTTTACATTAATAATAACTGCACAACATCGCTGAGATTAAACAACTGAAGATAAATTTGAATTTGATGAGTAGACAATAATTTATTTTACTGTAACTATGGTTTTACTGATTTGCTATGACTTAAACAGAATAGGAATGTCACTTTGGTCCTAACAGTTCACAAATGCATCATAGGGGTCAATGAAATTTAAATGGTGAGAGCATACAAACCCACACAAAAACAACAGAACATTCTCAATGAACTTAATCCAGTTCAGGCTTGTTGGGAGCAGAGGGTATCCTAGCAGCATTAGACACCCAGCAGGACGCAACCCAGCGGCACCGCAGGCCCAACTCACTCACACATACACAGTCTTTCACTGAGTAAATTTAACCAACTAATGCAGACATGAGGTGAACATAGAGACTCTATGTGGATTCCAACCAGGCCCAGAATTGGATCTCAATTTTATTAGCTAAGATTTTTTTTTTTTTAATTTAAGTGAGTATTAACAGATGCTTTAAAGCTGGGTTATTATAGTACACAGCTGTAATTTCTCTAACATTACACAAACTAGCATTTTTTCAAGTCAACTTGAACTTTTATTTGTAGTACTTAAAAAAAAAAAAAGATTTTTAAATAAGACTGAGTAGCAACAGCATATTGTCTTCCAGAGAGTGCCACTCCTAAATAGATTTTTGAGGACAGTTATATTAATGTACTCAGTAAAATAAGTCTGTGAGCACCTTTCGTTTTCTGAAGCTATCACAGTTTTGCTTTAAACTGACTTCTTGATCCTGCTGTTTTAATTCAGAAGTCATTATTGCTTTGACAAAAACAAATACTAAAAAGTTGCCATATCAATCTACACACAGTGGCTTCACCTTAGAGACTTCCTCTATAGTTACTGACCACTGCACTGACAGATGAAAATGGCCACAATGCTGCTAATTTCTGTATTGCGTGCAGCTTCACTTAATTGGCCATATGGTACAGTACCAAAAGAATAATGAAAGACAAGGGAAATTATGATAGCCTAGCACATGGTGAGGAAAGGAAGAAATCATTTGAAGTGTCTTTGAATGTGACAAAAAAAAGCTGTGCAACTGGCCCAAAAGAAGAGTCTATGTGCACAAGAAGTCTTGTACGATTAAAGAAACTTATTTATTTCAAGAAGATTTGGGCATGTGAAAAGCAAGAATAATGCCACTCCAGCTGTTTTTGGTAAGAGTGAAGTGATGATCTCAAGCTAGAATGTTGTTGAGTGGTGGAAAGAGCACTTGAAGAAAATCCTAAGTTTGGTGGAGGCCATGGCAGATAGCTTCTGGTTGTAAAGCTGAATCTAGAGGGGGCTATACAAGAAATTAATAGTTGTTGTTATAATCTGCAATTGTGGGGTTCCTGCAGTCAGCTCTGGCCACTTCAATAGTGTGGGAGGCATTTTTGCTAGGTACATGCAGGAGCGTTGTCTTCCATCTGTCCGTAAGTTAGCTTTCACTTTCAGTGTGGTGCCTTTTATACTTTTCTCACATTCTTTGATTCCAAAATAAGAACATGCAATTTCCAAACAAGGGATACAATGTTTTCTTGGCAAAGTCCAATTTTAAATAGCACACAGTAACTGATGATCATAAACTGACCATCAAACTAAAGGGTACACTTTCTCTCTTAATAGCCTGCCTAAGATGCCTTCACTTGTCCCTTCCCATGTCAGTTTTGTCTTTTCCCTGTCAGCTGGCTTGCATGGCTTAAATGCTTCAGCTGTGTCTATTCATGGCCTCAGTTACCCTTTTTAAGTAAAACAAGGTAGGGTGTAATAAAACGCATAAATCGCAATTGTACACTTTAAACCTTTGGTAAAAACAGTGCCCAGTTCTTTGCCGTAGTATAACTGTAAAAGCACTGGCTACTATAGGCACTTCTTCATTGAAATCACCACTTCAATAATAAGTGGAAGAGGGGACAAGGCCTTGTGTCTGGAAGACTAGGGTGTCTGCACTTACAGACAACTGCAGAACAATAACTTTGATCAGTTTCAATGATAAAGCTAAAAGAAAAGGGTGCTAAAAAGGAGTTCATCAAAACACAGATCCAATAGACAGTATTTCCTGTATTTCTAGAACAAAAGGTTCTTGGCAATATAATGTATTCATTTAAATGGGGCAGGTTGCTTGTCATCTCTTTTCTACTGTAGGAAATTAGAATTGGTACATCTGAAGGTCTTATTCCTTTTTAGAAAGGAGACATTTGTCATATATGTAAGTTGGGGACAGCTGTCCTAGTGGAGAATTTTAACCACCTTGAAAGGCAATCAAGAGTTTGATCTATGGACTGGTTTAGGAATGGCAGTATCACGAATGCTGTGCTAAATAACAATGGTGAAGTAAAGGCTAAACTTAAAAGTAAACATTGGGATTTATGTTAATTTACTTTATTGGTTTGGATGGTATCTAATAAGTGTGCTCATCAGAGGCGAAGAAAAAAAAAAGGAGAAAAAGAAGCGGGGAGTAATGGTGTAGATATTGGCATAAAGTTTTCGACAAGATAACAATACTTGAGCTGTTATCATGAGAAATATGGTTATTTCAATGGTAAACTTCACTAGAACTTTATTTAACAAAGAGCCGGTTCTAGCACAGAGTTAACTGTCGAGAGAGAATACATGGACATGGTAGTGGTTGGACAGACTGTGTCGAGAACGCCAACCTGATGAGCTGTGGGGTGTCGTCTGCAGGTATAAGAGCTTGTCATCATTGCCAATGTTGTTGCAGCTGACCAACTAGTGTCATCTTGCTTCTGCTTCCGTATGCTCTATTAGAGCAAGGGAGTCAGTCGCCAAGTAATGCTGCAATCACAAGCAAGTACCAGGTTACAACGTTTATGTGTGGCACCATTTACACTACTTTTTTTTCTTTCTATTAGTTTTCTGCCAGCTTAAGTTTAATAAGGAATTTTACTGATTTGTTTTCTTCATGCTTTCACAGAAAGAACTGTCGGATAAACGCTAAAATTGTTTTCCTTGATTTAAATCTACTGAATTTATTGTTTTGAATAAAATGAGGGATGTGTATATCTGAATATAAAACATGGTTCATGCAGTTAAACTATTGAGTTCTTGTGTGTTTTTGATAATAAATGGGTTAGCCATAAAGAGAAAAAGAGGACAGCGATTTAGCATGTGGCTGAAGTTTTATCAAATGTGGTTTAGTAGCGAGGGGTGTAATTCATTGTAAAGTTATGTAAATTATTGAGTAAACTGGTTTAAATAGTACTTTGTCTTTTTAGAGCATGGGTAGATTATTAAGCTTTACATTATTAATTAATTCATTTAATTATTAACACAGGTCTGTTCATTAAATGATGGTGTTGAGAATGATATTTTAACAAGGTGGTCATATTTACATTTATTATATGGGGGGGAAATAAAAACTGAACTTTGATCAACTCCCTCAGTAAAAGATGAGTGGTACTACATAGGCAATGCAAAAACAAAAAAAATCAGTTACCTCAGTTGTAAAAAAAGTTTTCATTTCCTTCAATTGTAGGGAGATGACGAGAACCCCATAACCCAAGTTACCACCCCCTTTCAAGAGACGCATTATAGAGACTAGTATTGATAAGAACATCAACAAATATCAGTATCAATATCAATGTAGAGAAAAGCCAAGCAAAATGACACCTTTTATTGGCTAACAAAGATTGATTACAATATGCAAGCTTTCGAGGCAACTCAGGCCCCTTCTTCAGGCAAGTTGTAAACATCTATATATCTGTATACATCTTGCCTGAAGAAGGGGCCTGAGTTGCCTCGAAAGCTTGCATATTGTAATCTTTTTAGTTAGCCAATAAAAGGGTTCATTTTGCTTGGTTTTTCTCTACATTCATAATGGCTAACACGGTACAACAACCTAGTACTACAGTATCAATATCAGTAATTGATAAAATCCCAATGATACTCGTCTCTACCGGTCAATATCAATATTCCAACTGTGTCTCCCTTTTTGACATCCTATGTATATGTCTGTAGTACAATTAAAAATCATTCTGAATAGCATGTTGACAGCCAATTGAAAACTTCTATAGACAAAGTACTTCAAGCAGGACTGTGAGCCAGTGTGTGGCTGGGTAATGGTAAAACACAACCAACAGCAGACAAGTGCATTGTTGAAAAAGCAAACTATGCAGTTTTAGATAGTACATGAAACTTTACTTCAAACATTTAAAAAAATGTTTAAAATCACTCCCAATATGAATATTGCATATTCAGAGTGTGAATTATTATCATTTATTTAAAATTTATGACATTGAATTTATAATGTGTTAGGAACAAAATGCAGAGTTTATTTTTTAAAAAATGCTTCATATTTTTAATTGAACGAGAAAATGCATAAATACTGTACACATATAAATAGAATGCTTTAAAATACCATGCAAATATTGCATTTAGGATATGAAGGTTTATAGCTGTGTAGGCAATCAATAAGATTAGTAAAAGTAATTATTCCTTGCAGGAACTTCTTTTTTCCTATTTGTTTTAATACTGAGAAAAGAACGCTCATTTCTTAGAAAGCAAAAGATATTCTTTTGTCATCAATAGAGTGTTGCCAATGAAACAACACCCTATAATGCTGCCAGCATTAATATAATGTTCATTTAATAAAATAAAATAAAAAAATCATTCAAAACTTGTGACAATGTCACTTTTATTAACATTCTGGATGACAAATATTGTGGAATTTGCAGAAAAAAAATTACATTTTCAAACCAGATTTTACTGCGATAAATTGTATGTACATTGGTTTACAGCATTTGTTTAGATAGCTTCAGTTATTCAGAATCATTAATCTTCTGGTAAAAGCAGGTCATAAGAGTAAACACCTGGACCTTTTGTTAGATGTTAATGTTATTAGCTAAATCTGACATTAATTGATAGATCTGTTGCAAAAAAGCCAGGTCAGCACCTGCTGGCCAAAAATCTGAGATTAATAACAAATATCTAGGGAAAATAATTGCTAAGCAGAAATTGTTAGGGAATGACTGATGCAGAATCAAAATTGAAAATGCATAGTGGGTCGTCAGCACTACAAAACACTGTCACCAATAAGTCCCGTGGTAAACTGTTTAAAAATAAAGGCAATACAAAAATTTGATCAACACCATTTTCTTAATATACCCTTACACATTAATTTTATAAAACAGTATGCACAACATAATAACAAAAGTTATTTTTTATATGCAAATATTGACAGGTACGAATAAGATCTTGAAAGTTCATTCTACAGTGAAGCATAATAAAACCTTGCAAATACAGCAGTGACCTCTTAAACTCACTTTCAGACATTTAATTTCTTTTAATCACAGCCACACTACTGCTCTTAATTTGGGTGTTGTGTCTCAAAGAGTCACTCGTTCAAGTAATACAGAAGCCAAAAACCTTCTTAAACTTAGATATCTAGTCTAGGCCAATGCTGAACAACAAAGTAATCTTTTGATATTATCTTGCATTTTCTCATATGGCAAGCAAATGAATCAAGTCTTCCATCCTTTTCATCTTCTCTGCTTTTGTTTAATCCATCCCTCAACTCTTAAGTTTTTAGCATATTGACCGCCTTCTCCAAGCAATTAAGGCTCAAACACTTAAACATGATCCTTTCTTTTCATTTGCATATAATGTATGAAGCACCTATTGTGATTGCAATGTTTGTCTGTCCATCTGTTTGTCTGTCTGCATGAAACAACTCTGTTGAAACAACATTGTTGAAATGTAACAATTTTTCTTCTAGGAAATTTGCAGAGACAGTTCAATTTTAATACAGACATTTTAAACAGATTGCACTATACATGATTTTAAAATGTAAAACATCTCCCATTGAAAATCTGCCAAGTTTGCAAACTCACCTATCTTAAAATGGAAAAGCGTTCCATGCAACTTCAACTGCAAATTAGTTTACTATTTCAATTTTACCTTAACAGTGATTACATCATCTTGTGTATTTTGTAGATTTTCCTCTTTTTGTCTTCAATTGACACTGCTGACAGCAAACAGATCCCCAATATAAGTTAATGAAAAACCAGCAAATTTCATGTAAAGGGAAAGAAATTGCCAATCTTTGAGTAATAGCTAGTGAGTTTAATGACCTTAGTAACCATAATGTTATAAAATGCAAGCTAGGAGAACGAAAAGTTATCTAGATATGAATGAAGTACCCTGTGCAAGTACCCTGTATAAGGCATTGCGCACTAAGCAAATAAACATTTAGTCAATATAATTTTCCTTCACATTAAACCAACCTCACAGTTCCATTATCTGTAGATTATACTGATTTTGCTGTATCACTGTCAATTTACTATGAGGGCCAGGCATTCAGGTGACAAGGACAGTCTTTATTTCGGGCTACGCATTGTGATAACTAACTGAAGAATATCAAAATGTCCCAGTTTTAACAGACTGCCTATCTAATAAAACATTGCTCCACAGAATCAGACACCCTCACAATATATTTAGGACATTTCACACAAAAACGCCAAGGCAAACCCCTCTTATACCCAAGTTCCTAGTTCAATGTAATATATGTATAATAGCATAGTCCAAACGCCAATAGGGAAAGCTTGATTAAGAATTGATGTTACACTTGAACAGCATTCCAAGGATGACCAAATATCAGACAAAAACAGAGTACTGCACTGCTGTTCATTTATTATATGGAATATTAATGCGTTCATTTGTAAATGTGAGTTGTTTTTTTTTTTGGAACAAATGAGGGTTGCCGTTATGCATGGGCATACATGCTACACCAATGTCCCAGTATATGACTTTGATAGTAAATTATAGTATGACCAGACTTTCAAAGTGCCACATTCACCTGATATCCACAATGGTCATTTACTGCCCTTCACTTCTGTTTTTCCATAATATTTTTCATAACTCATTAGCAGTGCAGGTCCCATTTCATGAAAATGACAATGGCTAGACATACTGTACTTAAGCAAAGAAAGAGTTAATTACAATTTTTATTTTTAATTTAGGATATGTTAATTGGCAATTGCAAGTTGTCACTGTGTGTCAATATGGGGGGGTGGGTGTATGTATTTATGTGTGTGAGTGACAGGGGTCTTGTCCAGGCCTGTTTTCAGCCTTTTGCCCAATCGTAGTCAGAAGCTTCTAGAACAACTGAACTCACTTCATTGAGGGCCATGGTTTTTACACAGCTATTGAATGTCCCTGAATGTTGTGTCATCCATATATTTTCTAATTTATTTTTTATAATGGAAAATGACTCTTTATTTTTTTTCTTTTTGTAAATGCAGGCTGACAACTGACAAGTCTAGTTATGTTAAAATATGGATTGGAATTTATACTAGTACAAGAGCTCTAGGAGTTGGTTCCTATGTCAGGAGGTATACTTTATCATAGTAAAACCCTTTACCCAATGAAGTCATTCTACTGAAATGTTCATGCTGATATTTTTTATTACAACACGAAACATTTGAAATTAAATTTTGGTTGGCTAATTTCACTCTGTAGCTGCAAAGCTTACAATGCAATTCACGGTGTCAGGTCAAATTATTTCATGCACCTATTATAACAGAGCACCTGTGAACAGATGCAGGTATCACAAATTGCTGTGAATTACTGGAATGCTAGTTGTTTGTTTTTTGCTATAAAGAAAAAGTCTGGTACCAGTGAAAATGGTGCATATGAACAAAGAAATGAGTCTTAAGAATGAAAATGACAAAGCCCAGCTATCATGCTACAGTTTATGTACACCTCTCATAACAAGAAATAGTAAGGTTTCTTTGCCAACTAAAAATAGCAAAAACATAGGTTGAAAATAAATGGCTTGAAAAGAACTGTCAAGAAAATATTGTGAAAATACTCTGTAGCTTTAAAAGGAAAAAATGTTTTAAAAATTATTACATTTTCAGGCCAGTTATTTACTTTAAGTAGTTGTTTCTACCTAAATGCACGGACAGGAAACCAGTTGCAGGCTGATTTCTATTCTAACTCAATCAACGTAATATAACAGATGTAAAACATTAAGGCCTCTTTGGGTGACGTCTAAATGAAGTCAATATCAGCAGAAATCCTTACTCAAATCTGTTCCTCCCATCCCCACCCTATACTTTGATGATTAATAATAATTTTCAGCAAAGGCTTATTCATAAAATAATCATAATTTAATATGACATTAACCTCTCTGGGTATCTAAACAAGCAATGTAAGCAAATGCATTTTTTTCACTCTAAATGAAAATAATGCAATAATGCAATTTAGATATTAGGCTTGTAAGTTAAAAAAAGTCCCACCGAATTAAATGTATGCTGGGGATGTTGAATAATCACGATGATTAGTTTTTCTTCTTATACTTTTATTTTTTTATTATTTATTAATTTTATTACAATCAATACATAGCAATCAAGTTTTTACAAAAAAAAAAGAATTATGCTAAGAACAGATCGATCCCCACCCTTGAGAGAGAGAGCAAGCCAAATGGTGTAAAATTTAAGGCTTGTAAAAAATACCTAAATCAACAAATTCTCTGTGCTTTATAAACTCATTTCAAAATATTACTGATTAGATCCTGCCATGTTTTGAAAAAAGTGTGCACAGATCCTCTAACTGAGTATTTGATTTTTCCAATTTTAAATAATATAACACATCAGTTTCCCACTGACTTAAAGAGGAGAGTTTGGGTTCTTCCAGTTTATCAGAATAAGTCTGCGTGCCAACAGTGTAGTGAATGCAATCACAATTTGTTTGTCTTTCTCCACTTTAAGACCCTCTGGAAGAACCCCAAACACAGCTGTTAATGGGTTAGGAGGGATTGTGAGTCCAAGACTGTCTGAGAGGTAATTAAAAATTTTTGTCCAGAATAATGTTAATTTGGTGCAGGCCCAGAACATGTGACCTAGTGAGGCTGGGGCTTGGTTGCAACGTCGCAGGTTGGATCATGCCCTGGAAACATTTTGGAGAGTTTTAGTCGAGACAGATGTGCTCGATATATAATTTTGAGTTGTATAATTGTATGCTTTGCGCATATGGAGCTTGAGTGAATTCTCTGCATTGCTACTTTCCACTCCTTTTCTGATATATTAATTGAGAGGTCATTTTCCCAGTGTCCTCTTGGATCTTTGAAAGGAAGGGATTGTAAAAGGATTTTATATATTGTAGAGATGGAGTCTAACTCCTTGAAATTGAGCAATAATTTTTCCAGCGTGGATGAGGGTGCAAGATGAGGAAAATCTGGAAGGTTCTGTTTAACAAAGTTCCTGATTTGAAGATAGTGAAAGAAATTTGTAGCTGGAATGTTAAATTTGGAATGTAATTGTTCATAGGATGCAAAGACGTTGTCTATATAAAGATCTCTAAGCAAGTTAATTCCAAATTTTTCCAGATATTAAAACTGCATATGTTTGTGAGGGTTGAAAGAGGTGGTTCTTTTGCAGGGTGCCACAGAAAGAAGCTTCTCCGTCTTAAAATGCTTTCTACATTGGTTCCAGATTCTAAGTGAGTGGAGCACAATTGGGTTATTAGTGTATTGCCGATAACGTGTGTTTATTGGAGCACAAAGCAAGGAATACAAAGAAGTACTGCAGGATTTTACTTCTATTGCGGTCCATGCCTGTGTATGTTCTTCTATTTGTGTCCAGGTTCTTATCGACTGTATATTTGCCCCCAGTAATAAAACTGGAAGTTAGGTAGAGCCATGCCACCTTCTGCCTTTTGTCTTTGTAGGGTCGCTCTTTTGATGCGTGGATGTTTAGAATTCCAAATAAATGAGGTTATTGTTGAATCTAATTGCTTAAAGAACGATTTATTAATGTATATTGGTATGTTTTGAAATAAAAAAAGGAGCTTAGGAAGAATATTCATCTTAACAGTGTTAATTCTTCCAGCTAGTGTGAGATGAAGGGTTGACCATCTATGCAAGTCTTGTTTAATTTTTTCCATGCAGACGACGAAATTTTGTTGATAAAGAGCTTTATGTTTACTTGTGATGTTTACCCCGAGGTATTTAAACTGTTCTGCAATGATAAAAGGAAGGGTGTCTAATCTAATATTATATGCTTGCGAATTCACGGAAAGAGTACACTTTTATTCAGATTAATTCTGAGACCAGAGAGCTTTTGAAATTCTGTGAGTGCTGCTAAGACTGCAGGCACAGAATTTTCTGGGTCCGATATATACAGTACCATGTCATCTGCATATAATGAGATTTTCTGTTCCAGTCCTTCTCTGCTAATCCCCTTTATCTGATCAGTATTTCGACAATGTATTGCCAGTGGTTCAATGGCAATTGCAAACAGCAGTGGTGACAAAGGGCATCCTTGTCTTGTGCCACGCTTCTAGTTTAAAGTAGTCTGAGCAAATGTTATTGATGCAAACTGAAGCTTCTGGGTTAGTATACAGTAATTTAATCCATGCACAAATGTTGGGCCAAACCCAAACTTCTCCAAAATAGTAAAAGGTATTTCCATTCAATCATGTCGAATGCTTTTTCTGCATCCAATGATAATAATATTTCTGGGGTGTTTGATTTAGTTGGTGAGTATATTACATTAAACAGGCGTCGAAGATTTGAAGATAAGTGTCGGCCCCTAATAAATCCAGTTTGGTCTTGTGATATTACGAGGGAGCACTTTCTCCATCCTTCTAGCTATGATTTTAGAGAGTATTTTAACGTCGTTATTCAGAAGTGAAATTGGTCTGTATGATGCACATTGTAATAAGTCCTTATTTTGTTTTGGAAAGACAGTGATTAGTGCTTGGCGAAAGGTTTGTGGAAGAGATTGGTTATCTCTGGCTTCTGTAAATGTTGCTAATAGGAGGGAGCTAGCTGAGCGGAGAATTTCTTGTAAAACTCTGCAGGGTAGCCGTCAGGGCCTGCTGCTTTTCCACCTTGGAGTGACTTTATAGCATCCAGTAATTCTGATAATGACAGAGGTTTATCGAGTTCCTCCACACTAAAAGCGTCAATTTGTGGTATCTGTAATTTATCCAGAAATGCATTAGATTGTATATTGTCTTCTTTAAACTCAGTAGTATATAGGGATTTATAGTAGTCTCTAAAAGTGTACATTATATTTTTGTGTTCGATGATTTTATCTCCATTCGTGTTAGTAATTACGAGATTGCGTTATGCATCTTGCTTGTGAATTTGTTGCGCTAAAAGCTTATTAGCTTTCTCTCCATGTTCATAATAATGATGTCTGGATTTGTAAATTAGTTGTTCGGTTTCTTTAGTTGTCAAGAGGTTTAATTCTGAATGTAGAGCCTGCCTCCTCTTATGTAGAGTCTCGCTTGGTAGTCTGGCATGTTCTTCATCTATTTTAGTAATTTCGCTTTTTATCTCTGCTACTTTCTTCGCTTCGGATTTATTTCTGTGGGAAAGATATGAGATAATCTGTCCTCTTAAGAAGGCCTTAAGAGTTTCCCAGAGTATTCCTGCAGAGATCTCAGGGGATGTATTTGTCTCTAGAAAGAATTCAATTTGTTTGGATATAAATTCAGTACAATTCTCGTCAGCTAATAGAAGCGGATTGAGGCCATCTGCGGGGTGAGTGTATGGGGCTTAGTAATTTCAGCTCCAAGATCATCGGAGCATGGTCTGAAATAACAATAGCATCGTATTTACAAGATTTAATCTTAGGCAAGAAGTTATTATCTATAAAGAAGTAATCAATCCTTGAGTAGCAATGATGTACTGGTGAGTAGAAAGAATATGTTCTTGAATTTGGGTTTAAAAACCTCCAGGGATCTGATAAGTTGTGATCAGTTATAAACTTTGTAATTATCTTTGCGGTGTTAGTTGCTTCCCTGTGGAGGAAGTCTTATCTAAAAGTGGATTTAGAACACAATTAAAGTCCCCAGCCATTATAAGTTTATGAGTGTTCAGATTGGGAATGGATGCAAATAAATTTTGTATAAATTCCTTATCATCAACATTAGGTGCATAAACATTTATCAAAATCATTTTACAGTTAGATAAGTCTCCCATGACCATCACATATCTCCCTTCAGGATCCAATACTACATCTGATGCTACAAATGGTACTGTTCTATGTATGAGAATTCCCACCCCTCTAGTTTTCTTTGTAAAACTAGAATGGAACATTTGGCCAGTCCAGTCTTTTGCAGCGGAACTGATCCTTACTTAGTAAGTGGGTTTCCTGTAAAAATACTATTTTAGCATTTAGACCTGTTAGGTGAGAAAGTACTTTCTTTCTCTTTAATTCGTGATTCAGGCCTTTAACATTCCAGCTTACGAAGTTAACTGTCCCATCATGGAGACACTGATTCTGAGTTTTTGATGTCATTTTATAGTCTTAACTGGAAGTGAAATAGTTTAGGTCTTAATTTCCTATTCCCCAAGAGTTGTTGCCATGCAGCTTATTATTACGTTGATAGTTATAATTATAAAGATTGAGATGATAGATTAGATATAGATCAAGCCTGCTCTCTTTCTCTTCCCCTTAACCCCCACCCTCCCTTTTTGCCTCCCCAGGTGAGGCTAAAACCCACTTCATGCAGTCCCAGTCCTCTGACATACCCAGAGACAGAGCACGTCCAAAGCACATCAAGCCCCCATGCAGTGGCGCTTTAAGGTTAAAAGATAGAGATATCTGTTACCAATATAGTCTTTAAAAGAGGAAAAAGAAAAAAAAAGAAAAAAGAATTTTGCACTTAATATATACATATATATATATACACATATACATATATATATATATATATATATATATACATACACATACATACACACATATATACATACATACATACACATACACATACATATAATCTTCATCAATTTTAGTGCATTAAGATGATATCCCCAGATAATAAACCCAGGTGATGGTGTTAAAGATGTGTCCAAAACAAGCATAACAAGTCTTAATGCAGTAATAGCAATAACAGTAAACCAAGGGTATGATATTGAACAGTCTCATTTAGGGTACACATGAAATAATTAGAAAAGAAAAAAGAGGAGGAAAACGTAATTAAGCACAATAAAACATAAACATTTAGCCCTAGTAATACTAAGTAATAATAAGTAATAAGTAAGTAATAATAATAATAAGTAAGTAATAATAAGAATATGAGAATATATGCTGATAAAAAAACCCGTATTTTAAAACAAATAGATCAGACAGTAGATTATTAATCCTAGCTTTATCATTTACCGCCATGACTCACAATTATGTATCAGAATAGTCCGGGATCAGCTTTCTTAACTCATTTTCTGCCTCCTCCTTGCTAGCGAAAACATAGAAATGACCCTGCCATTCCACTTTCAGTTTTGCGGATACAGGAGGCCGTATTTGACATTGGCTTGCCGTAGCCGCTGTTTAATATTATAGAAGGCTGCCGTTTAATAGCTGTTGCTGGAGAGAAGTCAGGGAAGACGCGAATGTGGCAATTTTCATATATAATATCTTCCTTTTTTCTGAGGAGTTCCATCACCTCTAACTTAAATGATAATCGTTCAAAACGAACTATAAAAGATCTTGGTCGGGTCTGACGGTGTTTGATCAGCGTCGCGTAAGCCGCTGCTATCTCAGATTCTGCTTTAAAGTCGCCCCGATTATTTTAGAAAAAGTTCAGTTGAATTTCACAGGGTTTAAACTTTCTCGATTCTCCGGCAGGCCTTCAATTCTGACATTATACCTTCTATTGCCATCTTCTAAAGCAGCCAGTCTGTCTCCAAGTTTTTCTCCGAGTTTTTACATTCGAACTGGCATTTACTGCTCTTTCCTCGGCACTGGAAGCTAGATGTTCGGCTATTTCGATCCGATTCGTGAATGTCTCACTAAGATGCTCCAATTGATCAGCAAGCGTGCTCAGTTTAGCCGAGTTTTTCTCAATGCGCTCTTCAATTTTGCCCAGCACCTGTCGAAGTTCAAGTTGGACCTCTTGACGCAGCCTTTCATTTGCCTGTTGGAATTCCTGTCGCAGCCTTTCATTTGCCTGTTGGATTTCCTGTCGCAGACATTCATTGGCCTGTTTCATCTCCTGTTTTAATTCCTGTTTCAGTCTCTCAAGTGCCTTTGCCGTTGCTTTCTCATTAGCCTTCTCGCTTTCCTTTATATCTTGCGTGAGCTCAGCGAGCAACACTTTCAGTTCAGATAGCTCAAATGTGCCTTCTTGTGCCGTAGATGAAGCAGCAGACTCTGCTGAAGCGGTGTCCCGCTGCTCCAGTCCCGCGTAATTGCGTAACTGAAGCCGCGGACCTCCCGGCCTTTTCCAGTTTCAGGTAATCCTCTCCAATCGGCGAGCTATCCACATCTGCACTCACGATCGCACCTTCGCTCCCCTTTTCGCTCTCAGCGGCGATGTAGCGGATCGTGGTCCCGAGGAGTCTGTACTTTCGCCCATCTGATCCAGGTCTGTCTCTGACAGGCCGTATCTCGAGCTAGGGCTTGCTGATCGTAGCTTGGATGTAGCTTTAGTCTTCGATTCTTTCGTTCTTTCCTTCTTGTTGGCCATGTTTATATGTGTTTACCTATACTGTAGCGGTCCCTCTCGGGTCGAATAAATACAGGATATCTCAGAATAATGAGCAAATAATATGAAAAATAGCACCACTGCTAGCGGAGCTCCACTTCAGACGTCCATCTCCCGCATTGGACGAGACCAACTGTTCTTATACTTTTAGAATAGCTAGACTTTTTTTTTTTTAATTCAGTCCACTGTTCTCACTGTTTTAAGGCCACATGGAGACTGCCTCTCCATTAAACACACAAAGGCTACCTCCCAACTAAAGATCTGAGCTGTATTCCTAGTCTGGCCACTGTCATAGTAGAGTTAACATGTATATCACATTTACTCTAGATTCCTCATAAATCTCAAACATATGCGCCTTAGGTTGACTGGCAATTATACAATTGACTTGCTGTAGTTAGGTGCACAATTCTGAGCTGTAATGGACAGGTAATTCCATTGTGGGTTTTCCCGATGCATCTGTTGTTACAAAAATGCTCGAATCTGCAGATCTAAACCTATGGTGTGAGGGTGTTTTAAAAAAACAAAAAGGGGGGCTTAAATGTATTTTGATCTAACTGGGAGACTTTAGGTGTGAAAGAGAGAGAGAGAGAGAAATAGATGCACCATGACAGCATAATGAAGTCAAATGTTTTGCACGCATTACTGGAAACACCACACTGAATCAGGTAAGGTTTATTCACAGCTCTCAGGTGCAGCTGCATATTGCTGTTGCTGTTGCAGAGGCAGCAGGGCCGCCTTAATATACCACAGTAACTTTAAGAGTGCACTGGTTCCCCTGCAGTGTTATCACCACAGGTGCTGCACATATGAGGCTGCACCTTCCTCTCTTGTACTACCAGGCATAAACATTCTAGAATAATTTGCCCTGGATCATTATAAATAATATTACAATCTTTACTACCAAGAATGGCTGGCTAATTTTGACCTTGCTGATTAGACAAACTCAAATAACTGAGCTGCCACAAGTAAGCCTGTGCCACACTTTCGGGCCTTGCCTGACAGTAACAACAAATTCAGTATTTAATGACTGCTGCGTAACAATCATATTATAAATCATTCATGGATTTTGTAAACTATATATTGTATAAGCTATTAACATATTTGCTTCCTTTACTGATGGCAAATGGAGAAAAAGCAATTCCAAAGTCTTTGTTACATATCTCAATAAAGAAATTTTACTATCAACTATCAGTAGAGTCCTGTTTAATTTCAAAGCAAATACTGCTAGTAAAATTTTAGGTTTATTAAACTGTGACAAAAATACGACTACATCAATAATAAATAGCTCTGACAAACCCAGGGCAGAAAGTTAAAGTAACTGGATAGAAATCGATACTTCATAATAGCAAGTTGTCAAGGTCTGGTTGCAGATGCAAGTTCAGAACTGTTAATTTATTTAAAAATGCCAGAGTCAAAATTCATCAATTGCTTATTTTTGAGCACAGCAGACACACAAAACTGAAAAACAGTCCACTGCATGAAACCTGGTCCAAAATTTTACCTGATAAAAGAATCTGGCTTTCAGGTCAAATAAACCTAAGTACAGTATTTGTTTTTTTAATTTTATAAAAAAAAAAAAGTGTCTGAGAACATTAAATGTAAAATTATGCTTGCTCCAATTTCACTAATTTTTTCAGTATAAGGAAAAGGACACAACAATTTAAAGAAAGCCCATAGTTGATTCTGTGAAGGAAATATACCATTAATTTTCTTTCAGCATTTTTTCACTTTGATTATAACCTGTCTGACTCGAAAGCTTGCACATTTTGCTTGACTTCTCCATTGCATCCATAATGGCTAACATTGTACAACATTTTACTACTAGCATGCAAAGGCATGTGGACTGGCTACTCTAAACTGGTACAGTGTGAATGTATGAATGGTCAAAAATAGACTGGTGTTTCTTTCAAGGTGGTCTGCCCTCTGATCCTTGGCTGCTTTGATGAGAGCAAACTACATACAATTAAACTCTTCCTATCATTCAACATCAGTCTTTTAAATTGCTGTGGAGAAATTTTATTGCCCCTTTTGCTTATACTACTAAGTGCTCAGGGCACAGTTACTTCAGGGGAAATGTTTGGGAAAAGAATAGAAAGAAAAATGGACACGTGGACACGTGAACTCTGATATAGGTGAGGAGTACAAGCCTCTCCTTCAGCTGAGAACATAGGTCCACGTTTGCAGGTACACTTAGGGCTGCTAGAGGGAGGTCTAGTCCAGGGTTTCTAGAGTACAACTCTAATGCCAAATTTAACCTAGGAATAAAGGTTAAAGCTGACGACAGTCCAGAAGGGTAGCTGAATTTAGGTTTGGGATGTAAGACAGAAAGTACAGGAGGTAAGATAGGGGTTCTTGTGTGAGTTTTTTAGGTGGGACATGCATCAGCCAAGCCACTAGGCCGACACATTTCACCTTCTGCGTAGGAAGGCCAAGAAAGGCATTACATATGCTGTTTTCTTCTATCTATTTGCACTTCTATGATTTCTTACTCTTATTATTCTGTGTTCTGTTACTTATTAAAACACAAAACATTCCCTTTACACTCTCTGGACGTCTGAGTTTGGCTAGGGAGCACTTGTTTCTATAATACCTGTATGTTTAAGCAATCATTTTGTAGTGATGCTACTAGGGCTGGGACAAGCTTTGGCCTCCATGATTGATGCTGAATTCAATAAACTTACATAAAATGGAAGAGCAGATTTTAGAAGTTTAAAAAAAACAACTTCAGAACATAGCCCTCTAATCATTTGCTCATTATATTTACAAAAAGTTGAATACTCCACAACACCTAACAAAAACTAGTTTGAACACGCAGCCAACAACAGTAGCAACCTCAAAATTTTTTGGAGAAGCACAATGTGAGGAGTTTGAAGGTCTAGATAGGTTTTGGTGTTTATATAATGTGCCTTTAAGGACACATTTTAGATTTTTTGCTTCCATACAAGAAAGATGCATAACGCTGTGAGTAACAAGGAAAGACTGATTACAATTAATTAATTTGTGCAACCAAAAACAGAGTAAAAGCAGACATGATACAAGTATTCACAGCTATGAGAAGAATAAAAACGGAGATCCAGGCAAACTTATAACAGAGGCAATATAGGTAGTTGCCTATGATGCAGCAGTGTTATAGGGATGCATCGATAGACAATTCGAACTTTGGTATAGCAAAGGTATAGTCATGCATTCATTCTGATGTTTACAGGGGACAGCAGCTTTTTATGCAGGTGGAGATGGATCTACAAAACCACACTCATTAAAACAACAAACATGTTTAAAGGATCAACTTCCTTACTGGAAGATACTCTTAAACTGTTGGTCAAGTAGTGGCATTTTGGGTGGGTCAGTTATGAGGATAATGATTCTGGAGCCATACTGGATGAATACCAAATAATACTTCAAAAAAATTTTTAAAACATCCAAGTCCTTAAAAGAGGACACATAAAAACAGCAATTAGGCAAACAGCTGAAAGTAGCACACTGAAGAATCTCAATTCTAAAAATCTGAAATAGACACAACTGCTTAGATACAAGCTTATGAGATATGTTCTGTTAGATGACCTGTTCTAGGTTAAAACACATAGACCAGGGGTCCTCAATCACGGTCCTGGAGAGCCACAGTGGCTGCAGGTTTTTGCTCCAACCCAGTTGCTTAATAAAAAGCACTTATTGCTAAAGTAACACTTCTGCTTCACTTTAGTGATTTTGAGCCCTTATTGCTTAATTTTGTCTTAAACAGCTATTTTAATTGCTCCTTATTATCAATAACATGCAAATGACAAGAGAGAGCAGCATTTCTCCATTTAGCTTATTTACATTTACACCTGTGTGTATTTATCTGCACTATTGGGTTTAATTAAATACTTGGAAGAAAAATGAAGAGAAAAAAAGCGAAGGACTGAGAATTACTCGTCCATTTTAGCCTTCAAATCATTTGCATGATAGAAAGGGAAATAAAATCTCGGATATGAGAATGACCTGACATAGCAGAGTTAATTTAATTTCATAGCTTGTTAGTGCTTTATTGGCAAGAATTGCTTTCTAATTAAGCAACCAGGTCAGAACAAAAACCTGCAGCCACTGCGCTCTCCAGGACTGGGATTGAGGACCCCTGACATAGACCATTCAGATCTTAAGGTAAAGGTGCAACTTTTCAGTTTTATGGCCTTTATCAGGTGTGTCAAATGCATGTTGATACAGCCCTTCACTCCTTTCCGATTTTTGTTGTGTCATTCTTTAAGCAATTCATTAAAAGTAGACAGAATCACGCTTTCCTTTTGAACAAATGCATAATGAAAAAAAAATCATAATAATTCTTTTCTTATGGTTGCCGTCTGCCTGGCTCCTGATGCTGTCTAGCTCTTGTGACCCCGAGCTGGATAAAGCAGATATGGTAATGGATTGATGAATAGATGTAATACATTTGAGCATGGTGAATGGTAAGCCTATTGTTATCTGCATATACTTGTATTTTAAATGGAATATTGCACTTCCATTTACATTTCAAGAAAATATGTACAGTCATGTGAAAACATTAGGACACCCTTTGAAAGCATGTGGTTTTTTGTAACATTTTTAATAAATGGTTATTTCATCTCCGTTTCAACAATACAGAGAGATTAAAGTAATCCAACTAAACAAAGAAAACTGAAGAAAAGTCTTTTCAAGATCTTCTGTAAATGTCATTCTACAAAAATGCCTATTCTAACTGAGGAAAAAGATAGGACACCCTTGCCCCTAATAGCGAGTGTTACCTCCTTTGGCTGAAATAACTGCAGTGAGACGGTTCTTGTAGCCATCTACCAGTCTTCGACATCGGTCTGAGGAAATTTTACCCCACTCCTCAATGCAGAACTTTTTCAGCTGTGAGATGTTTGAGGGGTTTCTTGCACGTACAGCCCTTTTCAAGTCACCCCACAGCATCTCAATGGGATTCAAATCTGGACTTTGACTTGGCCATTCCAGGACTCTCCATTTCTTCTTTTCAGCCAATCTTTGGTTGATTTACTAGTATGTTTTGGGTCATTGTCATGTTGCATGGTCCAGTTCCGCTTCAGCTTTAATTTTTAACTGATGGTCTCACATGTTCTTCAAGCACCTTCTGATACACAGTAGAATTCATCGTGGATTCTATGATGGTGAGCTGACCAGGTCCTGCTGCAGCAAAGCAGCCCCAAACCATGACACTTCCACCTCCATGCTTCACAGTTGGTATGAGGTTCTTTTCTTGGAATGCTGTGTTTGGTTTACGCCAAACATGTCCTCTGCTGTTGTGTCCAAATAATTCCATTTTGGACTCATCTGTCCAAAGAACATTATTCCAGAAGTCCTGGTCTTTGTCAACTTTATCTCTGGCAAATGTCAGTCTGGCCTCGATGTTTCTCTTGGAAAGCAAAGGTTTCCTCCTTGCACACCTCCCATGCAAGTTAAACTTGTACAGTCTCTTTCTGATTGTAGAGGCATGTACTTCTACATCAACAGTAGCCAGAGCCTGCTGTAGTTCTCGAGATGACACTTTAGGGTTTTTGGAGACCTCTTTTAGCATCTTGCGGTCTGCTCTTGGGGTGAACTTGCTGGGGCGACCAGTCCTGGGCATGTTGGCAGTTGTTTTGAAAGCCCTCCACTTGTAGACTATCTTCCGGACAGTGGAATGGCTGATTTCAAAATCTTTTGAGATCTTTTTAAATCCCTTCCCAGACTCATAGGCTGCTACAATCTTTTTTCTGAAGTCCTCTGACAGCTCTTTTGTTCTCACCATGGTGCTCACTCTCACTTCAACAGTCAGGAGCACACCAAACTAAATGTCTGAGGTTTAAATAGGGCAAGCCTCATTCAACATGCAGAGTAACGATCTACTAATTATGTGCACCTGGTGTGATATACCTGTGTGAGATCTGAGCCAATTTAAGAGGGAATACATGTGAGGGTGTCCTATCTTTTTCCTCAGTTAGAATAGGCATTTTTGTAGAATGACATTTACAGAAGATCTTGAAAAGACTTTTCTTCAGTTTTCTTTGTTTAGTTGGATTACTTTAATCTCTCTGTATTGTTGAAACGGAGATGAAATAACCATTTATTAAAAATGTTACAAAAAACCACATGCTTTCAAAGGGTGTCCTAATGTTTTCACATGACTGTATATATTTAATTTCTGATGCAGAAAACAATTAACATTTTATATGAAAATGCTAGTTGAGAAGAAAAGGAGTCCAAGAATAGAGGAGAACCAAGAAAGTGATAGCAGCATGTTATGAAACCTATATACAGTGATCCATCACTATATCGCGCTTCGACTTTCACGGGTTCACTCCATCACGGATTTTATATGTAAGCATATCTAAATATATATCACGGATTTTTCGCTGTTTCGCAAATTTCTGAGGACAATGGGTCTTTAAATTTATGGTACATACTTCATCAGTTGGTTTGTCCAGTTGATTTCATACAAGGAATGCTATTGGCGGATGGCTGAGAAGCTACCCAATCAGAGCACGTATTATGTATTAAATAAAACTCCTCAATGATATACAATATGCTTCTAGCGAGGTGCTTCACATACTTAAAAGCCCAAACGGCACCTATTAATTTTTGATTGTTTGCTTTTCTCTCTCTGTCTCTCTCTCTCTGATATTCTCTGCTCCTGACGGAGAGGGTGTGAGCAGAGGGGCTGTTCGCACACTGGCCTAGAGGATACGGACGCTCCTCTAAAAATGCTCCTCTAAAAATCACAATTTTCCCTTCCTTGCGGCCACTTTGTCAGGCGGTTAAAAGCAATATTGATTTTTCATTGTTTGCTTTTCTCTCTCTGTCTCTCTCTCTGACATTCTCTGCTTCTGACACGCACTCCTTTGAAGAGGAAGATCTGTTTGCATTCTTTTAATTGTGAGACGGAACTGTTATCTCTGTCTTGTCATGGAGCACAGTTTAAAACTTTTGAAAAAGAGACAAATGTTTGTTTGCAGTGTTTTAAAGTCCCTGTCTCTACAACCTCCTGTGTTTCTGTGAAAATCTGTGACCCAAACGTGACAATATAAAAATAGCAATAGCAATATAAACGTATGGTTTTTACTTTGCACATTTTCACCTTTTACAGGGGGTTCTGGAACGCAACCCCCACGATCAAGGAGGGATCACTGTACTTAAACTAGAAATCTTCATGTTAGAGTATAGGAAACAGCAAAACTGAAACAGTTACTGCATGAGAATTTTTGTATCCAAAATAATTTAGCTGGAAATAGACGTAGTACTAGGGTGTTGTACCGAATTAGACATTATGGATGTAGTGAAAAGTTAAGCAAAATTACACCTTTTATTGGCTAACTAAAAAAGACTACAATATGTAAGCTTTCGAGGCAACTCAGGCCCCTTCTTCAAACAAGATGCAATTCTTATCTGTAATATTCAGTTGTGAAATGACACAAGCTTTCTGAAGAAAAACTGTTCATCAATTTGACCTAGTATTTTATCTAATTGACTGCAAACTCCAACCTATTCTCTACACCTATTTGTAACAGTGCTCACTTCATCAGGCAAACTTAGGGCTCCAACTCTCCAAGGTGGCAGTGTCAATCCACAAGACATGTATGTCTTAAACTCCACACTGGCAGTGCCCTTGCCATGATTTGAGCCCACAATTCTATATTTTCATTTGTTTTCCTTGCCTGACACAAAAAATAATTTCCTTTCTTCATAGCTACCTGATTGACAATGGGATGCCAGGTGCAAAGGAGACAATAAAAATAACTTTCTTGATCGACTGGTAACTGAAGAACTCAGTCTGTCAGTATGGGTAGATTTGCCAGTGGGTAATAAGACCTTTCTGTGTAGAAGGCACGATGAAAGAAAATACTCTTAAAAACATCAGAGTGTGGGAAAGGACATGGGGTCTTTCCCAAAACTCAAAGGTTGTTGTGTAGAAATAGCATGTGGAGACCAAAAACTTCCCGTTACTTTAACTGAGGTAGTAGTGTCTGTGGCAATGGTGGTTTGAACAGGAAACCCTGGGATTTTCCAAGAGAATCCCACCTAATATAAGAAACCTCCAAGCTGGCTAGGTTTTGAAAGAAGGAAGTGAAGGTGGCACACCATCTTGGTCAACCAGTGACTGACTTATTGTGTAGCCATCTCTAATAAGGCAGATATTTTTTGCACATATTCCTCTGCTACTATATGTGTGTTCTCCTTTTGATCATCACTCCATTGTTTAATGTAACTTCAAAATACTCAATTTCTGCTATTTTAGACCTTTTTTTCTGAATAGTAGTATCCACTAGGAAGTACTTTATTTTCTTCTCACTTATTGCAAATTAGACAGTCAATCCACCATATTCTATCTCATTTTTTAATCTACAGTGTGAATGCAGGCTGCACAGTGACACAGCATCTTCACTTTTTGTGCAACACTATTCAGGACTGATGATTTGCTTTGGCTTGCTCAGTGCTGCAGACTGCAAAACATATCATAAAGGTGCAATAAAATTTGTAATGAATGAACATGTCCTCTTACTACAGTAAAGGGAAATATCAAATTTATGTATGCCGTCAAGGCCAGAAACTCAACTGTGGACACTGACTAGCTTATTTTTTATCAAATGCCTTGATTAAAGCTAGCTTTTTGTTTTCTGAAATGTAATTTGTTCTGTTACATTCCATAAATGGATAATTTTTACAACCTTTCATTTTCTTCCTTCTTTGTGTGATGTTATTTATTGTCAGGATGACACTACCTTAGCTGACCTTTATGTGAGGGATTCTTAGGAAAGAAAAATATCAAACAATTAAGACTGACATGCTATTTCCAAACATACTTAATCCAATTCTATTTTGAGTGTCAATCATAGCGGCATTGGGTGCAAGGCAGGAACCAGCCCTGGACAGGGTGCCAATCCAATGCAGGGTGCCACTTACATACATGCTCACACTTGCACATCCATGCTACAGTACATACATGAATACAGGCCACACTTTACCAACTCATGATTTAAAAACTTTTTTTTTTTTATTACAGATGCTATGTTGATTGGCCAGAGGAACAGACTAACAGGTAATGTCTACCATTGCCATATGGAATATTGTAATCTAAAATACATTCACCACCTGCACACATAATTAAGTTTTCAGTGGTTACAACATGAGAGTATGAAGCTCAGCTTCGGGGGACGCAAAAAAAAAAACAGATATTCATAGACAGTCTTTCTGCTGCGCATAAGTATGTTATTTTAACCACAGCTTTAAGTCTGCCACTACAAGTAAGAACAGGGATGTGTAATACATAAACCTTTAAATCCATGGCCTTTGCAAAGCATTAACTTTCAATTCGTCACTATAGTCCGATACAATGGATATAATAACAATCCATCAGTCAACCCTCAACCACCACCACCACCACTACTGAAGAACAAGACTCCAGTGTACTTAAACTCCTTTTAATTAAGGTAGTTGTACAATCATGTATTTTGTCAAAACAAAGTGGAAATGCCAAAATTGTAGTCAAAAGTCAGAAAAAATACGTAGGTCTTTTAAAAGGCAGAAAATTCAAAGTAGTGGGTCATGACTGATGCTGCTGGCTTGTTCTGTTTTCTCAAGTCACGCTGAAGGCTCTCCAAACTGTCTGTGCTGATGCTTTGCACTTTTTCTTCTATCAAAAAAGGTAGAAATGTCTCTTGTAAATAGTAATAAATCTTTTGTTATTATTATTATTATTATTATTTGATATAGTCTCCTGTGTTTTTGGTATCAGTCTCCTTCAAGGTTTGTTTTTTATCACCACGTGGTTAATTATGCATACATAATTAATGTTTTTATTTAGTTTATTGAAAGGGGTAGCCCGGTTGGTGCACCAGCATTACTTTTGTGTTGCCATCGGTCTGTTCCTTCAAATCACCCTTTTTACAATCTCACTTAGTTCATTAGTTCAAAACCCTCATAAGTAGAATTGTATTGGTATATCCATGCCATTTCTAATAGCTCTGATTAAATATTATTCTTCAGTTAGTGACAGCCTTGCCATGTGTAATGTATAGAGGGCAAACGGTTTTAAACTGTGCTCGTGCCTGTGCATGTACTCGTGCCCGTGCCTATGGGCTCTTGGAGCGTGTAAAGTAACTCGTAAAACAGCATTTATTCAAGTGTTGAACCATATGTTTAAAGCGTACAGAAGAAGAAACTAAGAATCTTTAACTATAGAAGAAGTTAAGAATCTTTGAGTAAAGATTAGGAAGTAAAGAACTTTTAAGTACAGAAATAGCTAAAGTTTCTCAAGAAAAGCTAAGTTTAGAGAAGATACATTTTTCTCTTTTTTTGCCTTTTATTCTACGTGTGTAACTTTTTTTCTTTTATTCTTGTATGGATTATTTGCTTCTAACTTTCACTAAATATTTTTAAAACTAACTTTTGGACTGAGAGATTTCTTTTGGCATGCCTTTTACCCATGATTGATCTTGCCTTACACTTCAGCGGCTACAGTACAGTACATACTATGTTGTAGTCCCACAGAATGGCTGTGCTTTCAGAGAACTTGCATTGAGATATACTGTATACATGCCCGATTCTGTAAGTGTGACTAGCAAGTGTGTATCTAACAGAAATGTCTAAATATGTTAGAATTTTAATGTTATAAGGGATGTATTTTTACCAAATAATATGGAATCGGTACACACATAGATTGGCATTGAGGCATCGAACTTTAAATAACAAGGATGTTACTTAGAAGTTTTTTTTGCAACTCACCATGTGATCTTGAGCAAGTAACTTACTCAGCCCATACTATAAGTAAAAATTATAACAGAGGATCTTAATCTGCAGCCTACTTTTCTTGATTAACTGAGTTTGTTATAACATGTGGCTCAAACAAGCTCCTGGATCTTACTAACATACCATCACAGATAATTTGCATTGGCCATTCCTTCACATGTTTATGTTTAGTAGATGTTTAACACTAGATCATATGTAAAGGCTGGCAATCGTCTCAGAATTTGAATGTCTGTCAAATCAGTGTATTGAAACATTTTAAAAAGTGTCATGAGTGCTTCTCATTATGTGTTCTTCCCTTACATGGCGTGACCAGGAAATGCAAACAGACAATTAGAAGGTGGGGCATTGAAAAGAGGAGGAGCTACAGCAACCAAGAGAGTGTGTTCCAAATCCAATAATTAAAAAATTTTAAGATGAAATGAGCTGTGCACAAAATAAGTGTTCCTGACATGAAGATGGCAGTTCATTTTCTTGCCAATGGTATTTTCTAACAATGGAACATGCAAGTGCACTTTCTCTGCCATGTACTGAATTAGTGGTGATGCTGTGTTGCTTCATAGATCCAGTGTCCTAGGTTGGAAACCCACAGATATTTCTAACACATCCTAAAAATGTGCAGGTTAGATTAATTAGTGATTCTAAATTTGGACAAGTATAGGATAGTATTGGTGTGATCTGTCCTGTGACAGTTATGCAGTCCATGAATGATTTCTGTATAACACCCAATTTTCCTGGTATAGGCTGTGACTTTCATGACCTCTAACTAAATTAGGCACTTACAGTGATGGATGGATGCTAGTCATGGAGTTGTAAGTTTTTTAACTGGCATCGTATAACTATTAATATTAAAAATATTAACAGAAGACAAGAAAGATCTAGTAATTCCTGTAAAATATTTCCCAGTCACTGTGTTTTCAAGCTTGGCATTAGCATTGCTTCTCCTCTTTGTTTTTACAGAATCCATGCAGGTGGGCAAGGAGTTGACAGTTATGGCATTTTTAATTCAGCATATTTGGCCAGTATCACAGCTGTTACTTATAATACTACACAATCAAAAGTAGAGACTAAGCTGCATTATAGTAACCCGTTTCATAATCACCAAATCTCAACATAGTGTTTTAACTCAGGTAAGATCCCAAGCCTTGTCAGTGTCTCTGAATTATCTGTAGTATACCATTTTGTAAAGGTGTTCAAGAGCGGTGGTCTGTTGTTAAATCGTAAAAAGGAAGAGGCTTGTAAAAACTAACAGTGAAAAAGAAGTGGCCATGCTATTTAACATGGAATCATATAATGTAGATATAAAGATACACAACAGTAAATGATAAAAGCCTCACTGCCATAATTTAAAAATCTTTGTATGCATTTTTTGGTTTGTTTTTATTTATTTATTTATTTTAAAGTGGTTCATGCCAGTCAAGCCACATGGTTCTCATACTTTTTATAGGGTACCAGTAACTGAGCAACAGAATAAAAAAAACTTCACTGACTGCCAGATCTTGGAGTAAAAGGAAAAAAAACAACTTCAATTGGCATGCTGATTCAACTGGACAGTTTACAATCCAGTTGAGACCCAAAAAAAATTCATTAGACAATTAAAATTAACCAGCATCCTCAATATAAAGCCTGTGCAAATAAAAAAGAACAGCCAAAATCCATTGGATAGGAGGGCAGCAGTCTCAATTTACAATACCTCCGCAAAAAAAAACTGATACCAACACATTTTTTTTCAAATTACAGTGTGATATGTGTAAGGAATTAGGAGTCTCTTCTCGCATGTAGTGACAGCTTTTTACAAATATTTAAATAAATGCCACAGAATGATGTTTTGGTTTGCAACCATAATGCTGGATATGAAACCCTTTTCATTCAATTACATTTCATAAAGCAATAAACTCAGTGGCCTGGAGCGACTTTCTTTTGAAATGTAATATGCACAAGCAACCTTTTCAAATAGAAAAATATGTTCTTTAATTCATTCACCCTACATTGTACTAGCATTTAGCATATGTAGGAACAACACAAATTATTAGCATGGCCAGAGGCTGAAGGGGAAAGGGTACAGAAAAAAAGAACAAAAACACATCACAGATTGTAGTAATCGGCAGTTTTATAAGATGTAATAATTACATGGTGACCTAGAGGCTAAAGCATCAGCCTTTAAACCACAAAGCTGCCAGTTCAATCCACTGACAAGTCACTTAACCTGCCAAAGAAAAATGGAAACAATTGTAGTTTGAAGGTGCCATGGGATGGTGCTGTTCAGGAAAGCACACTGTGATGGTACAAGCTGCTAATGGATTTTTGTAAAACAAAAATTAATTATGGAATTCATAACATGAATAGATATTTATCTTTCCATCTTCCTAAGATACCTACATGTTCTGGGGAGCTTCAGCCTATCACTGCAGCCTTAGGCTCAGGATAAGATCAACTACTAGAGGAGCTGCTGCTTTTTCACTCATGCACTTACTCACACTCGGCCAAGTCATTTTACATAATAAAACATTTTCAAACCACTGCAATTCACTTTAGGGTTATGGGGAGGGGGTATTGAGGTTGGGGGCATAGCCCTTTACTAGCAGTCAGCATTAAGTATTTTGAAGGAATACTAGGTGCCATCGATTCGGGTTCAAATCCTACCAACTTGATGAATTAAAGATTTGAAAAGAATTCGGTTTGGTCGGTTCGGAGGAAAACCTAAAGAAAATACACATGAATATGTACAGAATGTGGAAACTCCAAACAGAGTAACCAGGCTGGATACTGAACTAGATTCCCTGGAGTTGTGCAGCAGCTGTTTTAACCATTAGTGTATTGTATGGCCTGGTTTGCATAATAACTAACAAATTATTCATTTCGAGGTATATATATGGAGACCTCATTTCTAAACAGCAATTTGAAAGTATACATGTGGTATGCAAAGTATTTTAACTTAAGGATGGGATGTAAAAGGAACAAGAATTTATTGAAGAATTTATGTACAAATAATCACCATGCTATAACTAGACTACAGTGGCATTCATCTACATCAAGTGAATCATTTTCAAACTCTGGTTCAGAACATCCCAGTATACCAACTGATAATGCTAACCACAAATAACTTGTTCAATTATTATTGTTACTTGGTGCTGACCATCTCTTTTCCAAGTCATCCTAATTTAATTATATAAATTGCCACCTTTATGCACATCTCTATGAATCTACATTGATCTAAGTACTCAAATCACAGAGACTCTCCTCTTCTCTGCTATAATCTGTAAGTACTATTACTTAAGCAATTAGCTTTCTCTATCCATTTTTAAATGTGAGCATTATTTCACTGTACAGTTTTTAGTGGTTCTTTAAATGTTTACAGTATGTCTGATACTTTTACAACAGGCTATAGCAGAACTATATTGATGAACTGAAATTAACTACACTCTGTATAGTAAGAAAATTAAAGAATCTCTGTAGCTTTGCCTTATAAACCTAAAATAATCAATTTATTTCATTCAGTAATGAAAATAATACATATATTTGCTACTAAAGGTTCAACAACAAAAATGAATTGGTACAATTTCCAGATTGGTACCAGCCTGATGGTGCCCCGGCCTTCACACTGAATTGGACATAGCGGGTGAAGATGGATGTTCCAAATGGAAAAACCTTTTCATTGACTATGGCAGACAATGTAGGCAAATCAACTCAGGAAAGACATACAGCATGAAACATGATATTAGAAAAGAAAAAAAGAAAAATCTTACTTCCATCTAAATTTTCGTTTTTGATGCCTGTTTTTTCGCCACGTATTACTAGACCTGAACCAGGTTTTCAAAATGTAAAACCAAGAAACAGCATTAAGTTGCTTGGGACTTGTTTTCTCTGTCTTTCTTAGTCAATATAATGAACCATTATTCCTATTGGTGTCATTGTTCCCATAGAGAATATGCTTAACACCTGTAGATAATTTATGAAAGATGCTATTCTTCTTAATGTGGATTATAAACCAGATTAAGATATCACAGTACACTGTCAGCCATTATAGGGTCTTCACTGTTACATGTATAGGCCACGGTGAAATTCTTACCTGTATGTGCTAATCAACATGTAACACATGGTGGGCCTTTAAAGAACGATATCAGAGAGAGAAAGAGAGAAAAACTCCTGATTTCAATGCTTTTAAAATTGGATGCCAATCAGGACTTTGTTGAATCTGATCATTTTCAAAATACAGACAAACGACTTAGTTATTCACATGTACTTATCCATCCATTAATCAATCTACTTATTTTTTGAACCCATCTATTCAATAAGAGGTCAAGGAGAGGTACAGGGCTTGATCCATCTCTGGACAAAAATCCAAGCACAATGAAACACACATCCACAACTCTACAATTTAAATTAATATAATATCTTTTCAATTGAAACACTTGAGATTTTGGACTTATTGACACGGCCATAAATCTCAGAAAAAGCCAGGCAGCCAAATCTGCAGGACGGGTGGATGGACAGATAAATATAAAAGCACACATGTAATAGATCTAGGGGTGCATTACACAGGACTAAAATATACTTCCAATTTTCTAGTTACATTTGATCTTTCAAATGACTGCTTATAGTTTTATATGACTTTGACCTACCATATAATTAAAAAGACAGAACTCTAAAATGACAAATGAGAAAAGTCTATAGACATGTGACTTTGTACTCGTGCTAATATTTCAAAGTAGTGACAAGTTATGTCATGAGAGTAAGATGCCACATTTTCTTTTCTTTCCACCCGTTACATTTTTGGGGCAACGTAGAAGTGATTTTTTGAATCTTGTAGTCCCCTTGCCAGGAGACACTCTGTTCAGACAGAATCACAGTTTCAAACTGTGGTAGTGAATGCAGTTAATGCAGTTTGCTTAAGGTCTTCATCTGATTGTGTCAAAAACTTCTGCGGAATGCTTCAGTCTCACAAGAGTCAACACTGACCTAATTCAATTTCTGCATGAACATTTAGCATTAGAGATTTTACTTACAACAACAGTGTTGCTTATCAAAACCTGACTTTATTATTGAAGCCATTTTAGTGCAAGACTTTCTGCCTTAAAATACCTATACAGAGTGTCAAAATGCTACTTCTGTATTCAAATGCTGTTGCCCAAAAGAGTTGTCATTGCCCATCAATACCCCAAGTTTTCTCTCTAGGTGCTATGGTTTTTCTACCCTGTCCCAAATACTGTGTTGTATGGTCAGCTGGTATCGAGCAAGTGTAAATGCTGGAGTATGCGTGTTTGAGGGTCTTAGGTGCTACACACCAAGGGTTGGTTCCTATTATTCTGAACTAGCAACTCACTTAACTTCAATTCCAGATATGCATTAGGACTTGAGCCTATTCTGGTAACTTTCTGAGGCAAGACACAAAACCATTTTAGATAGAATGCATGGTACATGTACACACACAAAAACAGAGATTTACAATAATAAGAATTGTTTTATTAAATTATTGTGAACAAACCAGTGGCTGCAAAATCACAATTTACCAGATTTTAATATATCAAATGTGACCCATGAAAACTCAACAAAATATTTATGCTTTGTCACACACGTTCGATTAGGGGCTCAAATAAGTGTGTTTGCCCGCCAGACCGGGGGTTGGCACTGTCCTCTATCTCTTTCTCCTCTCTCTCTACAAAACAATAGAAGAACCCTCAGCCTAACCATCACTTCCAGTCCACAGACAACATCACGTCTGGTTCTGGTCCACCAGACCCCACTTCCTCCTGATGTCACTTCCTGTTCCAGAATGCCACATACTCATGACGTCATTTCCTTCCGCTGATCATATATTTAGCCTACTCTTTGATATAGTCAGTTCTGTTTTGGACATCTACAGTATAAAGGCCGATCCCCCAAACTTTTGCCATTGTCTTTGTGTTTAATTTATAGCATATAATATGAAAAAATACACTTATCCTGTTTGTCTTTCCCTAAACAAAACTTTCAGCCCAGATGGGATTGTTCAGGTAAAGAATGAATAATTAAAATCTTCTGAAACCTCACACAGTGTGGTTATTACTCCATGGCTCCAACATCCAGGATTGCTTCCAACAGAAAAATATCCAATAGGAATGCCATAAAACTAATTCACCACTTCTGACATCATCATTTAAACCAGAAAATTAACTTTAGAGGATCTTGGGGTCACACATTCCCTCAGGCATATACATGTTTCAAGATTAGAGTCAGAGGTCCTTTACTACATACCTGTACATAAAAAATAAAACAGAACTTTATTCCATAGATGGTCAACATCCAGTTTTAGCAGAACTCTGTACACAGCAAAGACCTGGTATTTCCACTAGTGTAGAGAGATAGCTAGATAGATCAGCCTGATCATCAGTATCAGCCGATAACAAACACGAATATACTGGTTACCTATTTGAACCTTTGTAGGACAAATGTTTTAAAGATGCATGGCTATAAATGTGTTTTATGTGAATGTAGCAGTGTTACCTCAAGTGAATATAACTTTTGGCAGGTCTGAAAGGTACTTTCATATTCACTTATGTGAACACTGTTTCAAAGCAATCTGGAATACAGGAAATGCAGAAAACAGGTAACGTGAGCAACTTTTCTTTAAAGATGTTTACTATTTTACAAATATGTACTTTTTTGAGATGTTACAACACCGAGTACCCAATTCACTTAGATTCACCCTTCCACTCATCTACAGTATTATTTTTGATCAGTCATGGATGACACCATTTAGCATTTGTCTGCAGCATGTCTGCAGATCTTTGCAGTAGAATAGAAAGCCAACGATTTGTCAGAGCAGTCTGTCATGTAATGAATAAGAAACGCAACTGATTTGATAAAACGTATGGGGATATGGGAGGAATATCAATGCAGACGTGGAGAGAGTTTGCAAGCTCCAACACAGAACATCCAAGCGCGAGTTCCATAATGAATCAGCGGCACTACCTACTGTACCATCATGCTTTATGATTCAGTATTGTGTTGAATTTAATCGTGTGGTATTTTAGGACAGTAAAACAAACAGTAAGCAATTGGCATTACACTTTATTATTGGTAACTCAACAGGGGTGCTCATTAAGAAATGTAAAAACAGATCTTGCATTAATTGTTTCATTTATAAGTCAATTATTTTAAAATGTGTAAAGAGGTAAAATTATTATTTTAGGCATTCAAACTAATATAATTTCAGCTCAGATGGCAACATACTAAAAAAAAGTAGCTTTATAATGCTTGCCAGACAGATATGAAAGCAGATGTTACTTTAAAACAAGCAGAAAGTATTGTAACGAAAACATTGTGAAGCAAACTCATTATGTAGGTTTCTGTATTACTGTCTACAGACATTCATTAGAGGGAACTTCATCAGCACTCTTCTTGCACATTACGATCATAGAGTCTGAGCTGCATGCTTATGGACCCATCTTGAGATGTGGATCATTTTAGGTTAATGTATTAAAGTGAACCTTTAGAAATGTTTATGTTTCTATTATCATAAGATCAGACGTGTGTATTTCTTCTACAATTGACTCATTAACACTATGATAATTTTATAGGACTTTTGGAAAAAAAAATTACATGGAAACAAGATAAATTAATATTTAGTAGTTAATAATGAAAGGTTTTATAAAAAACAGTTTGAAAATCTAAAGATTGATATCTACTTTCTTTAAACACTGTTTTTTAAGATTTTAACTATACTATATTTGTAAATGGGCAAAGTCATCTGGGCTTACAGTATATATGCATATGCACTACATAAAATAAACCACAGGGCTCACTTGTACTTGGTATTTGTTCCACAAATTAATAAAAAGTGGAAAAAAAAGAGAAATGTAACTATGAAGAGGAGTATACTGTAGTGATAATAAGGTTATTTAGCCAAGTGGTTCATGTGTTAGATCAAAGACCACAACTTTGTCATTCCAGACCTCAGCTTTGGGCTCATCTGGTGACTCTAAATGAGTCACTTAAGTTGCCAACACTCAGATTTCTGCAATACATGAACAACGAAGGATATTCATTGTCTGGTGGTGTGCACTATGTGATGCATGACAGATAGCATAATAAATAGGGGTTCTGATAAATGGGGCTTAGGAAATATGTTGCCCCAAAGAATTGCCAGAGCTGAAAAAAAGTGGAGGAAACAGATTTTGGGGCAATCAATTATCATGGGAAAACCCAGAAAAAAAGACTGCTAAGGTGGTAATGATGGTGGTGATGTCACTGAGGGTTGAAGACTATCCTTATAGCACAGGATACAGGGAACCAGTGCACCACAGTGCATATTCATACAGACTACAAAGGGAAAATTCAGAATGACCAATAAACATAATGTGCACATCTTACATTTGTAGTGGAAAAACTACACAGACATGAGGCGAACATGCAAACATTCCTATATAAATTACTAACTGTGTTACCTGGCTTGACCTGGGAAATTATGTAAAACAATGGGTAAATGTGATATTTGTAGCTTATTTTTACCAGCTATGTGTATACTAATAATTTCACAAAAAAACTGATTGACCAGGTGCGTCTAATTCTGTGTTTGATTTATTAAAATCTGTTACTGTAAAACAGGACAACATTAGAAGAACAAGTATGGCATCACAGTGTCAAGATATTAAACGCAAAACATCATAAAGGCCAGCAAACATAAATAACACTCTGACAAAGTAATCAACAATCTTTCTGCAAAAGGCCATTATACGACGTAAAGGTGATATTTAGACAGATGGTGATCAATTTAAATTGTTGTTGTCAGCTATTACATACAGAGTATGTGGGCTCCACTTTTTGATTTGTTGTAAAACCTTTCAAAATGTTTGTGATAGAGCGCGATATGAAAGATGCCTAATCAATGAAAATTCATTTTAACCACATTTCCTTTAGGCATTTTTGCATTACAGTGTTGTGAGATTAATATCCCAACAGAACTGAAGACAAAACGTTAAACCAAGCTTAAGTGGGATGCTGGGCCATCACAGGGCAAACCCATGTGTGTACACATACATTTTCACTAGTAACAGGACAATTTACAATAAGCAACCAATCTAAGATGCACATCATTGAAGTTTTGGTAAACCAAATAGACCCAGGACAATATTCACAATTCCATAGGCTACAAACTGAAACAGGGTTCTTGATGTTGTGAGGTAGAACTATTAACTGCACCACCATGCTGCCCATATTGGGAAACCAAGAAGAAGAATATGAAGCGGTCTAATTTGAAAAAAACATAGAACCAAATCAATAATGCAAAGCATGAATCTGCTGCTTTCAAATCAATAACATACCAACTTATTCTTCACACATTTGCTACACAATATGCTGCAACATTCAAGAACAATTTGAAGAAATTTTTTTTAAGTATTTTTCAGCATTAACCCCACAGTTTTAAATTTATTGAATGGGCTAGAAAATGGAAAAAGATTCTATTTTTTTTACTCAGTCCACTATATTCCTGTTTAGGCTATGTTAATGATATACAGTACTTTTAATATTAATAAATTAATAACATACATTTTTTGTACTCAAAAGTATTGTTTAGGATAATATAAACATTAAAATAGTATAATGAGAATAATAATAAAATTCTAAATCAAAAATAATAAAATTTCTTGATTATGACAAGTTGTGTCATTGCCGTGTGTAATGTGCAGATCTTGTTTGTAGCCTCACACTGAAGCATTGGCACGCACACTTCTAACACCAGGGCTCTAAAAATGTTAAAGTTGGGGAGTGCGATGAGTGGTCCGTGGTCCACGGCAACTTTTTAAATAAATTATCACACCCAGCAAAGTGCAGGCATGGAATGGGAGTGGATTCGCAAGACAGTGTCACTTTGAGTTGGTTGCAGTAGCTTGGCCGAGCGAAAAATTTGTCAGGTGCCTCATTCACACCTTGGAGAGTATGAAGGTTCGCACCAGTGCCCAATCAAGTAGGTATAAAGGGAGCCTACACAGGACAGGAGGAAAAAAATTGGAAGAGGAAAGAAACAAGATGAAAACAGAGAGAAACAGACATGTGGGTTAAAGGATGGAGAAAAGGGCAGGAGTGAGAGAGCACAGGTGCGAGATGAAAGGAAGCAGGCAGAAGGGAATGTGAGCCCCAGAAGAGGAGGACGTGGCCTGTGCTCGAGGGGGCTGAGGGTTGCTCCTGCTGAGCATGGGAGCAGGAGCAACACCAATCTAGAGGGGCTCCCCCGTAACACCAGGGAATGGCAGTGGGAGTCCAAAGGAGATGAGGCTCGGGGACCACCCATGGATTATAATGGGATAGGGGGTGGGGACATGAGCAGGACTGAAGGTTGTCTGTGCTTGTTGGTTAACATCTCTCCGTGCCGTGAAATCCAAATAGGATAAGCCTGAGATTTTTATGAGAAGATTCCTGTATGTTTTAACCTCGTTTTTATGGATTTATTTGTTGGATTTTAAACTCCACATTCACTTTGACGTTTTATGGATTATTTATTTATAGAACTTTTCAACTATACTTATTGAAGACTGATAAGTTTGTTTTTGGATTTTAATGAAAGCACTGATTCACTTTTGCATCTACCCCTTGTCTGGCTGCATGTGTCCTCATATGCTCGCCTCACCTTGGTTAGCTTCTGGAAGGTGGCGGGTTCAAGAGGCTCCCAAACAGGAGTGGGAGCATGGGTCAACCTGCACCATCACAGGGAGATCAACAGTATCTCACATTAGAGGGACTTCTTATCCAAAATAAGGATACAGGAATAAATAAATAAATAAATAAATAAATAAATAAATAAATAAGCAGAATCTTCTCATAAAATGGTCTTTGATTACTCTATAATCAAAAAATGCTTAAGTTGAAGCTTGAATGAAAATGTCAACAGCAGAGATTTGACTTTTTGCTTTAAATATTTTCATAGAAATATTAAAGGAAGAGGAGGAGGAGGTTAGGAGCACACACTGATGCAGCGCATTGCCGCACCCACCACATGACAAACCAACTGGAGTGGAACAGTGTGAGGTTTTGTTTTATTTTTTATGGTGGCTGGAGTGCCAGTTCTGCCACCAACCCCCAGGTTTTTCCCTGCAGGCTAGATATTGATTACAAAATGATAATAAAACAAACCCAAGACTAGAAAGTTGAAAATAATATATATATATAAAAATACTTTTTAAAAACCACACTTATATTAAGTTAAAAAGTGTACTAAAAAGTAAAAAATAAGTCTCTCATACATCACTCGTAAAATAAAAGTATGGGCACTTTTCATCAACATTCAAAAAACACTTCTTAAAATCTTAGCAAAAGCGCCCACCTTTTATTTTACGAGTGATGTATGAGAGACTTATTTTTTACTTTTTAGTACACTTTTTAACTTAATATAAGCGTGGTTTTTAAAAAGTATTTTTTATATATAGATTATTTTTATCTTTGACAATCATTGCCAGACATTAAAACCCAACTTGCTACAATGCTTATTTGAAAAGCATAATATAAAACCAAATCAATTTAATCTGAGTAAAATAAGAAGAACACAAATCTGAAGAAATAAAAAGAGAAAATTAAAAAATAAATAAAAAGCCTATGTTCATGTTTAAAAGTAGGTTCAGCAGAAGACAAGTTTTTATGTTCTTTTGACTTAAAAATAATAACTGCATTATTCATTCCCTTAGCAATTCAACGTTTTTGTGTTCAGACCTTCACTTGAGTTTGCATCAGCTGTGCACAGTTTAAAAAAATAAATAAAAAAATCCTAATCAGGGAGCTTTACAAACAGTGCTTTAAGCTTACAGGAAATACAATGAGCACTCTGCCCAAGGGCACAGCTTGAAAAATAAAGTTCTTAAATCATCCGAGAATGCGCAAACAGCTTCTAAATTCTAACTGTTGGCCAAATTCACACTGAAACTGCATTTTCAAACTGTGTAACACAGATATAGTATCTTTAGTCACACCTTAGTAGGATGTATTAGCAATGCAGACACATCGTAACAGATGACGGCTCACATGAGCACAAGCAGCTGATCAGGTGCAAAAGGAGCCCATCACATGTAGTGGGCTGACGTCTCTAGCAGGAATCTTAGTAGATGTAATAAAAAAAAAAAAACAATTATCTTAGAGACACTGCTTAGCAGAAATGTGGGGGGATTGCACAACAATAGAGAGAGAGAGAGAGACACTCACAGAAACACTGTGATACCTATCAAAGATGGTTTGAAATCTAAGTAATAAGTAGACCTTAGCATTAACATTTGTAGCGCACCATCTATTTGAATGTAGTTTGTAATGCTTATGGTAGTAAGGTGCATTCCATTTGTCATTCCAACAGAGGAGGCATCATAAACATTTTGTAGTAATACATTTATATACAGTATGTCTCTGGTTTGTTTTTTGCTGGATTTGTAAAAACAGTATTAATGTTTGTGTTATATCTGTTGGAATGACAAATGCACTTTATTATTCCAAATGTTTGTGATGCATCATCTGTTGAATTGACAGAAACATACCAACCAAACGGACACAGAGATACACAGACAGACAGACACTTGTCCTTTTACTAAGGTAGACAGACAGACAGACAGATAGACAGACACCCCTGTTTTGCATATCTATATCACTCGGGTTTGCAGCCAGTCAGATCAGTAGCCCTGCAGCACCATTAATACGATGCCAGGCTGTTACAGGGCCTAGTGACACACAGACACACACACACACACACACACAGAAGAGTTCAATTTCAATTTGTCAATTACCCTTTGGGATGAAAACGAGAGTACACAGGGTTGGAGAAGCCCACACAGACAGAGGAAGTGTTTATACACTCAACACAGATGACCAAGCACAATATTTCAACCTAGAATGTTGAGTCTGAGATTGTTGCAGTAATCAGTACACAACTGTTCCATCCATCTGCAAAAAATACATATTTTTAACATTACTTGGTGTAGCCTTCTATGGTCGAGATAATAGTATATAGCCTTTTTCATTAATGTTTAACAAAGCTGGAAGGCGCATAAGGGTGCATCTTGGACCATTGTGTCTTGTGTTAAGGCCGCACAGTTTCATTCAGGTTCAAGCTCTGGAACTGAGACATACATTACAAATATGTAATTTTCTTTATAGTTAGCCATTTTTTATTTTTGAAGAATGCTTAGAGTCAATGATTTGTTTGAAGGCCAATTTGAGACCAATCACCTGCCAGATCACTGGTCAGAATATTCTGGTACTTGCTTGATGCCATTCATCTCAACAGAGGTAGCAAAATGGTTGATCTATCATCAAATTTCACAGTGGGCATAGGGTTCAGTTCTATACATGTGACGTCTGACTGATGATAAAGTGAATGGAAAAGCATTTTATTTTTTGGTATCCTCTCACTAAGTTCTAATCAAAAGCCCCAATGTTGCATGGTAAAGTATACAGTAGGTGTTTCAATATCTTGCATTTTGTCAAACACACTAATTCTCAAACTGTGAACAGTAGAATTTTTTTTGCAATGTCATTCTCAAGTTCTTGGTCTTTCTCAATGAGAGAAGACAAAATACATTACATTTTGTCTCTCTTCTTGATAGGCTTACCATTGTTTTAGTGATTTTTATCATCATTGTTTTCTTTCCATTTTACTAGGTGAATGGAGCACTGACCAGGACTCTTTTTTTCCAGCAACTTTCTCCTGCTAAAATCAGGATATATAATCCTTTCATTAAGTTCTGAGTATATCCTTCTGTGAATTGTACCTTGTACCAGTCTTTTTGGAGGTATTCAGGAGGCATTCCAACTGTAGGCCTAAACAACTTTAACTGTTTTTTCTCTATCCAGGGTCCTCACATGACCTCTTCACTTGCCACCTGTATTCACAATCTATTTTTTTTTTAGTTACTACCCAGAGCTTGTGACAGGAGGTGATAATGGGGATGCAGTCTGACAACTAAAATGAGTTTCAGCAGCAGATGTACAATCAGTTTCACCACCACATGGAGGTACATATTTCATTAAACTGTTTTGTTATGTACTGATTTGTCTTACGATTACCTCTATGCGCCTGCATAAGTAAGACACCAAAGTATTAGAACCCCTCCATTTGGAGCAGCTGCTCTCCATCCCAGGTCAATGACTGTGAATTTCTCATTGGCCTAATACCATACATTCTATTTTGTGTCTACTACATAAATTGTGGAGATCGGTAACCATTTATTTTTTTTTATCACGGATGATAGAAGATGATAATGGCAAAAAAAGAAGTCCAGAAAGATTGGTTTTGTCCTGTTAAGTTTGTCTTTGAAAAATAAACAGAAGACAATATTTGTGACACCTTTTTTTTTTAAGAGAGAAAACAAAACGTTATCATTGAACCCACTTTAGTATAGAGTGGCCACTACACATCCTAGCAATACTAGACTTACCTTGGATGATGTAAGAAAAAAAACAAAAAAAACAGTACTGCTTAAAGATATCTTATTTTAAAATGACTGTATTAGAATAAATGCATACATTTTTCACAGTCTGGGCCAAAATGTAGCTTACTACCATTGTTATTTATTTTATATAGTTTTTAGCATTAACCTTTCTAAAAAATGGCAACAAATATTGATTTTTTATATATAGTATGCATTAGAACTAGCCTACTATGAAAAAAAGAACATTTTGTTTGTTGAACCTGTTTATCAGAAATTACACGAATAAGTGGTCCTTATATTAGGTTTGTTTTATCTAGTCAACATATTCAATTGATATCATTGACCATATTGGGCCAATTTGAAAAATGTAAAATTTGTTGGAGCTTCACATATCTTAAGTATTGAGTTTGAATCCTTCTTCAGGCCCTGCCTGTGTGGAGTCTGCCTGTTCTCACCATGTCACTATGGGCTTTTCAGTAGTTTTCCTTCCACAATTCCAAATTGCATGCTGGGTTAACTGATGGTTAAACATGCCCTGTATAAGTGAGTGTGGTGTGTATAAGTGTGTCTAGCATGCATTGCTGGGTTTATGTGTTTCACACGCTGCTTTTAGGATAGACATCACAAAAGATGATAAGATAGTAAAACTGAAGAATGGACTGATTGGTGGAGAAAAATTACAGAACAAGTTTGTTCAAGTAGAAATTTGATAAAGAAAAAAAAATGAATAAAAATTAAGTAACAATTACGAAGTCTGAGAAATATTAAAATTAATTCAGCAGTTTATTGCCAGATATGAAATTAACCACGCATTTTCACTGATACATAACATCCTGTAAGTGGTGAAGAAAAAGTAGTCTGAAGACTGGGGATCTAGGAAAATGAACTTGTGTTTATTCTCCATACTTAAGCAATTCTGGCATGTAAGCTGTACCACCCACATAGCTCCAAAAAAGATTCAAATCCTTATGCCAAATATGCTCCTCAAACTGGTGACAATAAAAATGCACACCCTCTGTTAGCCAGTCACACACTGATAAACACAGAAGACATGGGAAAGCACTGTGGTTAACTTTTTGATTCACATGGGTAAAAGAAAAAGAAACGCACTCTGAATCAAGTAGTCATCTTTTTCAGCTGAAATACAGCACAGAGGCAGCAGCCTGGTCAAAGGTTTATGCATTTCTGTTACAATATGATTTGACTAACCGTTTCATACCAGCTATTAAAAAAATACATTAATCACTTAAATATTTATGATTCTATATTAAATTTTTTTTAGGCAATGGTTTGCTAAATTAATTAAATTAAAAAGAAAATAACTGTTATGGTGTATTCACATTAACCATACTAATTGAGATTTTGGGGTATTTACTTTTTATATTGGGGGCGGGGCCTAAATATTGATATATAAAAATGCCCTTTCTTAGTGGATATCTAGTGTCCGACAGATACCATCCTGCCAAATTTCAGCTTTCAGGAAATAGTGTTTTTGTTGATGAGTGAGTTAGTCAACTTTGAATTGCATTACATATTTTATTATAAACAGAATAATTTACATTGTCTGACAATACACAACATGCAGCTTAAATGATTTATTAAAAGGCATGTAGTTAGCAAAAAGGGGAATGTCCAGAACGTGTTAACAATACTGTAGCATAATCCAACAGATTCAAAAAAGGCATTTTGAAAAAGGATGATAGCATTTGCTGGCAAACATAGCTGCTTGTTATACTAATATAGATCTCCATATTGCAATTTAAATATATTACTGCATATTGTATAAATGAAAACCTCATATAAATAATTTTAGCCCCAACCTATGCAGCTCCAAAACCTGTCCTAATATACACCCTGTTTGGAAAGCTATTGTAGCACTCCAGTTTAACTTGCCTGCAATCACTGCCTGGTGATTCTGGGCACCATCTCAATTCATTTTAAGAAATATTCTAGTGACAGTTTATCCCAAGGCCCCAGTCAGAGCTATTATAATTGTTGATGACTTGTATTTCCATTTGTCTCATCTCATCACGAGGATGGGCATGAACAAAGTTTATGTCAGAAAACTATGCACAGTGTACAGAATCTGCTTAATAGGCTAAGAAAATAATGTAGGTTTTTATTATTTGGTTTTCATTTCTTTTAGAAAGACCACCTAATCTATCAGCGGCAACACATGCCATCGCACCTCCTCCTCCTCCTTCTGTGTTAAGAGTGGGAGCTGCACATTCTTGTAGCATGTGCTCACTAACTCTCCAACTCGCATAATTTCTTATGGTTTAACCCCAACACTATTCAGCTGCCAAGACCTGGCAGCAAGTGGTCAATGCACAGGCTTTCAGTAAATTCAACAGTTGCACATAATTGTTTGCATAGTTCTTTTCTGTTAATTAGTTTATTTTAAAGTAACTTTATAATTAAGCTGTTTTAACGTTGCATGAATTTCAGCAACATGTAGGGTGTCAACCAGTTTCAGCTTCCCACACACACACACACACTCTTCTAAATCTCCCACCTACTCCAGCATATAAGCTATACAATGTACCCCATAACCTCTTATTGAAGTTTCTCTTGGGTGTACTCCCCACTCAGATGGGTCAGTATTTTCAGATTTTGATACTCAATCAAAATCTTTTCATTCCTAATGAAATAAATATGGCTCTTTGATCACATGGACTGCAAAAAACAAAATAATGACAAGGTTGTTAGTTTTACTTTCAAAATTTGCTTCTTAGTAATTTGTTATTACACAGTAAAAATTTAATTGCACTTATTAGAAAAAGAAAACCTTTAAGCAGCTATAAGACCTCAAAAGGACTGTTCTCAGTACTCTACTTCGATTTTGTTCTAAATATACAAATTGTGAAAAGAAAACAAAAAAAAAAAATCACATAAGCAAACAAGTACACATAACAGTATATATTTTGTAACAAAACAGCATTTTTGTTTTAAATTAGATTCCCCTCTTCCCCCATTCCAAAATATGACTGACTACATAAATGGGAGATTAATTACAAATGTCTGGTAAGAATGATGGACAGAAAAGTGTCTGGGGCCTGAAAAAGCAATTTATGAATCAAGCTTCTCAAATCCCTATTCTGTAAAGCTGTAGATGTGCTGAATCTCTCAAAGTTTAATAAGATATTTTTAAGATACTAAAAAGCAGAAAGGCTTGCCCTTGAATGACAGCATGGAGTCTTTCTAGCCTGCTTTTGTCTTCCCTATGGCTGAATTATCACTATCCTTTCTTTGGGAAAATCTTCAGAGGATTCTTGGAACATAAATAGCTCAAATTAAAACTTGAGTGTCTATTTAACATTTCTTATAATCTTTGATTGTGTATACCTACAGTATATTCAGTGGCATTCCTGTACTTGGGGCCTGTTGAGAACAGCCTCACCAGTAGTTGCGCGAAATCAATTAAAATTACTGACAGAAGCATGTCACTTATTATCACTTATTATAAAAATGAAACTCTCGAATTTTGTATTTGTAAGCTTTTTTGTTCAATTGTTTATCATATGTTCAATGTATTTACTTATTTGCAAAGAAACTGCTTCATTTAGTATGAACATGTCTTTATATTCTGGGTACTACAAACTTTTTTTCTTTTGGTCCTGCAGAGTTCGCTCTACCCTTGGGTACGTACATGTGCACATATGCAAACTGAACTTTCCACTTTAGTGATATGGGCAAAGCCCTATTAAATAAGGACCACCCGCTGATGTTCTTTATCACATTTACACTTTCATTTTAAGGTATTTACTGACAAGGCCATGCAGAACACATCAGTGAGGAGTACAAAAATCCAAGTACCATTTGCCCCCTTAAAGACAGCAATTAAAAAAGAGAGGAGATTAATATCAGGCCTGCCTTGTTCACAAATCTTGATTTTCTTCCAGCATTGAGGAGGACTGCACTAAATTTTGAAAAGTTACCAAGGAAGTGTGTTCCTTCAACCTTATGGAAAAGAAGCCAGTAGTATGATGACCACCTAGCTGCACAATATTTAGCATTGCTAAGTAATTCCAGATTGGGGCATGAAGTGTGCGCATTCTAAATATTCTTTTTATGCTATTGTGACTTGTCCTATTCAATCTCAAAGCCATTCAATTTTAAAGTAAAGGTGTTGTCATTTCATTTTCAGCAGTCAATATTTTCCTGGGCTGCAAACAGTTGCAAGGCTTTCCCTTTTTTTTTTTAAATTGCGTTTAAATTTATATTACTGTATTTTGTCAGATGATGACAACGTCAAAGGATATCACAAAGATCTGATGCCAATAGACACAGGCACCAGCATCTCATTCTTTGATCAGTTATTCCTGAAACAAAACCTGTAACACTACTCTTTATCAAAACACGATTATCAGTAAAGTAATTTAATGTTAACACCAGAGAAAAATGCACAAATATAGGAAATTTCTGATATAGGCCCACCAGATGTTTCATGCTTAAAATGCAACTTAATAATAAATTTATAATAATATGGCTAAATACTTACATTCTCAAACTTGAATAAGTCGCATCAAAGTCATGTAAGGCTAGAGTCATCAGTGCTGAGCTCAAGACAGAAATCAGAACTGCTATTTTTGATCAGAGAACCAATATTAAGTCACTAATTAACTTCATACCTATGTATGTGAAGGCATGACAGGGCCACAGTGGCTGCAGGTTTTCATTCTAACCCTTTTCTTAATTAGTGACCTGTTTTTGCTGCTAATTAGCTTCTTTTGAATTAATTTTAATTGACTTGCTCTTGAACACTCAGACCCAATTATTGTGTCTTTTTCCTTAATTAGCAGCCAAAGAATGAGATATAAAATGAACCAATGCATGACCAGCAAACTGTGACCATCATACAATATTTGAAAATAAAAAGGGCAGAAGTCTCAGGAATGTTGATTTGCTCTGGTCCTCGAAATATTTAAAACGGTGCAAAAATCAACAGTTTTCAAAAGTGTATTCTATTTAACAATGAGAGCGGCAACAAGCCATGGTATTAAAGAACGGGTTTAATTAACAACAAGACTCGGTGCCTAATTAAGCAACTGATTGGAGTGAAATTGGTCGGAGTTTGAGGACCTGACAGTCAGTCTCTGATGGCTCACTCACTTCTCATTTCATTTCTTTTTAAGGAAAGAAATTAAGCAATTCAGAGGAACAATGAAGAAATTCCAGGCAACAAATCTTAAAAAACAAGTCAATTAAAATTAATTTAAAAAAAAATTAAATTAGCACCAAAAACAGGTCACTAATTAAGAAAAGGGTTAGAATGAAAACCTGCAGCCATTGTGGCCCTTCAGGAGTGGAGTTTGTGATCCCTGGCATATAATGTATATACACATCTACAAGATGGAAGAGGAGAAATTACATTTTCATAAACAAAATACAGTATTACTTATAACATAAATTGCAAAACCAAGCACACAACTGCACACACACATAAAGAATAAGTCAAATTATACCTACAATCTCTAGATCTATAAATCACAATATATCCATCCATCCATTCTGCAACCCGCTGAATCCGAACACAGGGGTCTGCCGGAGCCAATCCCAGCCATCCATCCATTCTCCAACCCGCTGAATCCGAACACAGGGGTCTGCCGGAGCCAATCCCAGCCATCACAGGGCACAAGGCAGGAACCAATCCCGGGCAGGGTGCCAACCCACTGCAGGGCGCACACACCAAGGCCAATTTAGAATCGCCAATCCACCTAACCTGCATGTCTTTGGACTGTGGGAGGAAACCGGAGCGCCCGGAGGAAACCCACGCAGACACGGGGAGAACATGCAAACTCCACACAGGGTGGACCTGGGAAGCGAACCCGGGCCTCCTAACTACGAGGCAGCAGCGCTACCACTACGCCACCTTGCCTCCCAATCACAATATATGTTTCTTTATATTTTTTGCAGAGCTTTTTTATTTAAGCCAGACATAAAAGTTGGTACCCTCTCATTTGTTACTATAGGTCAGGTTTTTGACATGCAACTTCATCATATCATTTCATCATGCATGTTATGTGTACTGCTTAAAGAATTGTCACAGCACCAAATAAAGGAAATTCTAATTGAGCAAAATCAAGAGAATAATATGGATGCTCTCAGCAGTAAGAAGAACACATCATTACATGGTCCTTGGTTTTTACTCTAAGATGCAAGGCTCGATAATAACATAACATGCACCGTTTATCATCTCACTTATTTTCTGGTGACACTCAAAACGGTAGCTCCAGTAAACCCCAAATAATTTGTGGAAAACAACATGCATTTCATTCCTGGATTTTGTTTGTGTTGAATGATGGTAACAGCCCATGTTTGCACAGATACACCTGAAAAGACGAAACTTTTTATGTTGCTTCAGAATATTAACTCTTAGACCATTTAGGATGTACACAATTTTATAACTTATGCCAACATCAAAAAAAGACTTAAAAAGTTAAATAATACTCCAAAAATATACATTTAAATTATTAAATTTGGATTAATAAAGTTTATCTAATCTAAATGCTCATCCAGTTTCAATTGATTTCTCCATTTCTCCATTCTCCAGTTCTGTGTTTTGGGTCAGGCCCTTACCAAGGTATTCTGAGGTATCCATCTGCACTGCATTCTTTTTCATACTTAATTGATGAAAATTAAAATTGTAATGAATCTGTTAAATGATGATTTTTAATCTGATTTTCTTTGTAATGTGCTTTTTTAGCTGTTATATACTATGTAAACAATATTCAATGTCCCATGACAACTGAAGGGTCTATGAGAACAGGCAACATTACAAAGTATTCCCACATCTCTTCCACCATCAAAAAATTTTCACTATAGGTTCAGCATGAGAGCTTCTCCTCTCATCATTACTGCCATCTTTGAATTTGTTTCATTCCACTGAACTTCGTGCTGTACAGAACCATTTTAGTTTGCTTAACCTGCTAGGAAAAAGTAGCTCCCTAACATGCTCATACCAAAAACATCATATAAACACACATAATGAATATTACAGTAAGTTAAGTATTATTTCACCTACAACATAATTTAACAAATCTGAGAAAGACAAGAAACAATAAAAATATGAACGTTTACGTTGGTCTGGCGCACACGTGTTTCCATTTACACATAAGAGAAAATTGCTTAGAAAAATATCTGAAGTCACATTAACTCCTAAAAATTAAGAAGTTGCATGTACTGGACTAACCAAGCAGATTTCTTTTTAAGCTATCATAAGACTTTTCAACTTCTTGATTCTTTAGATCAGCTACTCAGTAGGATTAACTTCATATTATATATTTCTGTTACTCTGCATAAAATCCAAAAGCACTGTTGGCTAACATTTTATCATTGACTAGCAGAATACCCGCGCTTCGCAGCGGAGAAGTAGTGTGTTAAAGAAGGTATGAAAAAGAAAAGGAAAAATTTTAAAAATAACGTAACATGATTGTTAATGTAATTGTTTTGTCATTGAAATGAGTGTTGTTCTCATATCTATCTATATATATATATATATCTCTATCTATCTATACATATATATATATATATATATATATATATATATATATATATATACCCGCTTGGCAGCGGAGAAGTAGTGTGTTAAAGAAGGAAAGAGAAAGAAAAGGAAACATTTTGAAAATAACGTAACATGATTGTCAATGTAATTGTTTTGTGTATTTGGCGGCAGCGTCACAAAGTTATTTTCGGTAGCTGCTTTAGAAAATGTACCACGACGTCTGACACGCCTCCTTTTTACTGTTTTCTCACAGCTTGGATTGCTGCTGTCATATATATACACACACACACACACACACACACACATATATATATATATATATATATATATATACAGTATATATATACACACATATATATATACATATACATATATATATACATATACATATACATATATATATACATACTGTATATACATATATATATATACATATATACATATATATATACATATATATATACATATATACATATATATACATATCTATATACATATCTACATATATACATACATATACATATATAAATATAGTCTATAAGTTATTAAACAGTAAAACATTAACGTTTTAAGAAGTACAGGTACATTGAGCACTACTGGAGTGGTTGCGGGTAAACTACATTTTAAAGACTGTGTAACACAACAGGTAAGTAACTAACAGCAGCTAAAATGTATATGGATCATCTCTCGGTAGTAGATCCCTTTTGAAAGGCGCTACACGGCGGCTGTGGTATAGAAATTACATTTTCTATGTGAGCGTTCAAATTTGTGCCTCTGGTAATGTGCCTTACCGGCAATTAAAGAAAATTAGTTTTGTGTCCTCTGCCGTGTTAAGAGAGAAAGGCTTTGGTTTGGGATAAAAGGAAAAAAGGTGTAAAGAAAGGAAAGTTGCCTTTTTCTTTTATATAGTATAGAGAGATGTGTTCGCTGACGTTATGATCGCCTTTTGGGGATAGTCGCGGTGGGTCTTGTGTAGACTGGTGAGCGTCCCTGCCATTAATCAGCTGTGATGGCACTGTCAGTCCTCCACTCGTGTGCGTGTCTTCATAATTCGAGGTGAGGACCTCATAATCGTATCGTGCAAAAAGAAAGTGTGAATCGCCTTAATATTATTTTGCCGTGGTGTAGAAAAGGGGTCCCGTGTTTGCACTTGTCTGGGCTATAGCGCAGGGGGAGGATGAAAAAAATTAAAAGTGCTCACTTTGACTTAAGGCAGAAGCGCAGTCAGCGTCTCAAAGGCCGGCACAGCTATGCACGCGCGCTGGCTGCTCGACTTTTGCAGGGCAGGAGACCCCAGTTTTTGCAGACACGTTCATGATATCAAAAGTCTCAGCGCTCTTTGGAGGTCATTCATATATTATATGATATATATATATATATATATCAAAATACCCGTGCCTCGCAGGCGGAGAAGTAGTGTGTTAAAGAAGTAATGAAAAAGAAAAGGAAACATTTTAATAATAACATAGCATGATTGACATTGTCATGAGTGTTGCTGTCATATATATGCCTGCCTAAATAAGTCACCCTCGCTTTGCTCTTACTTTATTTACCGTTCATTTAATCATGGCTAATGGCGGAAAAATTATAAAATGGAAGGAGGATTACACTGAGTATGCTTTACCAAAACAATTATTGATGGCGAATCGATTATTCATAAAGCTTGAATTGGTGATCTGTTTTTCTGTGTTAACCTCATATTTTTTCATACTTCTTCTCAAACTAAGGTGGTGCGAGGGTAAAATGAATCGGTATGCGCTGATCAATGTAATCGGTGGACCAGGAAATCATGCATTGACAAAAGCTCCCCTTTGCTTGTAATGCAAAGTGTGATTAAATGCATTATTTTTAACGTTATGGAGCACATGCATCAAGCTTCTCAGCTGTGCTTGTGCTAAGAAAAGGAAAGATTTTAAAAATAACGTAACACGATTGTCAATGTAACCTTTTGTAAGTAGTGCCTGGAGGATTCAGTGTGGAGAAACTCTAGAGACAGCGTGTGTATTAACTTGTGGATTTTTCTGTGAGTATTTGGTGGCAGTCTGACGAAGTTGCTTCGAAAGACGGCATTAGCCGCAGAGCTCAGCTCAGAGCGAAATAAGATGAATGGGAGGGGAGTTGATGACGTGACTCCCCCACCCGCCTTTAACTGTCAATCCCCACAAACACAGTCTCGGAATTTGCATAAGCACACCCCTTCACCTACAATTTTAACTTAGTTACAAAGTGATCAAAACTCTCGTTTATATCCTGCGTCCTCTCATTAAACTTGTATCCCGCATTACCTGTGGGCATGTGAAACGCCAGCGGTAGCCTGTCTATGAACTTAATTTAAAGTTTAGGTTTACACCTTGCTTTCTTTCCGAGGTAGCAGCACTCATGAATATGGTAGTGTATGTCACTCGCTCGCTTCTTATTGTTTCGCTGCCTTCTCAATTATATAATGCATGTTTTCTTAAGCGCTTTTTGGAGGTCTTCCTGGTTTTCTACGCACTGCGTTGACAGTCAGTTCACGTGATTACGTGGGAGGCGTGATGATGTCACACGAAACTCCGCCCCCCACGTCATTCTAGCTCAACTCCATTACAGTTAATGGAGAAAAATACCTTCCAGTTATGACCATTAGGCGTAGAATTTCGAAATGAAACCTGCCCAACTTTTGTAAGTAAGCTGTAAGGAATGAGCCTGCCAAATTTCAGCCTTCTACCTACACGGGAAGTTGGAGAATTAGTGATGAATGAGTGAGTGAGTGAGTGAGTGAGTGAGTGAGTGAGTGAGTGAGTGAGGGCTTTGCCTTTTATTAGTATAGACTAATGTACAAACTAAATAATATAGATACTAAAATATAGTCAAGATAAACTTTCCTAAAGGCCACTAAAAAACAGTATAAAATACCCAAATCTAATATTGTATGTCATTTTTTTTTTAAATTATGCACTGAACAGCAAAACATAAAAATCAATAGCAAAGTAATATCAATCATAAGCATGTGTCATTGCTAAATAAATAAAAAGATTCCTTTTTATATAGGCATTTGTTAAATTCCTTGCAACATTTCACAAAATCCTGGTACTAATGGTCCATATTGGCTGATGCTTTTGATTGCAGAAAAGCTCCTTAATAACCTAATCACCAGAAAACAGTAGCAGAGTGCCTTTTAACAGCCACGTCTATTCAATGAATTTATACAGAATTAACACAAGAATAGTGGATTTGTATAGCTCTGCTTTTTTGTACTACCTCCCTCTTCAGTCAGGTAAGCAATTATGGAATTAAGTAATCATTTGAACTCCACCTATTCATTTTCTAAAGTGGCGCTTCTGGAGCAGTTTATCTATTGCAGGAGAAAAATGCTCAGTACCTTTATTGCATCTTCAGGAATTTAACGTCATGACATTGTGCTCTCTTCTCAAGACAACTAGATTTTAACCAGTGTAGAACTCAAGCACAATAGTAATAATATTTGTTATTATTATAAATAGAAAACTGTAAATGTATTTCATAGTAATGTAAATAAACTTCTGGTTACTTTAATTGTGAATATGAAGTAGCAAGTAAGAGCTCTGTTACAGTGAACACACGAAAGAAAGAGTAGGCTGCTTGACAAAGATTTGTAAAAGCTGACAAAAAGAACAGTTGGTTCTTCCATTAAAAAATAGATCACTCCAGTTACTTACCTTTAGAGTATATTAATAATATACAGTATAACTTTGGACAAAATGCATATAACACATTCCTCCAATTGTTTCTCAATACAAATTTTCAGTTATATAACACTAAATATAAAGCAATTACATTCTTATTTTATATAGCACCAAACATAAACAGAACTGTTGCAAACATCCATCCATTTTCAAAACCACTCCATCATGTTCAGAGTTATGGGCTGCCTCAGTGTATCCTCGTAACATCAGGAGTAGAATAGGAGGTCAATGCTGAAATGGGACTGCAGTTTGTCACAGGGCACACTCAGCCAAACAGCTCCTTATATAGGTCCAATATTTACCCTCCAATTAACCTGCAAAGGCACCAACAATCAACAGTATTGTGGCAGTGACAGACTGTGTTACAGTAAGTGAATAAAATAATTTAAACATTACAGTACACATCAACAGTAAAAGCTAGCTATAGTGGGTATCACCTCCATGCATAGCATTGGTTCTGGAACCAAACTTCCTTTTCAGGTGTGGTCTCTCTCCTATCTTGGAGTTCAAATGTATGAAAGACATTGGGCAGGCGTGGGAGTATATTCACCAGCTCCTACAAGAGGTTTATACAATTGGTATTTTTTTTCCAGTGCATAAGAGGGTTGCCTCAGTGTGGCTACAAGTTGCAGGGACAAAAACACTGATTGTGTTTATGCACCAAATATCTATCAGAGACTTCAGCCTTCTTAGAGAAGGTGGGTAAGGTGCTTGAAAGGGTGGCACCCACTGACATGGCAATCATATTGGGTGGTTTCAATGCTCACATCAGAAATGATGGAGGCACTTGAGGAGGTGTGATTTGGAGAAATGGCCAGATCTGAACCAGAATGGTAAGCTATTATTGGATTTCTGTTCTAATCATGGGTTGTCCATAACAAACACCATGTCTGAACACAATGAGCCTCATATGTATACCTGGTACCACAGCACCATGTGCCAAAAGTCAATGATAAACTTTGTAGTTGTGTCATCTTACCGGAGTCCATATGTTTTGAACACTCGGGTGAAGAGAGGGACAGAGCAGTCAGATCATCACACTTGGTAGTAAGACACATTATGGCAGAATAATAGAAACAGCCAAGATAACCCAAGGGTTTTTTTCAATGTAGTTAATTACTTCAACCTTCATCGGGCCCAATTACCTCCTCTACTGAAGTTTATGAAAAATTCCTCCACTTTTTCCATAATAAAATTAAAAATCTAAATAATTCAATTAACACAAATCCATCATCCATTTACATCTTTCCCTGTTTTCCCATGCCATCCAGCTCCTTTTGTAAATTTTCATCAGTCACATCTTCATTAGTTGATGACCTGCTTTGTAAGATGAGGCTAATTACTCATGTACTGGACCCCATCCCCACCACACTTCTTAAATACTGCCTTCATACCATAATCCCTATTGTTACAACATCAATAAATACATCCTGTGACACTGGCTTTATGCCAGCCACTTTTAAAATCACTTCTGTAACCCCAGTGTTGAAAATGTCTGGTCTTGATGCTGACAATCTTAATTTTTTTGCATATTTCCCACTTATCTTTTCTGTCAAAAGTTCTTCATTCTTCAGCGTGTTGTAGTCTCCCGACTCATCAATTACTTAAACTTATTATAAAGTTCTGCTTTCAGAGTACAGCACAGCTGCAAAACTTATCTGCTTCAAGTTACCAAGGGATGGAAGTAGACTCTGGACAGACCAGAATATTACTTCTGTTAGACGTCAGTGCAGCATTTGACACAGTCAGACATGACATTCTACGGTCCAGAATGGAGAACATGCTGGGTATCTCTGGCACTGCCCTCCAGTGGTTTAAGTCCTATCCAGTCAGACAAGGAGTTCCTTGGTGCTCTGTCTTCAGCCCTCTGTTCTTCTGTATCAATATGCTTCCCCTCTGCCATATTATTTATAGACTGGGTCTATAAATAATATGGACTTATTAAATAAATAGACTTTAGACTGGGTTATCATTTTTATACAGATGATACTCTACTCTATTTCTGTGTTAAAAGTGAAACTTCATCAAGGCTTTCTCAGCTCACAACTTGCCACAGTGAAATTAAAACCTGGATGGAGCAGAACTCTTTAAAATTACATTGCAACAAAACTGAACCTCTGCAAATTGCGAATAAAGCACAACTTAAGAAAGTGAGCTCCTTTTCCATCACACTTGGCAACAATCTCATATACCTTCTTCTAAAGCAGTGATTCCCAAACTTGCTCTTGGGGAGCCCCTGTGGCTTCAGGTTTTTGTTCCCACCAGCTTCTTTAATTGGACTCCTGGCTTAATTAAGTGAGCTGTTATCTCCCATTTTTGTGTTTTGGAGACAATGTAGAAATTACAAAACTAAGTTTGATCATTTTTTTTATTAAAATGTACTAAGCAGTTATATAGGAATGACATAGTTTTTTTTTTTTCTTTTAACAATATTTTCATCTTGATTTTGATTTTCATTCTGCTTTCTAGGTGTTCTAGTTTAATCCATAATTTACTAATTAGTGGGTGTGACACTAAAATAGCTGCAGCCTTTCATCGTTCAGTGTTGTTTGCCTGGTTCTCTGCTCTGCTTGTTTTTAATTGACATTATAAAGATACAATGACGGGAGCATACTGCACAGGAAAAGGGCAAGATAATAGGAAACCAACAGAAGACAGTTCAGTATTTAAAGCTACATCAAAAATGGATTTCTAAATGTCTTATAACTGTTAAAAAAACACCAGCTAATTAAAATGACATTAGTTATTATCAAATATTATTCCGGATTATGAATCCGGATGGTATAAAAACCTGAAGCCACAGGGGGTTCCCAGGACCAAGTTTGGGAACCACTTTTCTCATTTAAGGAATCTTTGGCATCATTTTTAATTCCTCCCTTTCTCATTCCACCCACATAAACCACATTAAGAAACTTTCTTACTTCCACCTCCATAACATATCTCATGTTCACTCATTCCTCTCCGATTTTTAATGCTGGGAAACTTGTCCATGCTTTTATTACATCCTGCATCAATTATTGTAACTCTCTACTGGCAGGTGCCCCTTCAAATCTTATATCACAGCTCCAGTTGATTGAAAATGCAAGACTCCTTACACAAACCAGCAACAACAAGTACATAACACTCATCCTGCTTTGCCTTTACTGGTTCCCTCTGTATTACAGGATCAAATACAAAATTATATTAATAACCTATAAAGACTTAAATATCCTTTCACCAAACGACATCAGTGACCTTCTCCATCACTATTCTCCTGTTTGCCAACTAAGGTCCTCTGATTTCTGGCAATCTTGTTGTACCCCACACTAATCTGCAGTCTATGGGTAAAAGGGCCTTCAGCTACATAGTCCCCAGACTTTGGAATGACCTCCCGAAAGTACAGTAACTAGATCAGCTGACTCGGTTCATTCTTTTAAAAAACAACTTAAAACGCTTCTGTTCACGAAGGCTTTTAAATTAACCTATTATTTTGCCCCTTCTTTTATTGTATCCCTCTGTCCAAATGCTCAGGATAATTTTTGTGTGTGTTATATGATAGGCTTTTCTTCTAGTATTGAATTTAGTATTTTACTCCAGTTTATTGTGTTTAATTCGATAATTTAATGCGTTGTATATTCTATTTTAGTATTCTATGAAGAAAATATTTGGATCCAATGTTCCATATACCCTGCTGTTCTTTTTGAGACTCTGTGAAGCACATTGAGCATGGTGAAGGCGCTATTTAAATAAAATGTACTATTACCATTAACTCTAGAACCAGATTTTGACACAAGAAATCAGGATAGTTGTCAGACTGAGGAGGGTCAACTCCAGGGAAACACTTTCTGTGGGATAACCAAACTTGGTTAACAGGAACTGACAGGTTAAGAGGACAACTGCAAAAGTGACCATGGGAGCAAAAGCTGGAGCATATGGGCAGTTTCAGGAGAGTCTCAGAGTTGACTTGATGCACCTCCAGATTGAGTGGAGCCAGTTGAGGTGGTGTGGGCATGTCATAAAAATTGCTCAGCATTCTCTGCTCTGTGAATGACCCACTGGGCAGAGACCCTGCACTAGACCCAGAAAACACTGGAAAGAGTATATATGTCTCAGCTGGCTTGGAAACCACTTCAGAATTCACAAGGAAGAGTTGAAATCTGCAGCTGGGTACAGGAAAGTCTGGGCTCACCAGCTTGACCTTCTGGCACAGTGAAAAGCAGTTTCAATAAGATGAGGTGAGATGAGACATGCTTCTCTTTGAATAAATTATCCCCTGACAAAGAGAATAATATCTCCAAGCCATGCCTAGTGCAAAAAACAAAATGTAAAGTAGTGCAAGTATTTACTTGCTAGAAAAGGTTGCAACTTTACTACGTTTATGTTCTTTTAAGTAGCATGAATTCCTTCTCTCAGTCATAAGCAGTGATCTCCTCACATTCTGCTTTCTGCTGGAACATGGCATATACATGGATGTGCATTAAAATGGTGACTAAATGATGTTATTTATCAAATACTGGGGATACATTGAAGATATTGAAAAAGTAGTATTTCTTATGAAAACAGTAGTAAATAAAAGTGGAGAATATACAACATGAGCAAAAGTATGCAGTGGAAATCAAAGCAGCCTATCCAGTAGCAACATTCACTCCAGTCTAGGCAAACACCAGGCCAAAATAGAGGACAACCAAAAAAATGGCATTAAGCCAGATAAGGGCATTCAAAAATTACAAATGGTAGTTGGAATAACAAAATTAGGCTTTTCATAGTTTGTTTTAATATGACGTATTTATTTTTTATCACAGATACAGAGATGGGCATATACTTCATCTAAGCAAAAGATCTATATAGGTCCCATCTTTATGAGTCTCATTGTTTTTGTTACACATACTTTTTACAGCTGACATACAAGCAAATTGGAGTGAAATTCAACAACATATACAGTAATTTCTGGATATCTGTTTTCAAAAACATACTGGTAATGTATTTCTTGACAATCAACTTACACATATCAACATCCAATACAATAGACACAGGGTTGGAAAAGAGCCCAGGGAAGGCTAAATGCAGACAGGCCTACTCTTAACAGAAAAACATCAGCCTACTTCATTTTAGCCAAAAAGATAAATAAACAAATAATGACAGTAGATGTACTTATGCTGCCAAATACAGAATGATGCAGTTTGCTGACACACCTGTCTAGAAGTGTTAGTATGCACTAATTACACTGGCCTAATTAAACTAGACCCCTACACATTGAAATAAAAACACTCATTAGCAGACCATAACAGGGCCTAAAAGCTGAGAAAGCTCAGCAATTGACCAACTGACACATTTAAGATCTGAATTTCTCTCATTATATAGTCCTTCATAGAATTTGACATAAAAATATTGAACAATTCCTTCAAAATACTTCACCAAATATGCCACAGTATAAACAAAATATCCTAACCATACAAGGAAATTCACAATAAATGTTACTAAATTTCTACCTTATAGTTGAACAGCACTGCAGTGCAGTGATTAGTACTCCTCCCACACAACTGAAAATGTCTCTCTTGAGTTAAATGCTGACTGTAACTTTGTCAGCTTTGAATAAACATTAATGTATGACATCCCATTCAAGGATAAATCTGATTCAGATAGGTTCTAACTCCTCAAAATATTATGATGGAGAAAAAAAATAGCTTTCAAAACTGAATAAACAGGTTACAGTTCATCATATGATGGGCAGCAAATGTGATTAAAATGTGCTGACCAGCTCCCTTTTGACAATGGAAAGATAAATTTGATCATCACAAGTGAATAAATGTTGAAAGGTTCAGCTGAAAGAGTCCACGTGGCAGCATAAACAAATACAACCTTGCACGTGCTTGTGTAAACACCAGGGGACACCACTGACCTTGCCAAACTCCAGACATACACAACCCAACATAACTCCGGGTGCAAATATAAGGATTTTCAATCTTTCAATTAAAATTACTGTCAATATACAGTCTTTTAAGTTGTTTCTCCTTCTCTTTCCTCTCGACTTCACTCCTCAAAGTGCATAGCCCACTGATTCCCAACTCTGACTTGATTCAAATAAGGCAGCGGGCTTTCTTTTAAACCAGGTCATCTAAACGATTTCCGGATTATGCATAAACCAGGACAGTCTTCCCCTAGTAGCTCCCTCTGGTGGTCCTCAAAGACCCCAACAGGGCTGCATTTCCGGGCTCCAACTCCAATGCCACCATGTGGGTGTCCTGATCGGTTTTAGCTCAGAGGGACACTGCCACCTGTCATGCAGGGGAATGATTTGCTCCTGGAGAGCCCCTTTGCCTGTACCTTCCATTATGGCTTCCAGACCGGGCATGAATTCTTTGTTTATCTCAGCCAGGATGCCTGTCCTTCTATGGCACATACACTTGGTATATCATGATTGTAGTGCAGGAAGATGATTAAAATAATTGGCCATCTCATTTCTGCTTCATGGTACAACAAACCATGGATCCCAATGCATAAAGTTGTAGGGTCCACTCAGCAGCATGTGACTGTTGTTTAACGTGATGTACATAAAGACATCATCTGAACAGCCGCATATCAAATATCAAATACTATGTGAAAGTGTATAGTGCAGGTTTCATAATAACCATAGCTTGAATACAATGAACATGTCCCATATATTATATTGTATTATTTAAAGGTAAATAGTGTGGTACAAGCACCACATTATTGTTTATTGCTCCTGCTTTTAAATGCACAAAACCGTTAGGAGCCAGTGTGGAAAATTAAGTCATTTTATTGGATCTCATCATGGAGATTTTAAAAGTCTTATTTTCTCTAAGTCAAATACAAACTAATCTACTGGGGTTACTGACAGGCAGTCAGTCATACATTATAACTACGTTATAAGCAAAAATAGTCTATATCCAAAAGATTAATTCCCAGCACAACCAAAAAAATTAACTATTACCGTATCACTAATACACCAGGATAAAAAAAAAAACTGCTTACTAGAAAATTGTTTGCAATTCAAGAAATATTTGTTCTACTGCTCTCACTAACAAAAAAGGCATCTCCCAATAAACACAGCTTTCCTGTAGGATGTTAAGTGTTTTCTTTAAGATCCCACCCAAATTTAGTTAGCAGGCTTCCAGTTGGCAGCAGTCACTTTACTTCCCCTTCAACCCCCTGAAAATTCTTTTAATAACCAAGCTTTTGTATTATAAGATGTCAGATATTTTATTTATTTATTTTTGTCAAGAAACATAAAAATAAGAGAACATGAAAATTCCATTACTACTCAAAACAATATTCACTCATCAATCCATCCACTCTATCCTGGCTACAGAGAGTAGGCTCACAGGGAAGCTTATGTCAGCAATCACTGAGTGCAAGGCAGAAACAACACCTGGCCTGGCTGCCAACCCATCGCAGGGTGAATACACACACACACACACACACACACACACACATCAGGGGCATCAACAACTCACCCAATCGGCATGTCTTTGGACTGTGGGAAGAAACAAAGCACAAAGAGGAAACTCACATGGACAGGGAGAGAGCATGCAAACTCATATATTATATATTATATATTATATATGTGAGTAAACTGTATTAACTATATTAGCAAAAATTAAGGTCTGCTTTTACATTTTTATTTTAAACCATAGCTCTTTATGGGACAGTTGACTTAATCTATTTTTGATGTTTGGAGTTCTTTTTATTACTTGTGTTTCAAACTGTTTAACTCTAAAAGTGACAAACAGAGAACAGGAATGGCACTATAAACCTACCATTTATTATCAAGTGATCTGATGTTTCATAGGATCTGAACTTCTAGAATAAACACAAACATAAATTCAAAAATCATTTGAAAAACTTGACTTAGACCAATTCACAGTTATTAATTAGCTCTATAATTAGTATTTAATTTTAATATATTGTTTATAATATCAAGTGTTTGAAATTGAAAGTGTTGTTATTAAAAAGAATAATTTTATATATATATATATATATATATATATATATATATATATATATATATATATATATATACTAGAGAATACCAAGGCTTCGCAGAGAAGAAGTAGTGTGTTAAAGAAGGTACGAAAAAGAAAAGGAAAAATTTTAAAAATAACGTAACATGATTTTTAATGTAATTGTTTTGTCATTGATATGAGTGTTGTTCTCTTATCTATCTATATATATATATAATATATATAATATATAAACATATATATATAATATATATATATAATATATATAATATATAAACATATATATATATATATATATATAATATATATAATATATAAACATATATATATATATATATATATATATATATATATATATATATATATATATACCAGCTTGGCAGCGAAGTAGTGTGTTAAAGAAGGAAAGAGAAAGAAAAGGAAACATTTTGAAAATAACGTAACATGATTGTCAATGTAATTGTTTTGTCACTGTTATGAGTGTCACTGTGATATATATATATATAGCAAAATACCCGATTACTGTATGTCATGTGTTAAAGAAGTTATGAAAAAGAAAAGGAAACATTTTAAAAATAATGTAACATGATTGTCAAAGTAATTGTTTTGTGTATTTGGTGGCAGCATTACAAAGTTTTTTTCGTCTAGCTGCATCAGAAAATGTACCACGATGTCTGACACGCCTCCTTTTTACTGTTTTCTCACAGCTTGGATTGCTGCTGTCATATATACACACACACATACATACATACATATATATATACACATGTATGTATGTATGTGTATGTGTGTGTGTGTGTGTGTGTGTGTGTGTGTGTATATATATATATATATATACACATACATACATATATATACACATATATATACTTGTGTGTATGTTTGTATGTGTCTATATGTGTGTGTATAGCTTTGGTCACTGAGTGCAAGGGAAAAATAATAAAATATAGTCTATAAGTTATTAAACAGTAAAACATTAACGCTTTTAAGAAGTACAGGTACATTGAGCCCTACTGGAGTGGTTGCGGGTAAACTACATTTTAAAGACTGTGTAACACAACAGGTAAGTAACTAACAGCAGCTAAAATGTATATGGATCATCTCTCGGTAGTAGATCCCTTTTGAAAGGCGCTACACGACGGCTGTGGTATAGAAATTACATTTTCTATGTGAACGTTCAAATTTGTGCCTCTGGTAATGTGCCTTACCGGCATTTAAAGAAAATTAGTTTTGTGTCCTCTGCACTGTTAAGAGAGAAAGGCTTTGGTTTGGGATAAAAGGTGTAAAGAAAGGAAAGTTGCCTTTTTCTTTTATATAGTATAGAGAGATGAATCGCCTTAATATTATTTTTCCGTGGTGTAGAAAAGGGGTCCCGTGTTTGCACTTGTCTGGGCTATAGCGCAGGGGGAGGATGAAAAAAATTAAAAGTGCTCACTTTGACTTAAGGCAGAAGCGCAGTCAACGTCTCAAAGGCCAGCACAGCTATGCATGCGCGCGCTGGCTGCTCGACTTTGCTGGGCAGGAGACCACAGTTTTGCAGACACGTTCATGATATCAAAAGTCTCAGCGCTCTTTGGAGGTCATTCATATATTATATATATAGCAAAATCCCTAGCCTGCGCGGAGAAGTAGTGTGTTAAAGAAGTAATGAAAAGAAAAGAAACATTTTAATAATAACGTAACATGATTGACATTGTCATGAGTGTTGCTGTCATATATATGCCTGCCTAAATAAGTCACCCTCGCTTTGCTCTTACTTTATTTACCGGTCATTTAATCATGGCTATTGGCGGAAAAATTATAAAATGGAAGGAGGATGGCTTTACCAAAACAATTATTGATGGCGAATCGATTATTCATAAAGCTTGAATTGGTGATGTTTTTCTGTGTTAACCTCATATTTTTTCAGACTTCTTCTCAAACTAAGGTGGTGCGAGGGTAAAATGAATCGGGATGCGCTGATCAATGTAATCCGTGTATCAGGAAATCATGCATTGACAAAAGCTCCCCTTTGCTTGTAATGCAAAGTGTGATTAAATGCATTATTTTTTAACGCGTTATGGAGCACATGCATCAAGCTTCTCAGCTGTGCTTGTGCTAAGAAAAGGAAAGATTTTAAAAATAACGTAACACGATTGTCAATGTGACCTTTTGTAAGTAGTGCCTGGAGGATTCAGTGTGGAGAAACTCGAGATATACGTAGCGTGTGTATTAACTTGTGGATTTTTCTGTGAGTATTTGGTGGCAGTGTGACAAAGTTGCTTCGAAAGACGGCATTAGCCGCGGAGCTCAGCTCAGACCGAAATTAGATGAATGGGAGGGAGATGATGGCGTGACTCCCCACCCGCCTTATCCGTCAATCCCCACAAACACAGTCTCGGAATTTGCATAAGCACACCCCTTCACCTACAATTTTAACTTAGTTACAAAGTGATCAAAACTCTCGTTTATATCCTCGCGCCCTCTCATTAAACTTGTATCCCGCATTACCTGTGGGCATGTGAAACGCCAGGGTAGCCTGTCTATGAACTTAATTTAAAGTTTAGGTTTATACCTTGCTTTCTTTCCGAGCTGGCAACACTCATGAATATGGTAGTATATGTCACTCGCTCACTTCTTATTGTTTCGCTGCCTTCTCAATTATAAAATGCATGTTTTCTTAAGCGCTTTTGGAGGTCTTCCTGGTTTTCTACGCACTGCGTTGACAATCAGTTCACGTGATTACGTGGGCGTGATGTTGTCACACGAAACTCCGCCCCCGTCATTCCAGCTCAACTCCATTACAGTTAATGGAGAAAAATACCTTCCAGTTATGACCATTAGGCGTAGAATTTCGAAATAAAACCTGCCCAACTTTTGTAAGTAAGCTGTAAGGAATGAGCCTGCCAAATTTCAGCCTTCTACCTACACGGGAAGTTGGAGAATTAGTGATGAGTCAGTGAGTGAGTGAGTGAGGGCTTTGCCTTTTATTAGTATATATATATATATATATATATATATATATATATATATATATATATATATATATATATATATATATATAGTGGAAATACAACCCGGACACAGACAGGCAGACACCGATGGTTCCAACACACACATTTATTTACACTATTTACACAAGACAGTCCCACACAGCACACAGTGCCCCTGCAACACTCACCCTCAAGTCTGGGCCTTTCAATGCGTCTTCCTTTCTTCCACCACCTTTCTTCCTCTCTCCCAAGGTTTGTCCTCTTCCTCCCGACTCTGGCTAATGACTGGAGGAAGGCAGCCTCTTTTATCCCCATCCGGACATGCTCCAGGTGCCCTTTGATGATCTTCCCGCGACACTTCCTGGTGTGGTGGAAGTGCCGCATGAGCACCCGGAAGCACTCCAGGTGTCCCTGGTATTCCTTCCATCAGCACCTCTGGGTGCTGACATCCAGGGCTCCACAATCGTCCAGAAGCCCCCTGGCAGTGGCCATGGGCCCCTATAGGGTTGTGCTTCCATGCTCAATTCCCATGGCACCCATGCAAACCAGGGCAGCTGCCCTCTCGTGGTCCGGGGGCAAAGTCCGTCTGCCAGTCCTTCCAGGCGTCCTGGCTGGGCACAGCTCCCAGCCGCCTGCCATAATATATATTTGGATATATATACCCATCCATCTATTATCCAACCCACTATACCCTAACTGCAGGGTCACGGGGGTCTGCTGGAGCCAATCCCAGCCAACACAGGGCGCAAGGCAGGAAACAAACCCTGGGCAAGGCACCAGCCCACTGCAGGGCACACACACACACACACCAAGGACAATTTCAGATTGCTAGTGCACCTAACCTGCACCCAGAGGAAACCCACCCAGACATGGGGAGAGCATGCAAACTCCACGCAGTGAGGACCCAGGAAGCGAACCCAGGTCTCCTAGCTGCGTGGCAGCAGCGCTACCACTGCGCCACCGTGCCGCCCATATATATACACACATATATATATTGTATAGATCTCCTCCTTGACCGACCGGTGGCCGGACCTGCACCCATGGGGCTCGACCTGGCACAGCCCAAAGAGGCAACGTGGGTCCCCCTTCTCATGGGCTCACCACCTATGGGAGGGGCCAAGGAGGTCGGGTGCAGTGCGAGTTGGGTGGTGGCCGAAGGCGGGACCTTGGCAGTCCGATCCTCGGCTACAGAAGCTGGCTCTTGGGACGTGGAATGTCACCTCTCTGAAGGGGGAGGAGCCTGAGCTAGTGCGCGAGGTCGAGAGGTTCCGGCTAGATATAGTTGGGCTCACCTCAACGCACAGCTTGGACTCTGGAAAAAATCTCCTTGAGAGGGGCTGGACTCTCTACCACTCTGGAGTTGCCACCGGTGAGAGGCTCCGAGCGGGTGTGGGCATACTTATTGCCCCCCAACTTGGAGCCTTTACATTGGGGTGGGGGGACAGGTCCTGACTGTTGTTTGTGCGTATGCGCTGAACAGCAGTTTGGAGTACCCACCCTTTTTGGAGTCCCTGGAGGGGGTGCTAGAAGGCATATCTTCTGGGGACTCCCTCGTACTGCTGGGTGACTTCAATGCTCACGTGGGCAATGACTGTGAGACCTGGAAGGGCGTGACTGGGAGGAATGCCCCCCCGATCTGAACCTGAGCGGTGTTTTGTTATTGGACTAGTGAACACCATGTTCAAGCATAGGGGTGTTCATATGTGCACTTGGCACCAGGACACCCTAGGCCTCAGTTCAATGATCGACTTTCTGGTCGTGTCATCGGACTAGAGGCCACATGTCTTGGACACTCGGCTGAAGAGAGGGGCGGAGCTGTCAACTGATCACCAGCTGGTGGCGAGTTGGCTTCGATGGTGGGGGAGGATGCCCGTTAGGCCTGGTAGGCCCAAACGTGTTGTGAGAGTCTGCTGGGAACGTCTGGCAGAGTCCCCTGTCAGAAGTAGCTTCAACTCCCACCTCCAGTAGAACTTTTGTATTGTTAAGGCGGCTGACCAGAGCTGTGGCCGTAAGATGGTCGGTGCCTGTCATGGCCGCAATCCCCGAACCCGTTGGTGGACACTGGCGGTGAGGGATGCTGTCAAGCTGAAGAAGGAGTCCTACCAGACCCTTTTGTCCTGTGAGACTCTGGAGGCAGCTAATAGGTACCGACAGGATATGGGAATGTGGCTTCGGTTGTTGCGGAGGCAAAAACTTGGGCATGGGAGGAGTTTGGGGAGGCCATGGAGAATGACTTTCGGATGGCTTCGAGGAGATTCTGGTCCACCGTCCGGCGTCTCAGGAGGGGGAAGCAGTGCAGTGTCAACACCGTATATGGTGGGGATGTTGTGCTGCTGACCTCGACTCGGGACGTTGTGGGTCGGTGGGGGGAGTATTTTGAAGACCTCCTCAATCCCACTAACATGCCTTCCAATGAGGAAGCAGAGCTTGGGGACTCCGAGGTGGGCTCCCCCATCTCTAGGACTGAAGTCACTGAAGTGATTAAAAAATGTCTTGGTGGCAGGGCCCCGGGGGTGGATGAGGTATGCCTGGAGTTCCTCAAGGCTCTGGATGTTGTAGGACTGTCTTGGTTGACACGTCTCTGCAACATCGCATGGACATCGGGGACAGTGCCTCTGGATTGGCAGACGGGGTGATGGTCCCCCTCTTTAAAAAGGGGGACCGAAGGGTGTGTTCCAACTACAGAGGGATCACTCTCCTCAGCCTCCCTGTAAAAGTCTATTCGGGGGTTCTGGAGAGGAGGGTCCGTCGGATAGTCGAACCTCGGATTCAGGAGGAACAGTGTGTTTTTTGTCCTGGTCACAAAACATTGGACCAGCTCTACACCCTTAGCAAAATCCTGGAGGGTGCATGAGAGTTTGCCCAACCAGTCTACATGTGTTTTGTAGACTTGGAAAAGGTGTTCGACTGTGTCCCGCGGGGTATCCTGTGGGGGGTGCCCCGGGAGTATGGACCCCCTGATAAGAGCTGTTTGGTCTCTGTACAACTGGTGTCAGGGCTTGGTCCGCATTGTCGGCAGTAAGTCAAGCCCATTTCCAGTAAGAGTTGGACTCCACAAGGGCTCTATCACCAATTCTATTCATAACTTTTATGGACAGAATTTCTAGGCGCAGTCAGGGTGTTGAGTGGGTCTGGTTTGGTGGACTCAGGATTGGGTCACTGCTTTATGCAGATGATGTTGTCCTGTTTGCTTCATCAGGCCGTGATCTTCAGCTCTCTCTGAATCGGTTCGCAGCATAGTGTGAAGCGGCTGGGATGGGAATCAGCACCTCCAAATCCGAAACCATTGTCCTCAGTCGGAAAAGGGAGGAGTGCTCTCTCAGGCTTGGGAGGAAGAGATCCTGCCCCATGTGGAGGAGTTCAAGTATCTCGGGGTCTTGTTCACGAGTGAGGGAATAATGAAGCGTGAGATCGACAGTTGGATCGGTGCGGCATCCGCACTGATTCGGGCTCTGCATCGGTCTGTTGTGGTGAAAAAGGAGCTGAGCCGTAAGTCAAAGCTCTCAATTTACCAGTCGATCTACGCTCCTACCCTCACCTATGGTCATGAGTTATGGATAGTGACCGAAAGAACGAGATTGCGAATACAAGCGGCTGAAATGAGTTTCCTCCGCAGGGTGTCTGTGCTTTCCCTTAAAGAGAGAGGGTGAGAAGCTCAGTCATCCGGGAGGGGCTCAGAGTACAGCTGCTGCTCCTCCGCATCGAGAGGAGTCAGATGTGGTGGCTCGGGCATCTGATCAGGATGCCTCCAGGACGCCTATATATACGTATATATACCTACATACACACACACACATACATATACATATATATATGCATGAAAAATTGCTGGAAAAAATAAGTTTTGTGAACATTGTTCACATCATCACGGTACCTACAGTCTCATTTAAACAAACTTTAGGAACTTTCTTTAAGTGGCAGGAGGAAGCATTTTGATGTCTTAGAAAACTGTCATATTTTAGGCTTCATGAGAAATTTTGCACTGAATTGAAGCAACGTTTTTTATTTCTCCATATTAAACTCTTTTGCCTCCATGAATTTGCTAGATTACAAGCGAATTCTGTGACATGTATTAAGCAATTTTCTTCAATTATCTATCCCAACAAATGTGAAAAAGGTAATGTCAAAAATAAAAGAAAAAAAGCTTTGCAAGAATGCTGGTAGCTTTTACCCAAAGACACACACATTAGAGGGCTGCCAAGTTGTGCAATATATGCTGGTGGCCAAGGAGTGTCAAGGCACAGCAGCACAAATCAACTGCCACTCCCATTAACATGTTAACACTACTTAAGGCTGACACTGTCCAGGGGGAGATGAGTGTGTATGATATAATAAGATGTAATGTTCGTTTCCAAAAAGAAGTAACAGGTTTTCAAAAAGCTGTAGATTGGGGCACAGATAGACATACATCAACAATGGCATTTAAATTACTGTTTTTCCTATTCCAATCATTACTACACTAATAATCCTTTAACCCAATGTGGTCTATTATTTGCAAAATATGCTACGATAATATAGAAAATCTAGTCTGCAAAAACAAAAATAGTGCCCAAGGTTCAGTTACAACCAATTACAGTAAACAGATTAAAATAAGAACTCATTGGGAATACACATAATAAAAATAGGGGTACATTTGTTATGAGCTACAGAAGCACACTTCACCATTTCATACAGAAGCAAAAGAAACACCAAGGAATCTTTCCATAATATCTTAGGCAGGTAGCATCAGTGACCTTTTCTGAAAGAAAAGAAGCCACAAATTGTCATCCTAATAAAAGACTATAATCTGTTAGTGCACTAAAGTGGTTTGAAAGCTTCCATCCCATATGCAACTATCTATAGTGTAAGAATACCCAAGGCTGGACTGGGAGTCTGAAATCCACCCAGGCCACACATATAGATGTACGAAAAAAACTGGTTTATCCTCACCTAGAAAATCAACAGGAGACAGAATAGTTCACTGCTCTCTGCCTCTTTGTCAATGATACTGTTAGTGTCAAGTGCAACAAGAATCTCCCTTTCTACTGACATGAGCATAAAGGCCTCAAGCTGCTCCTGTGAACAGAGGTCCTCAGCTTGTTCTTCAAAGCTACTTTCACAGGCTAATCACTGTATGTTACAGATAAGGGCAGCAGGACCTTATAGCCAAACACAATGACATGAAAGACATCAGTCAAAAGGTTGTAGTGAGGCAAATTATTTAAATAGTACATATGAAGCCAAAGCTGCTTTTCAGACTACAGATGATTACTATTTTACTTTACATTATCTTCTCCATTATACCTTATCATGTTGGGGTCTTGAACTGTTGACTATATTTATTTCTGTCTTTTGCCATGGTCATCCCTTTCTTTCTGGCTGCTTCTTAGAAGTCTTCTCTCCATACACTTCTAGGTCTTTCCCTCAGCCTTTTTACTTAACCCTTTATTTCAAACACCTTTTTGGGAAACCTTGCTTCACTCATCCTTAATTTTATCCCACTGTAGCTTTTTTATTTCCTTGGTTTCAATGAGTAGTTGAATTTCCAGTTCTTCAGATCAGTTTATTTTTTTAATACCATATCTTTTTGTTTTGCCTATCATTCATCTTAAATACTTAATTTCATCTGCTGTTATTTTAGATCTTTGTTTATCCAGGATATACCACAATTCTACAATATAAAATATTGCTGGTAGATATATTAATGAAAATCAATCTTCTTCTTTATACTTTTCAGCTATACTATACGTTTTTCAGCCCTATTAATGGCTTATTTTGATAGTATAGTTTAATTGCCTTTTTCATTCTGTTTCCAATTTCTTCATCTACCTGTCCATCTTCACTTATGATTAGCACCAGGTACTCACACACTGACAGCTTTTGTAGTTGCTTTTCCATCTACTGTATCTATATCCATATTGTTGTTTCGATTATTGTTCTTGTCTTGCAATTTTCATTACTTTACTTTTCTCTATAATTATGATTGTACCTTTCATTTCTAGCTTGTTCTTCCATGTTATTAATTTCCTTTGGACTTACTACAATTAGTGTTATATCAGCCACAGGTATCTGGATCCTAAGTCAATGTCGAGAGACTACACTCTTAGACAGTGAGACCTCCAAGTGGTTGATGGAGGAAGTCCAGGGAACTGGATTGCTGTGAATATTGATAATAAGCATCTGTGGACCAATGGTCAGTTGTCTAAAATCCCAATTCCATACAACCCACCCCCTCATATGGAATGAACCTAAAATCACCTCTCAGGACTACCCAAAAAAGACATAAATCTAATGCAGAATGCAGCTGCTAGAATCCTAACTAGGAAAAGAAAATCCGAGCACAGCTCTCCAGTTTTGATGTCACTACACTGGTTACCTGTGTCATTCAGGATTGACTTTAAAATTCTACTTATGGTTTATAAAGCCTTAAATAATCTCTCCCCATCTTATATATCGGAATGTCTGACACCTTATATTCCAAATCGTAACCTTAGACCCTCAAATGAGTGTCTCCTTAGAATTCCAAAAACAAAGCTTAAAAGAAGTGGTGAGGCAGCCTTCTGCTGTTATGCACCTAAAATCTGGAATAGCCTGCCAATAGGAATTCGACAGGCAAATACAGTAGAGCACTTTAAAAAACTGCTGAAAACACATTACTTTAACATGGCCTTCTCATAACTTCACTTTAACTTAATCCTGATACTCTGCATGTTCAATTCATCATAATAACTATTCATGGTGGCTCTAAAATCTGTACTGACCCCTACTCTCTCTTCTGTTTCTTTTTCCGATTTCTTTGTGGAGGCGGCCTGCGCCACCTTCACCTACTCAAAGCTTCATGATGCACCAACAATGATGGACTAAAAGCCAGAAGTCTACGTGACCATCATCATCAAGTCCTTCCGTGAGAACCCTAACTACAAAGAGGACTGTTTCATTTATGTTAGGTAGAATGCCCAGAGGGGACTGGGCAGTCTAATGGTCTGGAATCCCTACAGATTTTATTTTTTTCTCCAGCCATCTGGAGTTTTTTTTTGTTTTTTCTGTCCACCCTGGCCATTGGACCTTACTCTTATTCTATGTTAATTAATGTTGATAAAGTACAAATATATAGCAGGACTATGCCCAATTTGCTTATTTACACAGATTTATTTTAAGTAACTACTTATACATATAATAAAGATACATCCATCCATACATATATATATTTTTTTTTAATCGGTATGAAGCAAGGGTAAACCTATTTTTCTACTTTATATTATTTTAGGGTGAAATGCCACGGTTCAGATGCATGGCTTGTATGCAAACAATGACTAAATTATCCACAAAAGGATTCACTCCGTGACAGAAAAGAATAGTAAAAATGTTAGTTTGTTTTTTTTTGTACCAGGGTATTACCAAAATAAGGGGTGGAGTACGGTCATAGGTGGAGAGAGAGGAAAAGGGATTGCTGGACAATAGGGAATTACTAGCATTAGCCTGTAAAAAGACACAGATATTCAGGAAAATCGAGAAGTTTGATTCTGCACTTGACACCATCACAGATTTAAACAAATCTATGATTTTGCTTCATTTTTCACTACCAGGGCTTTTCTCATTTTTCTTTCCCCTTCACTTACTATCTCTACATCACCTATTTTTTCATTAGCGTTCTCTTTCCTGTACAATAATGTTCTGTTATGTGCTCAGGTTTGGGTGGGTTCAGGTTGTTTTGGGGGCAAAAAAAAAAAAGTGTGTGGGATGCAGGTCAAATCAGTTAAAAACACGTCAGGCCATCAGGATTTCTCCTGAGCCTCCCGATAGGCATTCTGGGCCTGAAAATACCTGTTAAATTATCGCTCAGTCCCTCTGTGAAATATGCTGGGAGCACAGACGTAAGAACTAAAAAGGGAGATGTGAACTCCCATTCTCTGTTCTGCGTCTTTTTAAAGAAAGGAGAGAACGATCTTTAAGTTGCACAGAGCGAATCCATCTCAGAAGGGACAGGAAAAAGTACCACCCCTTACAGTAAAATGACAACCCCAAGAGACTATAAAAGATAACAAGGACACAAGATGGAATTCTGCTGGAATAAAGGCTCCCAGCCTGCTACAGACCTAAGAACTCCACTCTGGTAACTTAGGAATGTACGCTTGAGGTTTTGTTTGTCTTGTAGGAAACCTTTGGACCATATCTATTAAACACTTCACTCTATCAACCTGTTGTCATTTCAAGTTAACCAATTCTTTAGTTTCTGCTTTTTCCTTAAACTGTAAAATTAAAGTCTTCAGCATGACTAGGGTTAAAAATGTAATAAAACTCTCTCTTTGATTGCCAAGCACCTTCAGCAAGTACGCAGAACCCTCTCATTGTCTTGTTGTACCTGAGTGCCAACAGTATCCACTTTTCCAATAGGAAGGAAACATTCAACTGACAGTTCAGTTTAACATACCCTCTACTGGGTAAGAACCGAAGAATTTAACACACAACTGGAAGGTTTTTTAAAAACCAAGAGTATGTCCAGAGTTATAATGAGTACCAGTTTAGCCTCCAAATATTAAGAATGATCCCAGATTGCAGGTAAGTGAACCAGAACAGATTACCGGTAAGTATAGTCTCAAATGTGAATTAGGGCTGATTACATTAAAATATTGATGAAACTGCAACTTTCAAAAAACAAAGACAAACACCACCTGTGTTTTTTTTTTTTCTTTTCTTTATAAGAAATATTCTTTCCTGTCCCCTTTCAGGACTTAAAAGACTTATAAGCTAAACCATACTTACATTGCTGATTTAAAGTTTTTTTTCCTTTATTAGAACATACAAACATTAAAATGTTAAAATGTGTTGCTTTTACTGGCACACATCTTCAAATGGGATTTTTTTTCCAAGTCATGCACTACCGACCTGTTGTCTGCCATGCAGACTGCAGTTATTTCAAACAAAGTAGCTAACTCACTGTTGATAAGTGACAGCCTGTGCCTGCCAGCACATGAAAATAAATGGGACGTTTTGTGATCAGGCACCATTACAGTACACTATGTGCTGCTCAGCGCCAGCTCCCAACTTGACACTACTCCCTGCTGGTGCTGATTTGGTTTTAGAACTTTAATAATAAAATAAATAAAAACTGAGTCCTAATGACAGATACATTACTAGTGTGAAGGAAAAATAGGATAATGTACCCAAATATTTGTTGTTCTTTTTCATTCAACTGCTTCACACTTTTAAAACAAGTCAATGTAATAACTGGAAATAAAACTATTTTTTTGGAAATCGTTTCAGCACACTATGGTAGGTTCTGCTATATTTAGCTATATCATCTTCCTGATCTATAGCCTATTTATCTATCTATTGATCCAGAATTCTTCAAAAATGCAATTCAAAGTCCCCAACATTTTGTCTGATTAAATCAGTGAACCACAGTGAGAGTAAATCCATAGGACTTTAAAATTAGCATTAAGTTTACCATACATTAACTGGATAAATACTACATTGTACGTAGCCTAGTATAAGTGCCCATGAGTGTGTGTTTGAACGTAACCTTTGTGAACAGGCTGCTGTCATCTCAAGGATTTGTGCTTGCCTTACACCTCATATTACTTTAATAAGCTCCAACTCTCCTTGAGTCTTTAATGGACATACATGATTTAGAAAATGGTTGTTTGGATTTGCCAATTACAGTAATGATGTTGGGCAGAAGTCAGCTATAATAAAAAAGTTAAGGCAAAACATGTCTATTCAGAGAAACACAAAGAAAGACACAGCTGAACTCAGGCTATTTCACATATGCAGTAGCTATATTTTTAGCATTTTAAATTAAATATTTAAGTTAATCATATTAGACAAATAAAATAATTAAAAAGCTAATTGTTAGTGACACAGAAAAAGCAGCACAAATTTTTGTCATGCTTATAACTTTAAACTCATTTTTCTCTTTTAATGTACATTGATCGCTAGATTACAGCAGCTTACTTATTTATGCATCTCAAAAGATAATTAATCTTTTTCTTTAGACTAGCATTAAGATTAAGCCATCATAATTAATGAGTTTATCCAATGCAGAAGGCAAAATATAAAATGCTTGCCTGCTTGACCTAACTTAAAAATGTCAATATATAACTGAGTGATGGCTCTTAATTAAATAGACTTTTTCATGGCCTGCCAATCCAAGATTCCAAATTAAGACAACTTAATAACAATAATAATAATTCTTTACATTTATATAGCGCTTTTCACACTACTCAAAGCACATTTTAATCTCATACACATTCTAAAGGGAAAGTGGAGGGCACAGTAAAATTGCAGTTTTCTAATCAAGTGTTTTACAAGCACACATTTTATCCTTAGAACAAGGTTTGGGGCTTTTCCCAAAGCATTTCACTTGATGCCCTTAATTACACTGTCATTATCGTTTCAGTTCATAAAATACTGGACAATGAGAGACTCGCATTCCACTAACAATAAAGCTATTCTTTAAGAAAGCTGTAACACTGATTATAATCTGAGGACAAGCAAAAATTAAAAAGGGGGATTACAAAGATAAATCCATGGAAAAACTTTTTTCTTTGAATCAAATTTGGACCTACTACATTGAAACAACTGTCCTGTATTTAGTCTTTTAGCCGCAATGAAATACCAAATCCCAGGTCCAATGTTTTACACATTCAAAAATAAAAATTAAACCGACAAAGACAGAACAGACAAAATGTGCAAATAAGAATATCGTTGGAAATGTGCTAAAGTTAACCTGCTTAAAATATACAGTATAAGCCTACTGCAATTATAAAGGCCTGATGCGGCTATTATTGGTCTTAAATTCTAGATGTTTTCCTGACACTTTAATTTGACATACTTTTTAATATTAAATTGACACATATGATTCATAGAGACAAAGACACCCACATGCTACAGTAAATCTACAACCATCTATCCATATACTTTCTGAACTTGCTTACTGCACACTCAAACACTAGTCTAAATTAGCATTACAATAAAACCTAAAAGGCAGGGTAGGGTATGGCCCAGGGAAAACATTTTGAAGGCTAAAATAAAATGTGCACACTTTGACTCCTAGCACACTCACTGCTTATGTTACTGGAGACGTGAGGCAGCAGTGCTAAACATTGTGTCACAATGCCACCCTATCAATAACAAATTCCCTGACTGAATGAGGATTATATGGATAAAGAGCTTTTTGTGGATTAATGGTTAGTCAATTATTTAAAATGTGTAGCCTTAAATGACACAAACTGACGTTTTCTTTTAATAGGATAATAAACTGTACATATAGTGTCTGCCTTCCTTTAAAATTAGGCAGTTACATGTCCATTTTTTTATGAATAAAATTAATTTGAAAGGCACATTGTACTTCACATAATCCATTTTTCTGTCTGCAAGTATGTAACTATTTGCACAGATCTATTGTCAGTCTATGCACACCCATAGCTGTTAGGTGCCTAAGAATTTCCAAATACCAATACACCCCCAGACGTCATCTTGATTTCTAGGAGCATTAAAGACTTACTATCCCACCTAAAGAGTTCCAGATTCATTAACATTATATGGATCAAAAGAATGAGAATAAGAGTAAAGTCTTATTCCATCTGAGAGTATGGGGGTTTCAATTGTTCTCTACACAATAGTATCTGTTATTAACAAAATGTATTATTTATCTATCCAGCAATTTTTCGAAACCTTGCATCCAGTGGTTAAAGAACTGTACTTTAAAAAACACAACCTACTTATTCAACAGCCACTTCCAACACACTGTGTCACTGTCATTAAATCATTGCCTATGCTCTAACTGTAAAAGAAAGCATATTTAAACAACTATAAATGGTATTTTTTATCAGGTGCATTGGGTAAAAGTCTCTTCCAAACAAGCAAGCAATAAGCAATTGAGGAACACTGGGGATTGGTGCTGATCAAAACATCATCAGATACAAGGCACCAACCAGCCATTAAACGGACATCAGTACAGTATGTCACAAAACAAAATCCTGCACACACCCAGAGCAGACCAACATAAAACTGGGAATTAACATAACCTACACATCCATAGTAAAAGGCAGGCAAACCCAAGGACCTGAGGAACCCCCCCCACATACTCCATACGGACCATGACTGGGCCAGGTTTTAAGCCATGAGTCTCCCTAACAATCTGTAATTCATCACAAAATGAATTAGTAGCATTTACTTTAAAATCATAAAATATCTTTTTTTTTCTTAACATTTACCTCATTGGTAAACACATGTATGCTGCTTCATTTCCAAATACTGATGGGTCAAAAGATTTAAAACTTTTTACCAACATAACAGCTTTAACGTAAAAGTGCAGAAGCTGATCTTTCCAATTTGCTATTAAGCGAGTTAAGATCATAGAGATCACAGAGTTCCAGAAAGTTAGGTTTGCTACCAGAACTACATACTGTATGTTAAGCAAACTGCACTGCACACCTTTAAGTAGCTTAATTCTTGAAAGTGTATGATATTATATAATTTAGCCAAGCTTCAGGTTATCCACAGCCAGTTATTAAAAGGTACTGAAAACTGGTTTTCAAAGTATCTCTTAGAATAAATATGTTAAGCCCTTAAAGTAGAGAAAGAAAAAGTTAGGAAATTTCACAGATACTGTACATCCTGGAAATAATAATTGATTCTGGTATTTGCTTATATAGGGGAAAAATCCACCAAATATCTTGTGAAAGTATATATCTACATTAATAAGTGTAATAAAAGAGGCATTGGTTAAAAGAAGAACTGTAACTTGCAACAAAAAAAATCACAATTGCAAATCATTTGCTTAAAAATTATACATCACACAATACACAAGTGTTCTTACAATTCACTTGTATGGTAAACTAATATAATTTTAAAGCCCTTAATGATAGTCCTGCTTACCTGTCAAATAAACTCTTCAGATTTACTGTAAGACTATATAAGTTATTACAAGAAACAAATAATGTCTGTCCAAGTATTTGACAATAAATCAATAAAGAACTGGTTTTCTGTTAATACTTGGCCAAACCACAGACTTTGAAAAACATCTGGATACACAGAAAGTGGTTTCTTTAATTTCTAGTGCTACAATTCAAAGATTAAGTGAATGGAGTGCAAACACGCTTTACTGTATTCAGGTGTTTCTCACGGGCTTACTATAAACATTATGTATAATAAATTGGGTACATGTTCGTCAACAAAGCTATATCAAAACAAAGATCAAGAGAAAAATGCTAAGGTTTATTGCCTGTCAAAACATGATAGGAAAGGCATGCAGAGAGATGTGCATTTGAGGAGTCATTCACTCATTCAAAAGTACTCTAGGGAGTGGAACGAAGCTGCAGATTCTGCATTTACTGCAAATAAATATACTGTACATGCTAAAAAACAGATGGTACTGAAACTTTTTATGTGGAACCAACATGCAATGGTACAGAGAACATATATTTATGTACAAAACACCTGATGGTATGACAACCTGAGGAAATATTAATACAGAGACTTGCAGCCAATTCCTAATATGTGTACCATGAGTATTTCACTTTTTTTAGTATTTGTTTTTATGTTATAACGTGGCTAGAAGCAGTGCATATAACTCACTGATTTGGATGTCTGTCTCTTTAAATAAATATTCATAATATCTTACTCCTATATACAGCTTACTTACAGTCAATGAAAAAAAGTGAAAAAGTGAACCTTAATTGTATCTTCATTTTCAGTTTAGTTACTGACTGGATAACATCTCACCAAAGATTTCTCTTAATAAATTTAAGCTTCAGTCATTTGAGTTACATCTCATTTTCTACTGGCCCCTAGTCATCCTCTCCTGTCTCTTATTTTCTAGCTGTCTCTCTCACCCATTCACTAGGTAACAGCTAATGCCTGATGAGCGAACTAGCACCAGAATAGCTGCCGTTGCATCATCAGGGTGGATGCTACACATGGGTGGTGGTTGAAGGGGTACCCCACTGTCTACCTAAAGCTCTTTGAGTAGGTTAGAAAATTTAATGTAACTAACTGTTACTATAATAGCATCATCCACCTTGCTTTCTGTCTGACTCTTAGTGTTTACAGGCATCACAGCTCCTCAATCCTGCACTAACATTTTGAGCTTCATCAATGCCAGGGTGAGATCAGGCATTGTCTAATCAAAAACTGACCAATACAGCCACCTTTTACACACATTAATCTTGTCCAGAATCACTTTTTTTACCTATACACTTACTATTGGGAAAACCACAACTTTAACTAAGCCAACGTATTCTGCAGTCTGAGCAATAATCAACCAAATTCTAACAGCTTTTTGGTTTTTTTCCCTATCTATAATGTCTTTGTATATGATTTTTAAAACACATGAACAAAAAACATCCATTGTATCACCACCTAGTGATGGGGCATCAATTTCCTTCTTAATGATTTGTAGCAAAGGTGCCAGAATCTAAATAAGCAGCTTGCTGGTTCAGTCTATGGCCATCGGCTCTCGTTGCAACACTGACTGAACTCCCAGTTTAAAAATGTACAGAAGACTAAAGAAAGGCACTATATTAAAGACTGTGTGTGTTCATCTCACTTTGAGGCTTTAAGCAAAATATGCTTAAAAAAAAACCAAAAAGATATTGTCATGTACTTAGTTCTAACACATCTTAAAGTCTGAAAAAACTAATGAATTTGAATTACTGTAGTAGATCATTCCATGTAGCATAGTCTCAGTGTACTTTAAATGCACTCCAAATATGTATTATATATATATATATAAATATAACACATGACAGATGCTTTGCTCAGTGATTTGGCCCCTGAACCTGCTATGTTGTGGTTTCCTTAAGTAATTGCTTAGCCACTGGCCACACTGTAATGATCGGTATTTCTGGTGTTGTATATTGTTTGATAGACAGCATCACATTTTTGCAGGAAAGCAAAATAAACACAGAAGAACTTAAGCAAACACTGAAGACACGAACTATCATATAATGTACAGTCAACTGGCATATAAAAATTTAGTTAATTGAATAATTCAATGCAGCAGACTTGTTTTTGTCCTTCTAAGATACAACTCTGGTTTGAGTATATTACGTACTTTATAAGGAATTGCAATTGAAAAGCATGAATACAGGCTATACCTTTTTAACCTGTTAAAACGTTTTGCCTTACCGTTATCACCATTGACAGTGCTTTTTGACTTTAAGAATTCTATTCATCTAGAATTCAGGCTGAAAAGTGATTTTTTACATCCTTCAGATGGATTACATAAACTCCGTCTAAAGCAGGAGTGATGTCACAATCTAGGTCCAGACAATTTTTAGCACAGATTTGACAACACAGAGCTCATGGCAGGTGACAGATAAATGATTGTTATTTCTTTAGATGTTTTTCAGCCATCAGGGAGTTAAGACATTTTAACTCTCCTTACTAGTAGACACAACAGTTAAATGACACACCGTCAAAGACAACTTTCTGAGATCTTTACTTTTACAAAGATGAAAGTGCTTCTTCCCAACTTGAAAAACAGGTGAAATATACAATATGTTGACTGTAGCACACTTCATCTAAACCTGTGACAGCACTGGTGCTGTTCCTGAGCCACAGCACACAAGATACCCCTTCCAGGATCTCTTTTATATTGGCGAAAGATTTCAGTATATGTCTGTTTTCTATCCATATTTTGAAGATGGCTATTTATACTTTCAACAAAATATAACATCTCCATTAATAATTCTACAAACTTATAAGCATCTGTGGATCAATACACTCAAGCACTTCATCTCAAACTGTAAATTTTATTTTTACATATAATTAAATTTTGTCTACTTAGTCTGCATAATGTTTTACATTTAGCATATAAATAACCTTTAGTAACCTTTTGATTGTGACACCACTTTATTCTTATGATTTCACATGTTTATTCAATATTATACATATAAAACATATTTGCAGTGTCTCAAAAAAGTAATTGATTTTTGGAAACCTATTCACAGATCCATGGTTGTAGCCAAATGTAGTATGCCTCCAAGTCGCGTGGCATGCACTTAACAGATGGTGTTATGTCACAAGTAAACCAGCAGCACTTGAAGACATAAGGCATAAAGTGCAAGGGCGCTGAACTGCCACAGCATCTAGATGAGCATTTGTCATTCAGCTATACATCATTGTCCACAGGACACATAATAGAAGTGTGATCATCTGGCAGCATTCACCAAATGAAGCATAACCGTTTCTTCTGTATCATAACCATTGTTGGATTTTCTGAATTTAAATATTTAATAGATGCTCCTGCCAAGTAAAATATACACTCTTCCTTTTTGAAGTAAATAAAATGTTTTTAAAAGATGGCAGGCAAACAAGTAAAATAAATATTAAAGTAACCAAATTAATTTTAATGTGTAATTTTGGTAGAGTACATAAAGACTACATTTAATGCTTATATCAAATGAGTTATATAAAGTGATTTTACTTTTAGTTCTTCAACACTGCATCTACACTGCTTAACCTTTATTATGCACACCTATACATAACAAGTCACAGCCGACATAAAGATGATCTTGGGTACTTAACAATGGCGCAAGTATCCCTTAAGAGTTAAATGATAAAAGTGTTTGTGACAACATTTGGAAAGCCAATGGTGATGCTGCATAATCCAAAAACACTCAATGCTATGGTGGTCCTATTACTCAGTATTATGGATTCAAAAATTGGCACCGCGGCATTCAGCCGGTTAAACGTGTGTGGAAGGGTCAAAGAGTCTTCACCTGAGCGCTTCCCGCACTGCAGCCAATAAGCAGCAAAACAGATCAACTGACAATAATATCCACGCGTCATGTATCACAGAAAAGGCACTTTAAAGGGACTCTTTCCAGCGCCAGACAACTGTACTTTCCCTGTGGATAAGCCGACTAAAAGTTTGATCCTTCTGTGCTATCTCAGTGATGTCCTCCCAGTATTCACGGCATCCCAACTAAGGAATGTTCGACAACCTATGCAATTACCGCTACACGACTAAGATTCGGACAGTCCAGCACACAATGCAGCATTAAGCACCCAAGACGCAGAGGCTTGCAGCATCACGGTAGCTAACTCACCTTGTTTGACACACTTCAGCCGGATGGGGTCCTTGCAGTGCTTGATGACAGCCAACACATCCCTAATGGTGAGCCCAGCCACTGGGGTGTCATTGACCTCCAAGATCAACTCATCCTGGGATAGTTTCCCACTCTGACAGACCACCTTGCCTGGTTTTAGTTCAGCCAGGTAAGGGAACTGCCCGTTCTCCGCACCTCCTTTCAAATCAAAGCCGAGCTCTCCTTCTTTATTCCTGCAGACGGCAATCTCGTGGACTTTATTGGTCCAGTGGTTTTTCTTTTTCAGGCTTTTGGACATGGCTGAGATTAATATTGCATGAGTTGATGAAGTTCTCAGTGACGGCTGACTGGGCTGCTTTGTTCGGATCGTCCCAGAGACAGACGAGGATTCCAATTACCCACTTGGCGTTAGCTACCGATAACACCCATGTCAAGCAGCCTATGGCTGGGGGTGCGCTACGAGGTAACTGTGAAGCTGCCTTATAGTGAGTTGCAGGCAAGTGACCCGGATGTGATGTCTGGGAGAGGCTGGGCTGTATCTCTCTCTCCGCAGAGCGAGCAGCCGGCACGGGAGCGCACGGGAGAGGCGGCGCATTGTGTTATGCTATCGCCACTTTGTCTAGCTCGGTCTGTTAAAACAAAACAAGAAATAAAAGTAACAAGCAGTGGTCAGCTGGTCATATAGAATGTCGAGGGATTTATCAGAAGAACGCAACATTATGAAAGCGTCAGTCAGCGACGACTCGAAATGCGAGGATTCCGCTACATTGTCATTCTCAGATCGTTCTTTGGACGCCTCCAATTACGCTTATGTCCCTTCTTCTTAAGTGGATATTCATAAGTCAGAGTGTCACGTATTTTTACGTTACACAAAGTCGTCCTGCGTTATATATATATATATATATATATATATATATATATATATATATATATATATATATATATTTACAAATATGTATACGTTCTGCTGTTTCCCGATTTCCCTGGGTAAAATCCATAATACCAATCCACTTATTCGTCCGTATTTGAACCAGTTCAACCATCCATATATCCAATTTTGAATCCACATTGTCCATTAAGGCTTGTGCTAGGATTATATATTTTTACTGTACTCATAATCCAACGTCAAGGCCAGACGGAAATATGGGTCAAAAGTTTATTGTTCAACTCCTTTTAGATATTATATTAGCTTTCTTGGGATTTCTAGTCTTTATATGACATTAGTGCGTACGGAGTAGTGATTCATTTCATGTGTGCTTTACAAGCAATATTCTAAGGCAGCGGCTTCAGCCTTGTGTTTGAAATATTTAATCGTTGGTGTTTCTTTACCTTTGCAATAACCTATGACATACAATAGATCTTGAATGACAGATATCAGTTTTTGGTTTTTAATAATTATGCAGACCTTTCTTAAAACATGTTTTCACTGTCATTAGGGGTTATTGAATGTAGATTCTTGGGCATAAATGTTGAATTTATCAATTTAAAATTTAAATCTTCAACACAATAAAGTGTTCAGAAAGTGAAGCCTGAATACTTTTCCAATTCACTGCTTATATTACGAAAATGCTTTGTTTCAGAATTATTCTGTAATTTTATTTTTTCCCAAAAATGAACTCCAAGTGTTCAGTATGTAGCAAGGAATGACATTTCTGATGCAATTCAAAAGTACTATCCCTCGGCTATGGCCCTGTTGGTTCTGGTTTTCATTGCAGTAGATGATGATTTGTGTCTTTTAACTAACTGAATGTTAGATGTTTTGTAGGTTATGAGCTTAGAAAGAAGATTCTAAATACAAGTTAATTAATTCTAGCCCAGCCTCTTCAGCAGCAAGACTCCCTAGCAGTTGGTTTGCCAGTCATAGATGACTTTGCTGATTCTGAGCTACAGTTTTAATCAGATTAACCCTTCCCAAATCAGAGCATCAGAGTCTCAGTTCCTGGTGACTAATAGTACCAGCAGGTTTTCCTTGCATGCTTTTTTTTAAATTGCAGTTTTATTCCTCCTTAAACTATTCTTTTTAATAGTTGTCCTTATGTTTGTAGCTCTCATTTATTTACATCAAAATTAACTATTTGGATATTACTGTTATTAGGGTTGTGCAGTGGCTTAGTGGTAGCTTACAGGATCTCAGCTCAAATCCTGGCCTGGGCATCATGTCTGCCATTTGCACATTCTGTTCATCTGGGTTTTCCTTCAACATTATGTAGATATCTAAGCTAAATAGACTGGTAACTCTAAATTGCCCCAGTGGGAGAGTGTGCTCTACAGTGATTTCACAAATGATGAGATGCATTATCATTGTCTTGTTTTTCGGTAGATAAAATCATTTCTGTTGTCTAACCAACTTGTTTAATACCATTTATTAAAACAGACTTGAGAGGCTGGTGGCTTGCAATAAACAAGCAGAACTGTGATATATAAATAATATATCTCCCGTGCCAGAAAAAAAAAGCTTTTTCACTTTGTAGTTTTGTTCAGTTTCTACAGGATGTAAAGTGACAACTGACTTTTGAATCTTGTACTTAAATACAAAAGTTAACTGTAATGAACTCTGTATATCTTGAGTGTATGCAATAACATTTCCTTTTTGTCTAATACCTATACTAGAAGTACAGTACTGTATTTTCTATGTGCCATTTCTACATCACATTGTGAAAGTTTTGATTAAGTTATTACTGCACGCTATGATTTAACAATCAACTAAATTAATATTAATCTTTAATAAATGTAAGCTAAAATTATAAAGGAACTTGAATATAATGTTCCTATGACATTTTTTAGTTTTTCTCTTTCCCAAAGAAAAAAAATGATACATTATTTTAAAAAATGATTTTGGATGCTGATGACTGAAGTCAAAATTTATAATGACACTTCTTTTCAGTAATAGGGAAGAAAGCTGAATGTTGTCTGTGTATCCTGAGACTCCTGATTTTGTGCCTTTTCAGCATTCTTGAGATGGGAGTGTGTTAATTAAAATGAGCTGTTAAAAGGAATGTTTTCACACCAAAATGGGATTCTTCTTTTAACAACAATAACTTGATAAGTGCTAGCTGTCAGTTTGTGGGAACTGTTTATCTTCACAGAAAGGTCATGGCAAAAATGCATAGCTATTAGCTAAGCCCATTTGGTGTGAAGTCAGCATGCAAGTAACTGACAATGCTAATACAGAGTACCACTTGACACTATGTACTCTGTATGCCATGAATGCATTCAAGGTTATAATTGTCCACAAATGGTGCTTGTTACACCTTTGCTGTTTGTTAGCATTACATGTACTGTATATGAAAGGATATGGTGAGTGATACCATGTATGGTGCACAATGTGTGTTTTACTATTAAATTACATTTGGTAGGAGCAGCACAACTGTCACTGGTCACATAACTTTCCATAAGCAGAAACTGCATAAAAGCAATTAAAAAGCTAACACAGTGTTGAGATACACATAATGTTGTATGCAGTTTACAGCAAGACAAGAAAGATTATGTTTAAGCTGTGAAACACATTAGTGAGGCCACATACATAATATTGTGCACAGTTTTATCCCTTGTTCTACAATAAGCATGTGCAATAACATCCCCAAGAATGTTCAATTAAGTTGAAGGTTTGAATAGTTTTATTCTGGGCAAACTGATTAAGAGATGACATGTGTAAATAAGAGAGACAAAACACAAAAAGAAGAGTTGGGGCACCACCTTGGTATCCCTGTAAACCTGAAGTTTTGGAAAAGGAAAATTTAACAATGACACGTGATAGACATTTTTAACATTACCAATTAAGTTAGATATTGGCCACTACTTTAAAATCTATGCTTCAAGAAGAACACAGGGTTACCACTGGGACCTTTTGAAGGTTATATTTTACAGAAATATTAAAAAAATATGTTTTCACACAAAGAAATCTAGAGACCTGAAGTAAATCACCAAGATGTTCATTGTAGTTAAGTTACAGATGCTTTATTTCATTGATAAGTTTTAAAGTATTTGTGTGTTCTTTAAAAGGTGCTTAATGTAAAATGTTCCCTATGAAATAAAAATAATTTAATTTTTGAATTAGTTCAAAACAAACTCTTTTTTTAACATTATATTAGTATATTAGTAATTCCTTTTTGCATTTTTGGGATCAGCTGGGATGCTTCAGTCTGCCACAAAGTATTATGTTTTACATATTGGTATTATGCTTTGCAGCACCAATTACGCAAGTACCTTAGAGGTATTTTTAGCAAATCTTCGTTCAACTGCTCCGGTTAGGGGTCACCACAGCAGATCATCTTTTTCCATATCTTCCTGTCCTCTGCATCTCGCTATATCACATCCACCACATGTATGTCCTCTCTCACTACATCCATAACACTTCTCTTAGGAACTTCCTCTTTTCCTCTTGCCTGGCAGCTCCATATCTAGCATCCTTCTCTAATATACCACACAATCTTGCCTCTCTGGCTTTGCCTCCTAATTGTCCTACCTGAGCTGACCCTTGAATGTACCCGTTCCTAATCCTGTCCATCCTCATAACACCCAAAGCAAATCTTAACATCTTTAACTCTTCCTCCTCCAGCAGTGTCTCCTGTCATTTTGCCAGTTCTACATCTCTAGCCCATATAATAAAGCTGGTGTCACTACTGTCTTGCAGACCATCCCTTACACGCTTGATGGTACCATTCTTTGACAAATCACTTCTGACACTCTTCTCCACCGACTGCACCCTGCCTGCACGCGCTTCTTCACCTCTCTTCCCCACTCTCTGTTACTCTGTACTGTTAATCCCAAGTATTTAAATTAATACACCTTCACCAACTCTACTCCCTGCATCCTCACCATTCCTCTAACCTCCCTCTAATGCATACGCATGTATTCTGTCTTGGTTCTACAGACCTTCAATACTGTCTTCTCTAGAGCATCCAACCTCCTCTCTCTCTTATTCTCTTCATTCATCCGCCTCTCAAAGTTCTCTTTCCATATGCTAAACACACTCTCCTTGCTTGTGAGTATGTTTCCATCATTATATTTTATCACCCTGATCTGCTAGTCCCTCTGTCTGTCCAGTCAGTACAGGTCCTTTTCTGCCTCCCTAGTGTTCAACCTCTCACATATTTTAATATAATTAAAAGGTACATTATGAAGGCTTAGTATGACATCTTGGCCAACACCTCCTTAGAATAGGTTGATACATAGACAGTTACTACTTTGTTGATGCCTAAAGGGAAAATCACTTGTTCCATTAGTAACATTAAACATAAACACATTGTGCAAAACAATAAAAAAAGAAAGTGTAAATTGTAACATGTGCAACACCTAGAATTGTACATATTATTAAAAATACTGATGTAATAAAATATAGAAATGTTGCTCCTATTTCCTGGTGCCAATTTTAACTGGCTAGGAATGAAGACGGACATGATTCATTAAATAGACTGATGACTGCCTGTGACCCAGTGATTAAACCCAGTGTTCAGGGCAAGACATTATAGAGAGGATGGTCAGCATTAGCCTGGTTGACCTCCAAGTTTGTCATCATCCTCTTTTATTCATGCATTTGCTATTCTCTGAGCCAATGTTAGTAGCCCACAGAGTAGAGCAGTGTAAAAGTTTTTATTTATTTCTATAGAAAGGTTTTGTACATATTGGCCATGAAGAATATATAAATATATCCATCCATCCATCCATTTTCTAACCCGCTGAATCCGAATACAGGGTCATGGGGGTCTGCTGGAGCCAATCCCAACCAACACAGGACACAAGGCAGGAACCAATCCTGGGCAGGGTGCCAACCCACCGCAGTATATAAATATGTAATATAATAAATATATTTTATATTTGCATTTCTATATTTGCTGTTCTACTTAAGATAACATACGATAATGGCACAGGCATCTGTATTTGATGAACTGCTTTCAAAACTTAGGTGTTAGTTAAATACTTTAACAATTAGAAAAATGACTTAGATATTTTTGGAGGGATCAACATACAGCATTCTTTTTATTTGAATTTTTGAAAAGATAGCCTGTTCATCATATAGTGTATTGCAAAACAATAAACCCAACCAGACAACTTTGTCCAGTCATTTTATTGTCATTATTATTTCATCTATTTTCCTTTTTTGTTACAGGGCAGAAATTAACCTTGGACAGTATATCATGCAAATGTACAGTCCCCAGTCAACCTAACATTAACATTTTCAGGATTTGTAATACATAGCAGAAGCTTCCCACAGATGGTGACAAAGGATTTGAACTCAGTGCCCCAGAGGTAGGAGGTAGCCATGCTAACTATTGTGCAATTTAATTATTATCATTTCACACAATGTGTAATACATTTTAACATAATGCTTCACTTCTTCACAAGAAGTATCTTGAGGGGTTAAAATCCTTTAATAAAATGTAATTTTTATTGTATATTTTCTTATAAATTGAGGAGAACAGAAAATGGAACAAAACCGTCCAAATCTTTTGTTGACAGCAATATTCAGTTTTATTTTTAAAAAGTGATGCTTGACTCAATTGCAGTTCTTAGCCCCAATAGGCTAAATGAACTAAATTTTCTTCTCTCATTAGTACACTTTCTTCTCATAATTTGAGCAATTTGTTTCTGGCTGTTAACATTGCTGTCAATAAAGGTTAATGCCCTCTGCTAATTATTAAGTATCATTTATCCCACACAATATCATTTAATCTATAAATTATTTTCAAGATATCTGCATGCCATTTTTTTAAATTGATCCTAATTGCATTAAAATAAAGCGAACTGGTAACTCTGTTTTAAGTGTAATCATCCAGGTTCATAAATTTAAACTTTAAAATGAACCAATTTTGCTACTTTGATAATAAAGATTTGAAATGAGATTCTACAGCCACTATATTTACATGCAGGAACTTCATTGAAATAGTCAGCTTATGTTCATTTGCTTCTCAGGAGCCTTTTTGTCTATTTAAAAATCTCCTTTATCAACAATTAATGCACCATTGCCTTAAGGTACTTTGAAGATTGTTAAATATACCGTTTCATGTTGTAAATGGCCTTGGATAAAGATTTATTTTAAATAAAGAAAAAATAAGGATCATTGTAGATTTTAATGTTGTTTACCACCTCCCTCAGTGCTCTATTTAACATGAACATATCTATGGATTTGCTTATTCAACAAGTATTGCATTTTTTAAATATAATATATTCAAAGCATTCATAATTTAATACCATAGATATATTGATGTCTTTTAGAAAGCTGTCTCAGACTATGTTACTAAGAAAGTGGTTTATGAAAGAAATTCTTAGTTATGACTTTTAAATAAGTTGCTCAATGTACTACACTTACTGGAAGTGTCCATGACTGCACATTACTATAGGCACTTACTGTATGCAGCATCTATTTTATATATACTTGCAGGTATATCATTACATATAGCATGCAAGAGAAAACAAGAGCACCTACACACATGACACATGAACTCACCTAGAACATACCTCTGTATACTGTATTTTTACAGTTTGCTCCATCTCCTTAGTGAACAAAGCTGTGAGAACAGAAGAAGCCACTATGGAGATATTTGAGTGTGTGGTATACCTTACAGTGTCTTCTGCTGTATTTTGAGGAGAGAATGAGATTTTCCAGGAGGTTAGTTCACCTAAAAATTTTCAAAAATTAGAAAAAGAGGCTTGCACCTTCAGTTTACATGAACCCATGTGGTGATTAAAAGGGGCAAAATAAACATAAGGGCTGTTTGCTTGTGGTCACTGCAAGAGCCCAGACTTTTTCTGAAAACTTGCTCAAGAAAATATACTATTTGTAAAATGGTCCTCACACTCTTAATCAATGGCATTTTTGGCATGAAAATTTCGCTGCAGCCCCAAGGATCTGGCAGAGATGCTAGAAAGTGTCTGCAAGGTGTTACAAGGGTCAGATCTTTCCTAAGAATCCTTTTAAAATCCTTTTAGAATTTATGATTTTGTGTGAATATGTGTTTTGGGGGTAGCACTTACCAAGAACTTAAAGAAATAAACATATGATACCCACAGGCATGGGCAGGTGGTTGCCTTCAAGAATCAGAGTAGGTCCCAACTTAAATCAACGCACACAGTTGGGTAAAGTGAGTGCAGATGGTGTTGCCTTTGACTCCAAGAGAGCAATGTGAACGTGCAGGCAGGGGAGGCAACAAAGCAAAGATTATTGGAGCTGCATAGAAGGAGCCATGAATGATCAGAGCAGTGGGCATCAGTGTTGCAAGGTGGGCAAGGAAGAAGAAAGCTTTCAGTAAATGTTGTGTGAGGGTAAGAGGGAGTAACACTGTATTTCACAATCTATTAGACTACTAGCACCAGTAATGATAAAATGTCATCTGATTAATGGGGTGCAAAAATGACACAAAATGAAAATCTATTAGTCTATTATTTAGTTCAGCAATGCAATCATTAAAGAACAGTAGTAAAAAAATAACCCATCATCAGATGCTTAACACAGAAAGCAGAAACACACATGCATATTAATAAATTTCTAATTTCTGTTTGATGGGCAGAGTGCTAAATCATATTGCATAAAAGAAATCAACATAATCCATCGTAATAATGATGACCCATCCAAAATAGTGAGATGTTAAAGTTCACACATGCTTTAAATTGCATTACAGAAAAAAATCAAAATAAGTATTTTTTTCTAGATAACAAAATGCACTGAGCATATAATGGAAAATTGAAAAAAATGATAATAGCAAAGAACTTAAATTTGCTGTAAACATTTTAACAATGTGTTAAATTAGTGAGGCGGGTATTTTTTAACAGCATTGTCTGCTGGGGGCTGGGGGATAGGACGCCATTTGTTTTTAATGCAGAGTCCCCACTTTTGTTAACTGAAGATACAATTTTAAACATTTAATTTTCACCCAGACACTTTGTTTTTCAAAAAGCTTAATGACTGTGATAACTAAGGAAAGATATCCTCTAATAGTTTGTGAAGGACAAAATAAAATTCATCAGCATGTCTGAGATTAAATGTGTAATAAAGGGTCTTGTCTTTTGGTTTTCTGTGTGCCTGCTGTTGATTTATATATATACTGTATATATCACACATGCACTTATATTGAGTTCAAAATACAGTTACAAATCTGCATGCTATAGACATTTTTGGGGTTGTGGGAGAACAATTTGAACAACATGGAAGAAAACCCCACACAGACAAGGTGAGAAAGTGCAGACTCACAGTGAAATCAATGAACTTGAACGCTAGACTTTAGATTTGTGAGGCACTGTGCCAATGTACCATTTAAATATATCGAATATGTCTTTGTATATACCTGTATATTTTTATTTTTTACATTATGTCTTGTTATAAGGTTACTGTTGTAAGTTTAAGATCTAGTGAAGTGTCTCTCTCCTCTGCCTCTTTAAAGTTCTTGCATTATATCATCTTCTCCCCATATAGGACTCAGTTAGTCTGTTACTGTGAGAGGCTCTGAAGACTCTAAATTTCTTCAGGTTGTCAAAGCAATTAGACTTTCTGCAGATTCTTCCTATAAGGCAAACACATATTCTATGACAGCAAGAAGACCAATCCAACTACCTCCTGGCTGATCCCCAGACAGCAATCATCCATATTCGCTTCCTGTAAATTACCTGCTGTATCTTACTTATTTAGTGATCCTTAAATACCTACCTTTTTTCAGGATTTTTTATTGAAGATGTCTCAAGTCTCTTCTCAAGCCTAGCCCTTTCCTAACCTAGAGTGCATACCAATCACTTTTATGCTTATTTTATCGAATGTTCTAACCATTATTGGGGCTTTAGAACTTAATTTGTATACCATATTAGAGTAGTTCTACTGTGGGAACTGAGCAAAGTTTTGTAGAGATTGGTAATTACAAGAAGCAGTGTTGACCTATTTGTACATAGAACTTTTAACAGATCATTCTGAAGCATTCAGATTTGTAATATCTGCAAAAGACATCTAGAGATCAAAGAAGGAAATTTTACTTTTCATCAGACAGAGGATGGTTATTAAGCTATTTTTAAAAACCTTTCTACAGTGAGAGGATTGTTTATAAATAGAGAACAACACAGTTGTCAGTGTCTGAACATTGTCAACAAGTGATGCTCCAAATATTACAAAGAACACAAAGGCTACATCCAGTGCTTTACAGTACAAGCCTCTATTATATGGTGAATTTCTCAAAACTGTGCCATAAGTAAATTACTTAACAAGTATGACTTTCATGGATGTGTAGCCCCTTCCCTTTAAATACAAATACAGCAGCAATGCTTAAGTTTATAAAGCAGCATCTGAACAAACCACTACACCACTCTTGGAATAATGCCTTTTGTACAAGACCAAAAGATCTGTTTGCTTGTTATATACTGTAGAGTGCTGTATTTGGCAAAAGACAAAATATAATGCATCATCATAAGAATCTTATGGTAGCCATCCGGCAAGAAGATGAATTGTGATGTTTTCTGGATGGCTTTTCCTCACAGGAGTCTGGACACCTCACAGTCATTCAGTCTGCCATGAACTCCTCTTTACACAGCAAGAAAAACAGGGAGCCATCTGTCTTCCTGAAATGGGATTGTGAAACCGGAAAATGATAATATACATACCGGCAAATCTGCACTTGAATTGCTGAAAAAGAAAAGAAAATAATGAGATTTTGGAATGTTCAAGTCAAGGTTTATAGGGCACAATCCTATTGAGATGCTGTGGTGGGACTTTAGGTAGCTTCTGATACTGAAAACATGGTTCTGCTTCTGTCCTGAATGCTACCTGTAGGACACGCACCCCTCACAATATGCAGTATATAGAAAATAGTTAGTAACACTATACCTAATTGACAGGTCAACATTTCCCACACGTGGGTGCAATTATTTTATTAATATCAGGTTGTTTCCTGGAATCTGACCTCCTATTGGACCTAAAATGTTGTTAGGACCACTGAAAATGACTGTAAAATACCATGTATAAAACACTCAGTTGGACTTTCTAGCCTTTGCTTACCAGTATTAATTTTTACTTGACTTGTATACACATAATTTAGTCCTTGCTATCTTTTTCTCCCCCCCCCCACCAAATTATTGTCTAATTGCAGCCACTCACTCTGGTCCATCCACGTTATACCCTCCTTGATGCCTCCATCCATTTCCTTTTAAACCTTGTGTGGGATTACCACTAGAGACCTGATCCATAGGCAATATCATTTCCAATGGCCAATTAAATCTTTCTGAAAGACTTATCCACAAAGCCAATACAGTTGCAGGAGTTTCCAGTGCTTAAATTATTGGTTTTCCCACAAATATTATACGTACATGCACTCACTTAGCAAATTATTAGGAGCACTACACTAATACTGGGTGTAATAATAATATCAGTTCTTCAAGGCATGGATTCTCCAAGATGTTGAAAACATTCTTTTAAGATTCTGGTCCATATTGACATGATCATATCATTCAATTTCTGCAGTTTTGTCAAATTAACATTTAAGCTGGAAATCTCATTTTCTATCACATCCCAAAGATGTTCTATAGGATGCAGATCTGGTGACTGGTGAAGCCACTGAAAAACACTGTACTCATTGTCGTGTTCATGACACCAGTTTTAGATATCTTTAGCTTTGTGACATGGCGCATTATCATGATTGAGATAGCCATTAAAGATAGGCAAATTGTGGCCATGAAGGGACACACATGGTCAGCAACAGTACTCAAATAGGTTATGCAATTCAAGTAATGACTAAAATGTGGCAAGAAAACATTCCCACAGCATTACACTATAACCACAAGTTAAGACTGTTGACAGAAGATAGGTTTGGAGCATGGATTTGTGCTGTTCGTAACAACTTTTGACCCTACCATTTATGTGCCTCAGTAGAAATCAAGATTCAATAGACCAGACCATGTTTTCCAGTCTTCAACTGTCCAGTTTTAATGCGAATGTGCCCACTTTATATTACCTCAAGGTCTTAGCTGACAGGACTGGAATCTTGTGTAGTCTTCTGCTGTTGTAGATCATTGTTGTAGATGTATTGTGTATTCCAAGATGCTTTTCTGCTCACCTAGTTATACAGTGGTTATCTGAGTTATTGTAGTCTTTCTGTCAGCTTGAACCAGTCTGGCCATTCTCTTCTGACCCCTCTCATCACAAATACATTTCCATCCGCAGAACTTTCACTCACTGGATGTTTTTTTGTTTTTCACACCATTCTAAATAGACTGTAGAGACTATTGCATGTAAAAATCAAAGGAGATTAGCAGTTATCAAAATAGTCTAGTACCAACACTCATGCCTCAGTCAAAATCGCAGAGATCACATTTTTTTCCAATTTGATGTTTGATTTGAACATTAACCGAAACTCCTGATCTGTATCTGCATGATTTTATGCATTGCTGATTTGAACATTGCATGGCTAAGCAAGTCCTCATATTAATTTTGTTTAATTTAAATTTGTTTTTTGAGTGTAAATGCTGATATTATACTGTACCTACTATCAATCATTGTATTCATCCTTCTCATGCATTGTATTCCATCTGAACTAGTGTGGTGCTGAGGTGTCACCTGTTGCATGGTTGCACTCTGGTCCTAATCTGGGATCCTAAGGTGGTTTGTCATGTGGTGGGTGCAGCAATGTAATGTATCAACTCAAGCTCCTAACCTCTCCCTCTCTCCCAACATCTAAAAAACTGAACTAATGTGTACTTTTTCAAACTACTTGTCTGGTATGCTCATTTTGCTGAATGCAACATCATATTAACAGCTACATGTAAGCAGCTACACAAACTGTTCATTGAAGTAAGCACAGGAACTTGATCATGCTGTAAGGCAATGGTCACTGTGGTTAAGACAAGTGTTACAGGTTTTCAATTGAAATGCATCCAGTATCATACTTGGGAAGATTGTCCAGAATGTTGCACTTTAACTCCGAGGAAACTATTTTTTAAATTAAAAGGAATTTAGAAGATTTTCCTTCATGTAGAGTATATTTGTGTATATTGTTAATTAAATGTTAGAATTTAAAATGTGGCAGGACCAGGGCCGGATTTAGATTTGATAAGGCCCTAAGCTATTTGAGACATGGGGCCCTTTATAAGTCCAGATATTCTATGTAGGTGCCAAATATGATTTGTTTTGAGGGCCCCCAAGAAGGCGGGGGCCCTAAGCTATAGCTTGTGTAGCTTATACGTAAATCCTGCACTGGGCAGGACACCTGTACCTGCCACAAGTGCTTTTCTTAATTTGTGGTTATTGTTAGATCGGTGCAATTACTGTCATATCACATTAAATGTGTAGCAGTTGCAAGGAGGCTAAGATTCATACCATCCAAAAATGGTGATTTATTTATTTTATTACTAGGACCCCAGAAAAAAAAAAATTCTTGACCCAGCATGCACACAGTCATGCACAGAGACAGAGATAAAGAAGTGCAATGTATTGATCAATAATAAAGATATAAAAGTATTTAAGGTATATACTGTATTAAACAAATTATGAAGGAAAGAAAAACAATTATTAACAAACAATGCGTATGCAATTCCCCGATGGTGATAATAATTTTTGCATACACTGCACAAATGAAACTTAGTGAACACTAAGCACTAGAGGATAAACAATCAACACTTACAGTATGACACAGGCTACAACATTGTCCAGTACAATAGGTACAGATGATGGTGAGAATGAATTGAGATGCCAAGAGGACTATTTCCTGAATGTTATGAAAGTTTTTGTCCCACTTTTGTCCAGTTGTTTATGTGAAGATCTGTAGAAGTTGGGAGCGCTCCTGGATGAAGACTGTTCCAACCCAGATGAAATCACACGAACAAGCAGGCACAATGCAAGCAGGGACAAGACAAACACATAAATAAATGAAAATGTAATCCATGGTGGCTACAGTTGTAATCCAATAATGTGTATGATGTCTATGATAGAAACAAATATACACAGATGGTCGGGATCCTTTCAGCGTCTTTTTTTATTCCTTTTAAAAAGAGAGCGCCTAATTCCCAGCAACTCCAGCCACACTGAAGCTGCCCAATGATAAAATACTACCGGGATTGCTAAAAATTGTAAGAAATTTATGTAGCACTGCTATAAGTGTCAATTTATTGCCCTGGCTTGCACTTAAGCATTTAGTTAAACAATGGCTGTCTCTAGTCTTCTTCAAAATAGTTAGTCTAAATTAAATTCAACTCAAGAGATCTAAGAGCTCACTTCTGAATAAATATTTCAGGGCTCATCTTTATGTTCATGTTAGGTGTAAGTGTGAAAGGGGTATGTGACACCCGCCTCTCTACTCAGCCTTGATATACAAAGCAGGTGAGACCCAAAGCATGAGAAAATGTATGATGTAGATCCAATAAAAAATATTTAAAGCCTTGCTGTTAAGTGGTAAAATCTCTTTGCTAAGAACATCCTTTACTAGGTTGGAACAACAACACTCTCTTTGTCCTGCTTCTGCTGTTCCCTGTCAGTTGCTTTGAGCTTTTGGAAAGTATACTACTGATATAGGACCTTTAAAGACCTTTTTTCGAGAAAATTAAATCAAGAATTACTTAAGAGCTAGAAAGTGTCAGCAACTTACTCCCTCTTGAGATCAGTGGAATAAGTAAGTCTGGAGTGTGTTGTGGACAGGGCTTTAAATTTCAGACCTCAAGGTTACCAGTTCAGTCTCCTCTAGTGATTTACTCTTTGACCTTAAGTGAATAATATAGCTTGACAATTTTCTAAGTGCAGAAAAATGTCTGCAATTGCATTTTGCATCTGTTCAGATGCATCTTCAGCAGTTTGCTGCCAGGATGAGCTCCAGCATTCTACAACATTGAGATGGAAAAGTGAAATCAGAAAATGAATGGACGGAGCATTTCATATCTTTAATTGAGCAAATCAGGGTTGGAAAACTCAGCTTTTGTTCTAGCTAAGGTCTTAAGAAATTTATGAAATTAGTTTGCAAAAACTTTTCAGTAGCATATTCCTCATGATTATGCAAAGGTTATGAATGTGTAATTAAAAATATCCCCCTGTTTTTCAATGTATCGTTTAGTAAGCATACAACATTCTTTTTAATCATTTAATGCATTACCTTCTTCCAGATAGGCAGGCCTATTGTGTTCTGAATTATATAAGATTTAACATTTCAAAATGCTTTTCTGTTCTTCTGTTTTTACTATATTGAATATACTGCAGATTAATTTTTGCTTGAATTCATTGCTTTCATTCAGCAGGAACAAAGAATGTTTCCCATTCATTTCTTAGTCTACTTTGTACATTCTTCTGTCTACAGTATACAGAATCTGTTCTTAGCTTTGAGAGGCAATGTATTGATCTAATGCTGTGTTCATATAGTCCTCAAATACTTTTACATATCCATCCATCTATGTCAGTCCTTTAAAATTTGTTAACCTGTTTGATTGATTACTCAGTAAAAATGGGATATAATTATGAAACACATGCTAACATGAGAGATAGCAGATTAGAAGCACTTGCTATTAAACCCTAGATTAGAGAGTACGATATGAGGAAAAAAGAGACCCAGAGATTTAGGGGTCAAACACAGGATAATTGTCAGTTAAATGTTAGCATTAAGAGCTGGACACTCCTATTTTTAAGTACCTTACTAGCCACATTCATGATGTTAAAGGGACAATAAGCTGTGGGTGTTACAATTGCTTTAGAAAAATGAAGTGGATTCCTGTTACTTTTTAATATTTTCTACTAGTCCATGTATTTAAACAGTATAAAACATAAAGGGCAACTGAGACATGCATTTCATTCATTGTTTATAAAGGGTTTATACTGATAATTCGAATTATAATAACATTCCATACTAAAGCGTAGAAAAGGCGGAATGAATTTATTATTAGTGATCTTATTTTCTTACTCAGTTTGTCTTACTGATGATCTTTCTCTTCACTTAGTCTATAGTGGCACTTAGTCTACTTTTAAGCAGATCTGTCATCATAAATGATGAATCTGTTTTCAGATGTCTTTCGGCGAAGCTGAAATATCATCATTTGCCTAGAGAATGTTGCTTTTCAGAATATAATTGTAATTTGGGCTTGAGACATCTGAGTATTTCTGCATTTTTATGTACTGTACGATGTTTTCTGTTTATATTTCAACATTATGTTTTGTGTTTTGCACTTCTTTTTCATGCTGTATTTATAATCATTATATAGTGTGCCAATGTGTGGAAGTGCATTTAGTAAAAAATAACTTGAGCTGAACTATTATTGCCTTTAACATCTTTATTGAAGTTTCAGAGCCATAATTATTATTCAAGGAAACACTGCATGTAACACACTTTAAGTGATGCATATCTTAAGCACAGAGTTGTTTTATTACAATACATGTCATGAAAACATATTTAAAGTGCTACTGTTGCCTTTTTCTGTCACAATGAGTAACTCAGCCTAACAAAACTTAGTATATTACACTGTATCATATTTGTCATAAAAAAGTGCTTTGAGATACAACACCATTAGGAATGTAATATACAGTAATAGTCTGACTGTTATATAAGAAACCTAGCAAATGTTGAATATGACTTTTAACAGATAATACAGTATAGACCATACTTTTAAATTGTGGTAAAAGGAAGGTAAGAGCATTTGTAAGCAGATTATTAAGATGTGCAGTTTAAGACGGGATTGAACAAAATGCAATGTCAAAGGGAGCCTCTTCCAGTGAAATGTGACAAAAGTTTAGATTAAAATCTCAGTTGGACTATTGTAAAGAAGCTTAGTGTTAACCAACTTTAAAGTAATGTGGGATTACAGTTTACATGTCTCCATTTTGAACAGTAGTGTGATAAGGTATGATGGTTTTACTTTATTCTCTGCTTGTTGTCTAATTCATTTATTTCATTAACTGTTGAAAAGTACTTAAAATGCTATTTTTATGTATTGGCTGCCTTCCAAAACAACATTTATTTTTGTGCCGATATAACTCCAGTGCCTATAAAAAGTATTCAGCACACTGGAAGTTTTCACATTCTTTTGTTATACAACATTGAATCACAATGGATTGACATCTGCCTTTTTAATTTCAAATTGAAGCAGATCTTTTAAAAGGTTATGTCAATTAATTACAAATCTTCAACAAAGTAATTGAATGCATAAATATTCATTCCTTTTAAGTCATTACAGTATTTGGCAGCTATGGCAGTCTTTAGTCTGTGTTTGTAAGTCACCATCAACTCTGCACATCTGCAATTTTTTCTTTCATTCCTCTTCCAAAACTGTTCAAGCTCTGTCAGGGTACCTGGGGATTATAAGTCAGTCAGTCAGTCATTATCCAACCCGGCATATCCTAACACAGGGTCACGGGGGTCCACTGGAGCCAGTCCCAGCCAGCACAGGTCAATGGGCAGGAACAAATCCTGTGCAGGGTGCCAGCCCACCGCAGGGATTATAAGTGAACAGTCTTTCTGAGTCCAGCCATACATTTTTGATTGGATTGAAATCTGGGCACTGACTCGGCAACTCCCAGGCATTAACATTGTTGTATCTTGAGCAATTATTGTGCAGCTTTTGGTTTTATACTTGAGGTCATTGTCCTACTGGAAAGCAAATCTTCTCTCAAGGCACAGGTTTGCAGACTGCATCAGGTTTTCCTCTAGAATTTCCCTGTACATTGTTACATTCATTTTACCCTCTACCCACACAAGCCTTCCAGGCCCTGCTGCAGAGAAGCATTCCCATAGCATGACACTACCACCACCATGCTTCATTTTGGTAACATGTAGTGTTTGGCTTACATTAAACCTGGCATTTAGTCTGGCAAAAACTTAAATTTTGGTCTCATCAGACCATCCCAGCTGACTTCAGAGTACCACATATGGCTTCTGGCAAACTATAGCCGAGAAGTCATGTGCAATATTTTTAACAGTAGCTTTCTGTTTGCCATGATCCCATAAAACTGCACTGATGAAGCTCCTGGGCGGCAATTGTATGCACAGTTTCCCCAATCTGAGTCTCTGTAGCTTGTAACTCATTAAGAGATATCATAAGTCTCTTGGTAGCCTTCGACACTAGTCTTGGCAGATCTCCAGACTCTTTCCATTACTTAATGATTTAATTAATTGGACTCCAATGGCTATTCAGTGACTTGAATATTTTCTTGTCTAAATTTTCTAATTTATTCTTTTCATTCACCTTTTCACAGAGCTGCTTGGAGTGTTCTTTTGTCTTCATTGTGTTGGTTAGGGCAACCTACTGACTCACCACAAGTTGGACCTCAGAGATACACAGCAGGTGCATTTATACTACAATCAATTAAAACTCCTTGACTAGAGAGAGATGGTCTCCATTTAACTAATTATGTAATTTCCTAACTCATATACCTGCACCAGTGATGAATTAGGTGTGTCGTGTTAAAGGGGATGAATGCTTATGTGATCAACTATTTTGTGTTTTGTATTTGTAATTAATTTAGGACACTTTGCAGAGATCTGTTTTCACTTTGATATTAAGGAGCCTTTTTCAGATGATCACTGTCAGCAAAGCCAGTGATTGATTTTGAAATTGTAGAGGGAGAAGTACTGCTCAGATTAAATACATCAAAATCAAGTAAATCACAAGGACCAGATAATAATTATCCTAAAGTGCTTAAGGAGATTAGTGAGTACATATATAAACCATCCATGTATATTTTTAGGAAGTCACTGTTTAATAAAAAAATTTCAAAGAACTGGAAACTGATGAATATTATCACATTATATAAAAAAAATTGACCAGGCAGATCCAGGTAACTATAGCCCAGTAAGCTTAAAGTGCATCAAAAGTAAATAAATGGAAGGAATTATTAAGGATAAGCTAGAATAAAACATGGCAAGAACAGGAATCTTACTAAAGAGTCAGCATGGGTTCAAAAGATTTCAACATGCTGGAATTCTATGAGGAAGAAACAAAGGGATACAACTAGAGTAGTGCGGATGGTATTATTTATCTTGACTTTCAGAAAGTATTTAATAAGATCCCACATGAGATGTTGGGCATCAAACTAAAGGAGATGGGAGGTCAGGGTGTAATGTGTATATGGGTGTAGAATCGGTTAAAACATAGGAAGCGGAGGGTGATAGTGTGAGGCATCGTATCAGAACTGTGTGAAGATAAGAGTGATGTCTCTCAGGGGTCATTACAAGGACCACAGCTATTTATTATATATATATATATATATATATATATATATATATATATATATATATATATATATATATATATATATATATGTGGACTTGAACCCCGACACACACAGACGGACATCGTTGGCTCCACCACACACTGTTTATTTACAATTATTTACAGGTCACGTGCACTCCCCAGTGCTTCTTGCACCATTTCCCCAAACGTCCAGGCCACACAGTCACAATGCCTCTCTCCAAGCCCTTTACCTGTGGCCCCCAGCATAACCAGGGCGGTCGCCCCCTCGCGGTCTGGAGGAGGTACAAGCCCTCCTCCGGTCCTCCTGGGCGTCGGATGCCACAATATATATATATATATATATACACTTCAGGTTATAAGTTTTAGAACACCTCAGACAGTGTTCAGAAGCCATTAAGAAGGCTAAAAGAATGATAGGTTTTATAGCACAATATGTGGAGTACAAGTCCAAGGAGGTTATGCTCAAGGTTTATAACTCACCTTTTCTGGAATATAAGCAAGTGCAGTTTTTGTCTCCAAGCTACAAAAAAGACATATCAACGCTAGAAAAGGTCTAGAAAAGAGCAATTAGGTTGATTCCAAGGTTGCAGGGAATTAATCATGAGGAAAGATGAAAGTATCTGAGCCTTTTCATTTTAAACAATAGAAGATTATGACTAGGCATGAAATTTGCATCACCTGGGAAGCTTCAGACTCTAATCTGAATCCTTGGCTTTAGGCTGTTTGTCTCACAGATCACTAGCAATCTGATCACAGCAATGTAGGAGTCACAGACGTGCCTCCACACTGTACGTTTTACTCATGATTATATACTGCCCTTTCTGTGTCATTGTGCAACATTGTGCGACAACCATAGCGATTGTGCAACATATTAACATTGTGTAGTGCATTTTCTGTGTATTGTACATTCAGGTTCATTCCTTTTATATACTGTATTGTAAGTAATTCACATTTTCATTGTAGTGTATTTTCTTATGTTGATATTGCTAGCTGATCTTGCACTGTGGTTTCCTTTAAAGGATTAATAAAGTAGTGAATCAGAAGCCACTCATCAATAAAAACAGATAGATGTTTGATAATAATAGTGAGTGGGATTGTATACACTTTTTGAGCAAATAGGACAACACACTGAATGGTTTCTGTGCCCTATGTGATTGTTTTATTATACCAAATTGTGATATTGTTATTATACCTTCTATACCTGATTTTCTATGGAGTATCAACACAATGTCAGAAGTATGTGCTTACTTTTCCCTCATTTACTCAGATACATTAGTTCGGCTAAGACAGGCTTTCTGAGATCTGTGACCCATAGATTTTGTTGCAACTAACACTCTGTTGCTACTCTTAACCCAAACTGTCAGGTTGTTCTCTCTGTGTCAAACTTAGTCCATAATGACTTTTTTTGTCTTTTTGAAAATAAAGGCCAACTTTATTTACAATATTTACAATCAGTTCACGTGCACCCCCAATGTCCAGGCCTCACAGTCCAACTGCCTTTCTCCTCCTGGCCACCTCCAGTCCTCTCTCCAGCTCTGTCTCTCTTCCACCTGACTTCCGCTCTCGACTGAAGGGAGGCGGCCCCTTAAATAGGAAACCGGATGGGCTCCAGCTGCTTCCCGGCACTCCTCCGCAGACACGCCCCAGTGTGGCGGAAGTGCCGGCTGCGCACCCGGAAGCCCTCCAGGTGTCCCCTGTCTTTTCCCCCCCAGCACTTCCTGGTGTGGCGGAAGTGCTGGGCTCCAGGGTTGTTTAGGCACCGGGGCACCGCCTGGCGGTGGCCACGGGTCCCTACAGGGCTGGGCTTTCAAGCCCTTTACCCGTGGCCCCCAACATAACCAGGGCAGTCGCCCCTTCGCGGTCTGGAGGAGGTACAAGCACAGTGCCCCACCGCCAGCGAAGACATGTCAGTCCGAGCGGCACTTCCCGAGAGGGCAGCACGTCCCCAGAGAGGGTTCTACTATGTCCCCAGGGTCCAATACGGCACCCTGGGACATCTCATTTCAGCACCCCTTCCGAGGCCAACATGCCCCTCTGGTCTGTGCCGCTCTCGCCTCCACCGTCCCCGCCAGCCGGGGCACCATCCGCTCTCCGGTGGGGAGTCCTCCCACTGAGCGGCCCGTTCCAGGAGGGCAGGTTCCCAACGGCGTCGGTCCCAGTGCTCGTCGGGGCTTCGGTCCAGTGGAAAGACAAAAGGGAGGGCCAGAAGCACTGCCTGGACACTCGCACCGAGCGTACCCCTGGTTTCTGTACCGGCAGCGCTCTCCCCCCCTACCGACAGCCCGCGACATGCCTGTTTGGCTCCTCCTCCACAGGTTCCATGCCCGTCCATTCGTCATTGGCAGGACCGCTCTCGCAGGCGGCTCCTCAAGCCGCCCAGGGGTTTCCCTCTGCCTCCGCAGAGGACGGCCCTTCACCGGACACGCGCACCAAGCGACACGTCCCATCCTATTGGAGGAACCGGCATTCACCCCTCGGTTACTCCTTTTCCTCTTGGACGCCCTGACAGTCTGGGTCTGAGCATGGCGAAAGCTCAAATCCAGCCCCGTCTGAGTCCCTGCAGAGTGACAGGAGACTGCCACGGGCTTGGAGCGCAGGGCGCTAGGACCCAGGGCACTCATCAGCCCCTGTCCTGCCAGACCATGCAAACTCGCTCTCCTTGCTCCGCAGGCAGTCTGCACCGCCGCGTCCGCTGTTGGGGAATTGCCTACTTGGTGCCGGTCATTCCTATTACAGTCACAGCCGTTTTCGGCGAATCCCCCTTATGCTGTACGGGGACGGCAAGACCTACCTTCCCCGCAGTACTCTGCCGGCCAAAGGCTCCAGCGTTGTCCCGATCCTCCGTGTCACACGGCGTCTCGCATGACGCGACTGCCTTCCTCTTCAGCTTCTCCAGCTGGACGGCGAGAGTACTTAGCATCTGTAAGACAGGCAACTCTGCGGGCCGAAGGGACTCCTCCGGCTCGCGCAGAGCCACCGGCGAAAACTGGGAGATGGACGTCGGTGGGCTTACCTGTCCATCAGCCGCACTCATCGTCTGCCTCCTGTGGGCCACTCCCTCTGGCCCAATCGGGTCTCCTCCCGGCACGAGACAGGCATTCCTTGGTCTGTACTGTCATTGGCAGGTACACAAGACACACCAGCCAATCCCGTGCCTGTCAGGGGGCGGGACATCCGGCCCGTGGCCATCTTGTCTCCCCTTCTCTGGGTGCGGTGGCGTGCCTCCTGGCAGCCTCGCAGCTGCTGCGGTTCTTTGAGCTGCAGCGGCTCTGATTTTGCAGCCTCCTCCGCTGCCGCCCTCGCGCTGCCGACAGCCCGTGGCCCGGCGTGCTCCTGCCACGGATGCGGATCTGGATCATCCCTCCCTGTGGGAAATAAGGTAAGGCTGACCCCGAAGGGCCGTTTACTGCAGGGCAGGGCACTCACCACCCGGATCCCGTCACTCCGAGGCCCCTGTGTGGCCTTCTGCGTCGCAAAGCCGGCCTGGCCGTCCTTCCAGACAGCGTGACTCTCAGAGCCTGCTGCACTCTGGCGACGCCTGTTCTCCTTCCTCCGCACCCGGGGAACATGGCCATTCTGCGGTCCGGCGGCAGTCCGTGGGGTAAACTGATCCCGCGGGGTTGTGCACGGGCGAGTGTGTGGGGTCTGCTGCTGCGCCGGGCCGTCCACAGAATCATTTGTTTTGTATACAGGTCCCCACCTCGACCCAGGTGGAGCATCCTGCTGACTACGCCACTGTGAACTTGAACCAGACAGACGGACATCTTAAGTTCACCCAAAACACCCTTTATTTACAATATTTACAATCAGTTCACGTGCACCCCCAGTGCCTCTTGCACCATTCCACCAATGTCCTGGCCTCACAGTCCAACTGCCTTTCTCCTCCTGGCCACCTCCAGTCCTCTCTCCAGCTCCGTCTCTCTTCCACCCAACTTCTGCTCTTGACTGAAGAGAGGCGGCCCCTTAAATAGGAACCTGGATGGGCTCCAGCTGCTTCCCAGCACTCCTCCGCAGACATGCCCCAGTGTGGCGGAAGTGCCGGCTGCGCACCCGGGAGCCCTCCAGGTGTCCCCTGTCTTCTTCCCCCCAGCACTTCCTGGTGTGGTGGAAGTGCTGGGCTCCAGGGTTGTTCAGGCACCGGGGCACCGCCTGGCGGGGGCGGCCACGGGTTACTACAGGGCTGGGCTTCCAAGCCCTTTACCCGTGGCCCCCAACATAACCAGGGCGGTCGCCCCCTCGTGGTCTGGAGGAGGTACAAGCCCTCCTCCGGTCCTCCTGGGCGTCCCGGCCGGGCTCCAGCACCAGCCGGATGCCACATAGGAAAAACAGTTGCACAACGCGTTACACAGGTTTAAAGATAAAGATTCAGCGGAAACTATTGTACAAAAGGTAGAAAGACAGTTCATATGTAGCATTCTTACATATGTATTATATCCAGCTAGGTGCTCAAAGACAATTTGAAAGGACAGGGAGATGATAATATTAAATATGAACTGGAATGAGTACAGGCATTCCTAAATAATGCAAGTGGTATGAATTATTACTATCTTTCCAGGCACTTCATAGCAAGTAAGTTCTCCAGGAGGGATTGATGCATATGTGTGAGCGATTTCCTTAAAGCATGTGAGTATTGCAGACAGGTCAATAAGAGGCTGAACATTCTGTTTTGTAGCTAGCCATGCTAGAAGACTCTGCGCTTTCAACATCAAAATGGGAATTAAATATACTTCAGCAAATGTGACAGTGAAGTTCCAATAGTGATGACTTTACAGGCATTACCTTGATTGCTGATGGCAGCTTTTGGACTTTATCTGATTTGTAATGAATTGGTGCCTTCATGCTGCATTTCTGGTTTGTCCTTGGTTTCATGTTTTGCCTTTTCTACAGATCATTTCCTCTGCAGATCTACATCATCTGAATTGGACATGACATGGTGGTTCATAAGTTTCATGTAATTGTTTCCTTTGATCAAGGGGTTTTAGTTTTGATTATAATCTCATTTTTGTAGAAGGCACACAGTTTTCCTAGTAGTATTTCATTTGTAGTGTGAATATTTTTAGATTAGTGGTTTCAAACCAAAAGCTAATTACCAAAACATCAAATCAATTCCGCATATTCTTTATTGTAGGTAGGGTCATGTTTAGCATTTTTGTAGAAAGCAGAAGAAAAGCCCAACCTGCACATGTACTGACGTGAAAATGTGGCATCGTGAATATTGGAATTGCATTGATTTGTTCCCTATGGTACAAAAGAAAAAGGCTGGAGGCACATTGGTAGAAGAAAAAGGCTGGAGGCACATTGGTAGCATTTTATTTTAATTTCAGTGGTTGAAGTAATTCAGCAAATGAAGGCAGTCCAAAGGTGCATGTTTTTATCATTGATGTAAATTTCAATAAGTGTCTCTTTATTGTTCAGTTGCATATTCTTGCCTGTCCTAATAACTGATGAATATTCTTTGTGCAGGAAGAATTTGTGAAAGTTGACCTTGAAATATCCCAGTTTTAATGAGAAGGATTTGAAGAGAACTCTACAGCCACAGATTGGAGATATAGATTATAAAGGTAGCACTCCATCTACCCTTTGTCTTTGTCAGTTAAATCAGCATTTTCCTATGAGTTATGTGAAAACCATGGAAGCTGAATCGCCAGACTGGAAATGATTGGCTGGACACTGGCATAGTGGGTACAGTACTTTCTCAAACTGATTTGAAAATTGATCCATTGCACATTCAACAACAGAATAAAAAGAATCTGCTTGTGATTCTAGTAACAAGTAATTCATCCAGGGAGAGGTATAATCAGTTGAGTTTTGAACCCATTAATAAATAAAGAATGGCTAATAAAGGCAGGAGCAATATAGTTTCAGCCTGGGATCTATACTAGAAAACAGACAGCTTTAAAGAGGTAGAAGTGAAATAATGCAAGGAATATTGTTTATATAAAATCAGACAATAACACAAAAGCCATGAGACAAACTTAAGAAAAGTGAGGCTAGAGAAGAACACCCAAACTGAAGACAGATGGCTTAAATACCAAACCTAATTAGCTCATCATTGCAGGTGTGTGTTAGGGTAGTGCAGTGTGAGCAGCTGTTGCCTAGCAGCAATATATACCACCGCCAAAGGGCCACTAACTGGCACCACACATTAGTCTTTATTTTCAATTTTTAAGTCATCCTCCTTATTTTCCTCTCTTCCTGGAGCAACAGCATCCTTGTTAGCCAATTATTTGGAAATCAGTGTCTGATTTTAATTAATTCTCAAATGCAACAGTGTTTAGCAGTCATATTTAAACACCACATTTACATTTTTACCATGTGCGAGTCGGTGTAAGCATGACACGTTGCCATGGTTAACTGCTATCAGTTAGCTGGCATATCTATTGCTTTATTATTCATATCTCTAGCAGCCTTAGAACATATATAGTATGTGGTGTAGTGGTTAAGGCTTTGGAGTTTAAAACCTGAAGTTATGGATTCAAATCCCTCTACTATATCCATGAGCAAGTCACTTGACCTGCCTGTGCCCCAAATGGAAAACTAAAAGAAATGTAACCAGTTGTATCATAAAGATTGTAACTCCCCTTGGATAAAGGCATCAGCCAAAAATGTAAATATATATATATCTATTTATATATACAGTGCATCCGGAAAGTATTCACAGCGCATTACTTTTTCCACATTTTGTTATGTCACAGAGGTGACCAAGAACCCGATGGTCACTCTGTCAGAGCTCAAGAGGTCCTCTGTGGAGAGAGGAGAACCTTCCAGAAGGACAACCATCTCTGCAGCAATCCACCAATCAGGCCTGTATGGTAGAGTGGCCAGACGGAAGCCACTCCTTAGTAAAAGGCACATGGCAGCCCGCCTGGAGTTTGCCAAAAGGCACCTGAAGGACTCTCAGACCATGAGAAAGAAAATTCTCTGGTCTGATGAGACAAAGATTGAACTCTTTGGTGTGAATGTCAGGTGTCACGTTTGGAGGAAACCAGGCCAATACCATCCTTACAGTGAAGCATGGTGGTGGCAGCATCATGCTGTGGGAATGTTGTTCAATGGCAGGAACTGGGAGACTAGTCAGGATAAAGGAAAAGATGACTGCAGCAATGTACAGAGACATCCTGGATAAAAACCTGCTCCAGAGCGCTCTTGACCTCAGACTGGGGCGACGGTTCATCTTTCAGCAGGACAACGACCCTAAGCACACAGCCAAGATATCAAAGGAGTGGCTTCAGGACAACTCTGTGAATGTCCTTGAGTGGCCCAGCCAGAGCCCAGACTTGAATCCGATTGAACATCTCTGGAGAGATCTTAAATTGACTGTGCACCGATGCTTCCCATCCAATCTGATGGAGCTTGAGAAGTGCTGCAAAGAGGAATGGGCAAAACTGGCCAAGGATAGGTGTGCCAAGCTTGTGGCATCATATTCAAAAAGGTGCATCGACAAAGTATTAAGCAAATTTGCAAAAACCTCAAGTAAACTTTTCTCACGTTGTCATTATGGGGTGTTGTGTGTATAATTCTGAGGAAAAAAATGAATTTAATCCATTTTGGAATAAGGCTGTAACATAACAAAATGTGGAAAAAGTGATGCGCTGTGAATACTTTCCAGATGCACTGTACATATACAAACACATGCAGTGCCCTCAGAAAGTATTCCTATCCCTTCTCTTTTTCCACATTTTGATAGGTTGCAGCCTTATGCTAAAATCGTTTAAATTCATTTTCCCTCCATTACGCTCATTACCCCAGAATGACAAAAACAAAAAGAGAATTTAGAAATTTTTGGAAATTTATTTAACAAAAATTGAAATATCACATTGACACAAGTATGCAGACCGTTTACTCAGTACTTAGTTGATGCACCTTTGACAACGATTACAGCCTGGAGTCTTAATGGGTTTGACATAACAAGCTTCACACACCTGGATTTGGGGATTTTCTGCTATTCTTCTTTGTAGATTCTCTGAAGCTGTATCAGGTTGGATGAAGACAATTGGTGGAAAGTTATTTTCAGGTCTCTCCAGAGATGTTCAGTTGGGCTCAAGTCTTGACTCTGGCTGAGCGAAACATTCACAGAGTTGACTCATTGTCCTGTTGAAAGGCAAACTTTTGAGCCAGTCTGTGATCCAGCACACTCTGGAGTAGGTTTTGATTGAGGATATCTCTGTACATTGCTTCATTTAGATTTCTCTCAACACTGATTAGTTTCCCAGTCCCTACCACTGAGAAACAATCCCACAGCATGATGATGCCACCATCATGCTCCACCACTGGCACAATATTGCTCAGGTGATGAGCGATGTCATGCTTAGAACTGAGGTCAGACAGTTCAGTCTAGGTTTTGTCGTACCAGAAAATCTTGTTTTAACAGTCTTACAGCCAAATGGGCTTCCATGTTTCCTTTACTGAGGAAAGGTGTTTGCTGGCCACTCTGTCAAAAAGACCAGACTAACATGAGTGTTGCATTGATGGATATCCTTTGGAAGATTCCCCCATCTCCACAAAGGTTCTGTGGAGCTCTGCCAGATTGAACATTAGGTTTTTGTTCACCTGTCTTGCCATGGCCTTTCTCCCATGATTGTTCAGTCTGAGTGAGTTGCCAGCTCTAGCAAGAGGCATGGCAGTTCCATACTTCTATTGTGAATTATGGATGCCACTGTGCTCTTGGGAACCTTCAATACTGTCTTCTCCAGATATTTGCCTCAACATAAGTCCTATCTTTTTCAGTCTGACAGGCAATTCATTTTGACCTCATGGCTTTTGCTCACCTGTGTGACCTTCTATAGACAGGTATGTGCCTCTCTTAGTCATCCAATCAATCACACTGACAACAGATAGACAACAAGTGGACTCCAAGGAAAGTCCAGAAATCCAAAAACTCAATGATAATCAATAGAATGGGATGCACTTGAAACACATTTCAAGTGTCTGTAAAGAGTCTAAATATTTGTGTAAATGTGATATTTCAGTTTTTTAGTTTTAATGCATTTGCAAATATTCCTAAATCCTGTTTTCACTTTGTAATTCTGGGGAATGGAGTGTTGTTTGATCAGAGAAAAAAATTAATGTAAACGATGTTAGCATAGGCCTCAACATAACAAAATGTATAAAATAAAAAAATGTGTAAAATGTGAAGGAGACTGGATACTTTCATAGTACAATATATGACATTTTTTTGACAGTTCAAACAGCTGTGTATATATTGATGCTTGTGTATGGATATCTGTTTGCTGGCACATTAATAGCACTATAGGTGCACACTACTCTTACACTGTTCTGTTCATAATACTATTAGATTTGTGTTACATACCCTGGCGTAATCAGCATGCTCTCAAGTTTTTGCTTATATTTTATCTACATACATTTGTATCAGTTTTCTGACTTCTATGTTGTTTATTCACATGTGTTTGTGTAGGTAGTATATGCTTCTGATTGTGTGTGCTGTCGCTGAATGTGATACTACAGTATTTTTGTATACTGTTACCCTCCAAATACATAATAATGCAGCAATTGTCACTAATCATACTATTTTTTCACCCATCATCCATTTAAATATCTGAGACTGAAATTGGTTTTCAGCTAGAAGAATAATGTTATTTCTAAGTGCAATTTGTTTTTTCTTGAAACCCTTAGTTTTTTTTACAAAGATAAATGTTATATTTAACAGCTACATAATTTGGAACAGCTCTTGCTGTAGCCAAATAAACTGAAAAGTCATTGTATTTATTTATAATTTGTAATTTGCTTCAGTATTAAGATAAAAATATTTATATTTATTGCTAAAGCAATACAGTCCTTAGGTATTTCATCGACACACTATAAACTCATAAAACTTTATAATATTGACCATATTCAGAATAATAGGTGAAATGCAAAATATTTTTAAATAGATACATTTATTTCAAATAATACACAAGAGGGATAAATAAAGAATAACTCACATTATATCTCTAAACAAATCCTAAATAAAAAATCTTGCTATACTATTGACCCATTCTTTCACAGGTTTCTTTCTGGCAGAGGTGAAGTTTTTGTTATGTTTTTTAATGTAAGAAATCTTTCTGGGTATTTTGATTCCACTATGAGACTTTTATAAAGAACATCAGAGGTCTGTCCTTCTACTATCTTACAAACATTGATTGTATCAGCCTGTCATTCTCTTATACAAATGCTAAAATCCTTATGCAGATCCTTACCACTTCATTACTGTTATTTCTCCCAGATTTATGGACCTGACACACAGTGAATAGACCATGTTCAGGACTCAGCAGTCCATTTCCTTATCTTTGCTTCTTCATGCCACGGCATCACTTCAGTACTTCAAAGACTCTGTTGGCTGCCTATGAAAGAATAGATTTAATTTAAAACTTTACTCCTCATTTTAAAATTCATTCACACTTACTTTCAAACATACCTCAGCTTCTCTATTCATCATTATTCCTCCATTTTGTCCTGCCTTCTGTCTCAAGAAAAAAACTGGCATGCTGATGCTGCAGGAAAGATACATGAGCAATACATTGTCACCTTGAAAGACACAAGTGAAAAATGATGATATTAAAAAAAAGAGTTAATTTTTTCAAATGTTGGGCATTATGGTGGTGCAGTGTTTAGTGATATTAACCCACAACTGTGGGGAACTGGATTTAGTCCCCCATTATTTGTCTGGAGTAGGCATATTCTTCCTGTGTTTACAAGGGCATTCCCTATGACTGTGCATGCTGAACTAATTTACAGCTGCCAATTAATCGAGGAAGGGAGTGCACTCTGCAGTGGATTTGCTTTACTTTCAATGTTGGTTTTAGGCTTGAAGCTGCCTGTGTAGGCTCTTGTCCATCACAAATATATTACAGTATGTAAGTTCAGAAAATAAACCAGTAGATGGAAATGCTGCAGTTATAGGTTCTGGTTTCTTTTAAGATCTTTTGTCTCTTTTATTATTATGTCACACATTTTATTAACTGTTTCTCTTTTGCTCCATTTGGCTGGGTTAGAAAATGAATGAATGAATGAATGAATGAAAGTTTAATGTGTCTCCTAGCTAGATTTGTTTTCCCCATTTTGAACTTTTGTCTACCTGTATTTTATGTGGGCGGTACGGTGGTACAGTGGGTAGCGCTGCTTCCTCGCAGTTAGCAGACCCGTGTTTGCTTCTCAGGTCTTCCATGCGTGGAGTTTGCATGTTCTCCCCGTGTCTGCGTGGGTTTCCTCCGGGTGCTCCAGTTTCCTCCCATAGTGTGCTTGGTGTGTGGGTGTTTGTAGGTGTGTGTGTGTGTGTGCACGCCCTGCAGGGTTTGTTTCCTGCCTTGTTGGCTGGGATTGGCTCCAGCAGAACCCCATGACCCTGTAGTTAGGATATAGCTGGATGGATGTATTTTATGTGTACTCTTTTAATAGCATTTAAAATATATAGTAAAATGTATTATTATAATTATTAGTTTATTGTTATTACTATTATTGTTATTAAGCACTCAAATAGGTGTGAAATATTGGTCATTCTTTGAATTTCGAATGTCACAGAATAAGATGTTTTTTGCTAGTTCAATGTAATCTGTTCACCCATTCATTTTCTCTTCCAACTTAATCCAGTTTATGTTGCTGATTCCATTACTTTATACTATTTATATATGATCTTGTAATACAGATGATGAACTAACATGATCTTTTCTGGGAATAACTCCATCTGGCATCAGACTATTCCAGTTAATGCTGCTTTTCATGCTTACTTGATAAATCTACTGCACGGTATGTCAAATTTGCCTAAGTGGTAACAACAAGAAATACATGGGCTATCGTGATCACTTTTGTAGACATTTCATGTGGAGCTCAGTGTACACCTTATTCTCATTAACTCTATACACCTAATTTCTTATGGAAAACTCCATATGTACAATTTCCAGATAAATGTTGCACCTCAAGAATACTCACATTTATTATTGTAACCATCACTGAGAAATAAACATTACCCATTTTTTCATCCATCATTCTGATTCCAGCAGTGAAATTCCAAATCTTTTCAGATTGAAATACACTGAGTTTTCAGTTTATTATGTACATCCATTTAGTAGTTTGCTAGACCTTTGGCTTTCAGAACAGCATGAATTCAGCTACCTATGGCTTCTACATGATTCTGGGTTCATTGCTTAAGAATGCAGCATCATGCAGAAATAACTTGAGTTGCAGAGTTGCAGATTAGAAATCTGTCTTCTAGCAAATAGCCCTATCCACCTCATCCCAAAGATGCTCGATAGGGATGAGATCTGAGCAATGTGAACGCTACCAAAGCAATCAAAGAATGAACTTGGTCAGGAATGATTTTGCAATTTAGATGATCTTCAGGTACCCAAATGTGAATGAGTAATATAGGGTGCCTCAGATCTAATTATGCAATTTTCATTACGCTATAACTTATTAAGTTTATTACATAGAAAATCACCCGAAAAACCATCAAGAAGTGTGCAAACTGACAACATGAAGAATCGTCTTCGCGCCGAACTGGAATCGTCCCCGCATAAATCAAAGTCATCCAGACTGTCTGGATCTGCATAATAAGATCTGGACCACCCTATACATTCCTCAAGCCATGACACTGGTCCCACCAGCCTGTACTTTTCACACCAAACAGGATGTCCATGCACTCATGTTGATGGTGTGCAATTATCAAACGCATGACAGGAATCTGGAATCATCTATCCAAGCAACTTTGTCCATGCTGACAAATGATTGAAAAATAATGGAACTGAAATGCTTAGTGAAAAATATTATGCCACATTCAGAGTCACCAAGGTCATTTGTATTTTCAGTTCTAACACTGACATGAACAATTGTTGATTCTAGGAATGTTGGTCTGTCTGATTTATTCTATATGTCATTATTATGTGACACATGGCATGTTGAAATGTAGAATTTGTATGAAGCTATGGGATGGTAACTAAATGTACAGGTATATGCTCAGCGTACCTCTTTACTCTGCGCCTTCCTTTTGCATTCTCAGCACACAATAAACGGAAAAGAGTGGGAGACCAGGGGCCTCATGTATAAACGGTGTGTACGCCCAGAAATGTTGCGAAAGAACGTTTCCATGTTCAAACCGCGATGTATAAAACCTAAACTTGGCTTAAAGCCACCCACATTTCCATGGTAGCTCATACCCTGTCGTACGCAAGTTCTGCGCTTGGTTTTGCAGACTGGTGGCACCCAGCGTCAAAGCCGTGCTACTGTTCCAGTGTGGTTTACCTTTCTTTTTCAGATCCACATCCCTGACGCGGCTTAATAAATACACTGAAATTAACCACATATTGCTTATTAGTTTAATGCATCTGATTGCAATTAACATGTAACAATATAATGGTCCACAGAATGGTCAAACTATTCTAAATACAATAGCTGCTTTAGCGTTGTTACTCTCACTGCACCTTCTTTTTCTTCTTTCAGCTGCTCCCGTTAGGGGTTGCCATATCGGATCATCTTTTTCCATATTACTCTCACTGCACCACTAGGAGTATTTATATTACTGTATCTGAGTGTGAATCACAGCACTACAGTAGCTGATTGAAAAGAGAATTATTGGTATACAGCATCAAGCACACGCTGCCTCAGCCATTCCCTATTTCAACTGGTCTCATCCGACAAAAGCTTCAGAGCCTTTTTCTGTTCAGACCTCGCAGTTCACAAACAGTTTCATCCCAAGAACTATACATGCACTCAATCAGTCCATCAAGTGTTCCTTGTAGAACTGTTTGTACTTGCAAGTTTACAGTGAGGTAATTGTACTTATGATACAGTTATAATATTGCACAACCTGAGCCACTTTATAAAGTGCGTATTTACATATGATGACGATATCATTTTTAAGATGAAATGCAGAAAAATATATTTATTATATTATACAGATAAAACTTGAACTTTAACTACACGGTGGTGCACTGCTAGCAAGGAACTTCAGCTTCGTTCATGGTTTGTTCCTGCCTCGCGCTGTATTATTGCTGTGGCTGGCACGATATTAGAAGGATAGATGGAAAGAATAATTAAACACATACTACGAAGATATTTCAATGTTCCTTAAAAGTTTTGAGGAATCGACATTCTAAGCTTACAGATGGCTTAACGTCTATTACAGAGCTGATTGTGTGGTGATTGGGTATTTGGAGAAAGAAAAGCAAGGACAGGAATTGGAGGTTAGTACGTTTGAAAGAGACAGTACTTCTGTAATAAAGCATTTCATCGAAGGTCGTGCATGGTGCAGCAAGCATCTTGCGTAAGACATGAACAATCACTGCGCAACCGTGTTCCCATGTTTCATAACATGCTTTAACTCCTATCATCATGAAAATGATATCATGTATACATCTCAGTATTTTATTTATTCAGAGAGCTCTAATATCACGAATGTAATGGATTCTGTGTCCTGTCAGAGGAAGAGAAAGACCGGAAGCACGTAATGATTCATGCACATAGAGCACATAGAAGATCAAATACAAAACAAAGCATTTAACGTGATACTTTTGTTACGATGGGATTTGAGAAACTAGTAAATTAAACAATTTTAAGATGAAGTTTATGATGTTCTACTTTAATGACAAAATAAACTATGTGATTAAAGTGGAAATTTCGAGATTAAAGTTGATATTTCGTGCTTTTTTCCCCCTGTGTGACTTTTTTTTTCCCTGTACCCTAATAAGCTTTCATGTGACACTCAGACGGCGGGCTACGACTCGCCTTTTCACGTTGACTTTGATATGTGACAGCTTCTTTTTTAGCACTGTGCGACTTTGTGAACTTGAGCTTTCGAGTTTCTCCGACACGCTATGTCACTCAATCAATTCCTTTTGTTGTTTATAGCACTGTTTAAACCAACAAATAGTATGTTTTTCTTTGCCTCCACTTGGTATTTGCTGAAATTCTTCTGTTTTCCCTTGTACTTTTGCCATTACCTTTTCACAGAACACTGAGCTTAATGGCTATATATATTGATTTGCATATTCAAAGAGGCGTAATTCTGGGAGGAATTGGGGTGGGGCAGCAGGCTCTTGCACGTGCGTTAATTTCCACGCTGACCGGGATTTATGTAGCGGAAGAACGTGGAAGTTGCCGACTGCACAGATTTATGCATCTGGATTTTTTTGTGCGTAAGTACATTTCCGCTTTTGTGCTTACGTCATGTTAGAGTGTGAATTCTATGCACGGTGTTATGCATGAGGCCCCAGAGCTTTTAGAAGTGAGATTATGGAATATCAATTGAAATATCATTTTTAAAATATAAAACACCAATTTATTTTTTAAACAATTCCTTTCTTTGTCTTTTATTTCTAACTTCATAAACATCCCATTATTTTACAATAATTCATTCAAATATATTTCTCTTTCTGCATATGTGAAATGAAAGTATTTAGTTTTCTGTCCTGACAACACAATGCGTGAATCAATATAACCAATATATGACACACTTTAGTCTGTAAACCACATTGAAAAATATGTTGTGCCTCAAATCTTCTTATTATTTTTCAAAAGTATAATGTGTCCATAGTCTTCAAATACTATGCTTTGTTATCAACAAGGATTACGAAGTGCTTTAAACACTGTTAGTAAGTACTGCACTTCATATTCTGCTCAATACAATTGTTACTCAATTTTTCAAAAAATGTGACAATTGCACAAAACCAAAAGTCCAAACAACTAAAGTGAGTGTTTTAAAACAGTTCATAATTCAGTAAGGAGTAAGGGCATTTTTTACATAAGATGGCAAAGGCAAATATGAATTAGAAACTGCAGAGTTGAGACGTTAAGGCATTCCCATCCAACCAACCCATGAAATTTCAAAGCTGGTTCTAGCAATCCTCTGGAAAAATATAATGGGAAAAAAACAGGAATTGATCTTAGCCTCACTTACACCTAGAGATCCAACTGAAGAGATGTGGTGAGTGCGGGAGAAAAGGTTGAGTCCCAGTGCAAGGTGGAGTTTGTTTTCAGTGGCCTGACAGATGTAATTTTTGGAGTTCTCACACATACTCCACCATGAATTCCCCCAAATTTAAGAGACGTTAGCATTTTTTTTTAATTCTGCACTTTTCAACCAAAAATATTTAGGGATATAATGTAAAGACATCTTTCCAAATTATTGGAAATTTAAATTTCAAATAAATTACAAATTATTGTCTAGTTAGAACAAGGCCATTCATGATACTGGGATGCTAGAATGTTCCTGTGAGACTGTTATTTTCAGGGGATTGAACAGTGGGGCAGTGATTCAAGCTGGTAGTTGCTACAATTCATGTGTCTCTCACTATCTGTGTAGAGTTGGAATGTCCTCTCTGTTTTTGTACATTATTTTCTGTTTTGGTTTCCTTCACATCCTAAAGATATGCGGATTAACTTCAATGGGGCTTGAAATTGACCAGAGATGAGTGTGGATGTGCAAATATTGGTGATCAGTCGAAGGCTGGTATCTTCATTTTGGCTGAAGGTGCTGAGAGATGCTCTGGTGGCCTATGACCCTAAATGACCAAAGTGAACATACACAATGATATTTAAATGTACATATTACAGATCACCCAAAGAAAGACATACAGATTTCAGAAGCATGTGTTATACAAATTTATTTTAACATTTCATCAAAGTGTATGTATTATACAGTGGTGTGAAAAACTATTTGCCCCCTTCCTGATTTCTAATTCTTTTGCATGTTTGTCACACAAAATGTTTCTGATCATCAAACACATTTAACCATTAGTCAAATATAACACAAGTAAACACAAAATGCAGTTTTTAAATGATGGTTTTATTATTTAGGGAGAAAAAATCCAAACCTACATGGCCCTGTGTGAAAAAGTAATTGCCCCCTTGTTAAAAAAATAACCTAACTGTGGTGTATCACACCTGAGTTCAATTTCCGCAGCCACCCCCAGGCCTGATTACTGCCACACCTGTTTCAGTCAAGAAATCACTTAAATAGGAGATTCCTGACACAGAGAAGTAGACCAAAAGCACCTCAAAAACTAGACATCATGCCAAGATCCAAAGAAATTCAGGAACAAATGAGAACAGAAGTAATTGAGATCTATCAGTCTGGTAAAGGTTATAAAGCCATTTCTAAAGCTTTGGGACTCCAGCGAACCACAGTGACAGCCATTATCCACAAATGGCAAAAACATGGAGCAGTGGTGAACCTTCCCAGGAGTGGCCGGCCGACCAAAATTACCCCAAGAGCGCAGAGACGACTCATCCGAGAGGTCACAAAAGACCCCAGGACAACGTCTAAAGAACTACAGGTCTCACTTGCCTCAACTAAGGTCAGTGTTCACGACTCCACCATAAGAAAGAGACTGGGCAAAAACGGCCTGCATGGCAGATTTCCAAGACGCAAACCACTGTTAAGCAAAAAGAACATTAGGGCTCGTCTCAATTTTGCTAAGAAAAATCTTGATGATTGCCAAGACTTTTGGGAAAATACCTTGTGGACTGATGAGACAAAAGTTGAACTTTTTGGAAGGCAAATGTCCGTTACATCTGGCGTAAAAGGAACACAGCATTTCAGAAAAGATCATCATACCAACAGTAAAATATGGTGGTGGTAGTGTGATGGTCTGGGGTTGTTTTGCTGCTTCAGGACCTGGAAGGCTTGCTGTGATAGATGGAACCATGAATTCTACTGTCTACCAAAAAATCCTGAAGGAGAATGTCCGGCCATCTGTTCGTCAACTCAAGCTGAAGTGATCTTGGGTGCTGCAACAGGACAATGACCCAAAACACACCAGCAAATCCACCTCTGAATGGCTGAAGAAAAGCAAAATGAAGACTTTGGAGTGGCCTAGTCAAAGTCCTGACCTGAATCCAATTGAGATGCTATGGCATGACCTTAAAAAGGCACTTCATGCTAGAAAACCCTCAAATAAAGCTGAATTACAACAATTCTGCAAAGATGAGTAGGCCAAAATTCCTCCAGAGCGCTGCAAAAGATTGCAAGTTATCGCAAACGCTTGATTGCAGTTATTGCTGCTAAGGGTGGCCCAACCAGTTATTAGGTTCAGGGGGCAATTACTTTTTCAAACAGGGCCATGTAGGTTTGGATTTTTTTTCTCCCTAAATAATAAAAAACATCATTTAAAAACTGCATTTTGTGTTTACTTGTGTTATATTTGACTAATGGTTAAATGTGTTTAATGATCAGAAACATTTTGTGTGACAAACATGCAAAAGAATAAGAAATCAGGAAGGGGGCAAATAGTTTTTCACACCACTGTATTTGTATTTTATTTTTAAATGTATAACTTTTAAATTTTTAAATGCAACTTACTGCCAAAAAAGCTGGGACAGTATGGAAAATTCTAATAAAATTAAAAGGATTGAAGATCACTTCTGAATGCACATTATCTTTAACGTCACTTTAGCCGTCACTGTCTTAAAAGCCGTCTTGCATATGCAATGAATACCATGACATAGGCTTGCAACTACTTTAGTAAACCGTCAGTTAATGCAAATCACAGATGCAAGTTAAGGCTTTACTATGCAAAGCAGAACCCACACATTAATACTATCTAGAAGTCCCACCAATTTCTCTGGACTTGGTCTCACTTCTGATGGAAAGCAGCATAAAGGAATTGTGAAATGTCAACATTTCAAATAGTTTTTGGAAAAAACATCTCTCATGTTCTCTGGGTCAGTGAGGAGAAGGACCATCCAAGATGTTATCAGAGGCAGGTCCAAAAGCCAGCATCTTTTGTGGTATGAGGATGTGTCAGTGCCCTTGGAATGGAATCTGTAAGGGCACCATTAAAACAAAAAATATGTACAGATTTTGGAGCAACATATGGTGCCATCCAGATGTTGTCTTTTCCAGGGATGTTTTTGCACTTTTCAGCAGGTCAATGCTAAATCATATTCTACTGAGATTACAAATGAATGACTGCATAAGAATGGCCAGCTTGCAGTCCTGACCCGTCTAAGATTGAAAACGTATGGCACATTCTGGAGCGAATAATATCTCAGCAAAGTCTCTGTCCAATTGTGCAGCTAAAGACCTGCATAATGGATGAATGGGGGAAACTTCTGCTTGTCTTTGGTGCCCAAATGCACTGTGTTATTAAAAGAAATAATGATGTTACCAAGTGGTAAGCACTCCACAGTCCTAATGTTTTTAGAGTGTTTTGGGTAACACTTTAGTCTATTACTCATGTATTAATATGTAACAAGACCTTAACAAACACTTTATTGTGTCATCATAACACTTATAAAGCATCCATAAAGTATTTATTCATCTCTGTAATGTGACTGACTTGCAAAACTTCACTTTGGAGTGGTCTGATGTTAACTGAGACACAGTTCTCTTGGTATTAGATAATTAGTATAAAACCTGTGAATCCTTCATATTAAAAAGCAGTTTTACCATTATGTCAATATGCCACATGCATAGAGATGAATAACCTGTCTACTGATGCTTTGTAAATGTTATGAAGACCAAAATAAGCCAAGTTACATAAGAGTAAATGAGTAATGGATGTATTTGTGCAGTACCTACTGTTACTGTTACTGTGCTTTGCAGCCATCATGTTTTACATGACTGTATATTTTCAAAAACACTGTTAAATTAACAAGGTAAAATATCAAGCAATGTGTTGCTATGGTGTTTTCAATATTTAGTACAGGGTGAATAGAATTTAGAAATCGCTCCTTTTTTTGTTTTTATTACCATTTTCCAAACTGTGCCAACTTTTTTGGAATGATTTGCAAACTGTAAAAACAGTAGTATAATTGAAAGTTGAAAGTCTTAAAGTGCCTCTACCTAGGATGGAATTTTTTTAATAGACACGTGGGCAAAAGAAAACCTTGAGAAACTCTAAAAAAAATATTAATGTTCAAGGCCTTTGAAGATCAACTCCATCACTGAAATATTGGATGACTAAGAAACCAATGAGCTGCACTGTTTAAATGACGTGTTGTCATCATGCAATAGCTTTAAAGTCATTTTTATAGGATGTCAAGAAAAACAAGCAATGGAATGTACTGTGGAGGAGTAAAACAGATTTCCTGTAAATGGTCAGTAGTCTCAGCTGTTAATCATTATATCCTTTTGTGTGAAGCTAAATGCCAAAGAAAATGAATGAAAGTGGAGTTGAAGTGGTGGAAGATGTGTGGACTGATCACAGAATGCACTTCAGTTAGTAGGAAATTAATTTGTTCTCTCAAGAAAGGTTTGGAAACCTGTAATTTCTGAGAAAAAATAGGTTAATATAAATTACAGATTTATGATCTATGTAATGGGGCGGCACAGTGGTGCAGTTGGTAGCGCTGCTGCCTCGCAGTTAGGAGACCTGGACTCGCTTCCCTGGTCCTCCCTGCGTGGAGTTTGCATGTTCTCCCCGCCGTGTCTGCGTGGGTTTCCTCCCACAGTCCGAAAACATGCAGGTTAGGTGCATTGGCGATTTAAAATTGTCCCTAGTGTGTGCTTGGATTGTGTGTGTGTGCCCTGCGGTGAGCTGACGCCCTGCCCGGGGTTTGTTTCCTGCCTTGAGCCCAGTGTTGGCTGGGATTGGCTCCAGCAGACCCCTGTAGCTAGGATATAGTGGGTTGGATTAATGGATGGATGGATCTATGAAATATGATTTGTAGATTTATAAATTTGTTTAGAATCCCATAATTAATATCACACAGTCAAAACTGATCCATAACTGAGAACATCCTCACATCCTTAATGGCTGTTTAGCTTGGCACAGCATCTGCTCACTCCAAGAATAAACTGCAACGTGCTGTCTCCTGTACAGAAAAGGTCATAGGCTGAATTAAATCTTCCTTGTTTTGAAAAATTTTAACAACTTCAGAAAAATGAAACAAGCGAGAAAATTGTTGCTAATCTCACCCACCCTGGTCACCATCTGCTACATTAACTCTCATCTGGGAAAATCTACAAGTACCTCAGATCCAAAAGCTCATAGAACCTAAGTGGCTTTTTTCCTCTAACTTTTACATTACCAAACCAGCCCTATAGCTGAGGACGCTTACTATTACTTCATGTAAGTTGTGATAATAATAACATACATGTATACTAATAATGCAAAGTGTCAGAATAGTCAGACAATGTTTGGTAAGTGAGGTTCACAGGTAAACTAAGCTCCAGGTTGATAAATATGTCTTGGAACCCATCCTCTTCCATGCCAGTGATGGCTGGACTGCGTGGATTGGGCTTGAGTTATTCAGATCATGTTAGCCCAGATGTGGTATCTTTGGTGGACAGCAAGGAAGAATACATCATTGCAGGAGAAATAACAAACATATTAGTACAGAGTTTCACCAAGTTCCAGTCCCAGCTCAACTGCTGCAAAGGCAGCTCAAGTGTTGTGGGCACCTAGAATGGACTGGGAAAGAAAATCAAGGAAGTATTTGAACGCAAGGCCTGTGGGTCATTGACCTATGGAAGGACCAAGCATGACATAGAGGACAGACAGAATTGCAGAAATTGCTGCTAGTAGGTGAGCTGAGGGTTTTGGCACAAGACAGGCATCTAGACTGAGGCATTCCCGCTATGCTGTAAGAACAGCATCTCTGAACTGATCGAGAAGAAGAAGAAAAATACATAGCACAATATCACTTTAATAAAACCAAAGGTCATCCCATGACACTGTCTTTGGATTCAGTGGGTTAGAAGATGGATGGACATACCAAACTCATTGTACACATTTTTACTTCATGAAATTAATCTGACACCGAGAAGCATCAGAACTATAATAAATTTAAGATAACTATTAATAAATAATAAATATTTGTAGTTATTTTTTAATCTCTCATATACAACTTTTCAAGAAAATACTATTCAGCACAAAGGTACATGATTATTACATACAGTATGTTATTAAAGTGGTTTTTGCAAAAAATATTAAGTTGACAATGGAAGTTATTTTGTGTGTCAAAAATGCATTTTAATTTTGTCAGAAATGTTGGTTAATACTCTCCAGTATTTACAATTGACTAGTTTGAGTTGTGGCTTCTCAAATATTACCTGACATCCTCAAAAAATTCAGGGTCATATGGTAGATTTCTATTACTTGTCAGTGAATTATTTCAAAGTAAAATATGTATCCATCTTCACCTGTTCCATTTATACTTTTGGATACTTAGTTGTTATGTTTTTACATAACTTCAGAGAAGCAAAGAAAATAGGGAATAATATTCACAAGTTCAGTTTCCATGGAAAGTTCATTTTATATTCTATAATGTTCAAGAAATGTTTTGGACATCACCTCAGCTTCATTCATAGTGTGAAATAGTGGGCAGATTAGAATTATTTTATTTAAGAAAATTAACACAACAAATTACTAATATAACAAATGTTAAATATGCTTCAAATAAGCTTTTTACATGATAATTTGAACCAGATGGTTAACATGGTATTATACTAAAGTGAGCTTTCAGAGGTTAAATAATTTTCAAAAAGTTTATAAGTTATGACAGGGAAAATAAAATAACGTATACAAGTTTTGAACAAAATAGGCCTGGAGTTGCAAAGTAAGAGAATCATCATAGGCCCCTGGGCAAAGTAGTGTGCTGTTGACCCCTGTTTTGATAGCGAAACAGAAACATACTTAGGAACATCGTGGACTTCTGTGCTCCTGGGAACTCCCGGCCAGTGTCGATTATGCATTTTGACAAATTAAAACTTTTTTTGTTTACTCTAATTCCAAGTGTGTTCCTTGTAAATTTGATGGGAAAAAATAGGTATGATTTACCGTATGTGTCTTTCAAACATTACATTATTGCCTTTAATTTCCTTTGTTAAGGACCAATATATATATATTGGAATGAAGGACCCGGAGGTGGTCTGTACGTCCCCTGGGCCATGAGGGGGCAACCGTCCTGGATGATGAGGGGAGCAAAGAGGCTCAAACCCATTGGGGCCCATGGCCACCGCCAGGAGGCACTTTGAGCGTCGTGGAGCTCGGGAGACCTGCATTTCCGCTACACCTGGGCAGGTGGAGGAAGAACGTACCAGGGACGCCCGGAGTGCTTCCGGGTGCTAGTGCGGCACTACCGCCATACCAGGAAGTGCCGCCAGAAGGTCGACTAGTGCTGGGAGCACTGTGTGCTGTGCGAACTTTATGGAAAACAAATGTGTATTTTATAAAGTGCCGGTGTTTGTCTGATGGTGTTTAGATCAGCTCTCACAATATATATATATATATTGTGAACGCTGGCCCCGGCACAGACAGACGGACAACATATTTTGCACCCACACACCGTTTATTTACACTATATACAATGTCAATAGTCAATATTACGTGCACTCACAACTCCAGTGCCTCTTGCACCGAATTCCCCAAGTCCAGGGCCCACAGTCTCTGTGCCTTTCTTCCTGGCCGCCTCCTGTCCTCTCTCGAGCTCTGTCCGCTAACTCCCGACATCCACCAATGACTGGAGGGAGGCGGCCCCTTTTATGGGAACCCGGATGGGCTCCAGCTGCTTCCCGGCACTTAGTCCTGGCCACACCCCTGTGTGGCGGAAGTGCCGGCTGCGCACCCGGAAGCCGTCCGTGTATCCCCTTTCGTCTTCCCCCCGGCACTTCCTGGTGTGGCAGAAGTGCCGGGCTCACAAGATCAATAGGCACTGGGCTTCCAAGCCCCCTACCCGAGGCCTCCTGCATAACCAGGACGGACGCCCTCTCTCGGTCTGGAGGAGGCACACGCCCTCCTCCGGTCTTCCAAGGCATCCCGGCCGGGCTCCATCCCGGCCAAAGACCACACGGGTAAACGGTATCGGGCGCCGCCTGGCGGTGACCACGGGTCCCTACAGGGCTGGGCTTCCATGCCCTGTACCCGTGGTCCCCAATATAACCAGGACGGACGCCCCCTCGCGGTCTGGAGGAGGCACAAGCCCTCCTCTCCTCCTCCTGGGACCACAATATATATATATATGTAAACCTAAAGAAATTCATGGATAATGCAAATGAATTAAAATGGATTCTGGAAAATGAAAAATGTCTTGTAATATTAACATAAACACTAATAATGATCAGAAAGAGTAAATTACTTTATTGTTGTGATTCTTTAAGTATAAAGCATAGTGCAAATTTGTTCTAGTTCTGAATGATTAATTTTTAGTTTACAGTCTGCAAAACTGCAGAGAGGTGCCTTAGACAAAAACAAACCCAAGCGTGAAATCTGCTTATAGAAGGGGAGCTTTAAAATATACTAATTTGAGATCTCATTGCCAAAGACAGCTCCCCAGGACCTTTTCCACATATGATGAAATATTACTTCATACAGCAAAAGATTGTCTAAAGTCTGCACTGTCATTTCATGGGGCAGAGTGAAAACACTAATGAGTAAGCTCAAGGTTCAGGAGCAAGGCAAAAATCAAAGTCAAGGAACAAAGTAAGGTCTAGTTCACAAAATACAATGAAAAATTTAGAAATGCCAAGTAGTTAATTCGCAGGAATAGAAGTTCAAAGTCTAAGCTTTGCTACCAGCTGATGAGATTCTTTTAATATACTATCGCTGAAAATTAAACCTCAGAAGTTTAATCTTCATGCAGCTGGCTTTTTCTGTCAATGAAATAACTGTATTTTTATGCAGATCAGATGATAAATCAGTTTGGAAAAATAAAGTCCAACAGCTTGAGCAATAACGGTTGGTCCCTCCAAAGAGGCATATTAATGATAATCTTTACCGTAGTTAGTATGCCAGTAAAATACATTTTTCAAGGAAAACACATATAAATTGTATAAATAAATGATAATTAAATCTTATTAGTAGCTTACATAAATGTAAAGTGAAAATACTCTTATATACAGTATAAACGTCAGAGTGAGACGTTTGTGAGAGTTGGAGTTGGGGTAAGAGTGCCACCTCAGAGGAAACAAAAAACTTGCTTATCCGCTAATAACACAACCAGGGCCAGCACATCAGCAAAACGAAACCTCAGAAAAAAGACAAAGTTGCTTAGCCGCTAACATCAGCAAAACAGTATCCCTTTTATTTTTCTTCCCGCTGCTAATGCACAAACGATACGGGCTCTTCGGCAATATGAATCCTCCTAGGAGAGAGATGCCCAGAGTAGTTCCTTTCAATTACCTGACATCTCTTCATTTCAGTTTTTTCTAACGATTTCAATAGTTTTTAGGACCCCAGGCTTTTTACAGCATGGCCTTACACAGCTAGTATAATATAGAGAGTGGAATGCTACACGATAAGAATAATACCTATTTATGTGCCAATACAAGACATTTAGAAATCTTGCTTGCTTGAGATTTCCAAATATTATATGTCAAGATGATTAGAGTTTATTTTGCATTTATGGGCTGCACTTACGCACATTAAAATGTAAATGGCACCTGAAAAAGTATGCACAGCAAAAATTGATAAAATGCTTTGAAAGTTCACTTGCCTCTGCAACACAGTATTTTAAAGTTCAGTTTATTTAAAATATATTATTTTGGTAATTGAAAATTGGAGTGAATAATCTATCTATCTATCTATCTATCTATTGTGACAAGCGGCTGGGGATGGCACCCAGCCGGGATGCCCGGAAGGACCAGAGGAGGGCTTATGCCTCCTCCAGACCGTGAGGGGGCGACCGCCCTGGTTGCTTTGGGGACCACAGAAACAGAGCTTAGAATCTCAACCCTACAGGGGCCTGTGGTCACCACCAGGGGGCGCCCGGATGCCTGAGGAGCCCTGGCCCTCAGCACTTCCACCACACCTGGAACTGCTGGGGGGAAGAAGACCAGGGACACCCAGAGTGCTTCCAGGTGCATAGCCGGCACTTCCGCCACACCTGGAAGGGCTGGAGGGAGTTCATCGGAAGGCACCTGGAGTATGTCCGGGTGAATATAAAAGGGGCTGCCCCCCTTCATTCGATGGCTGGAGTTGGGTGGAAGAAGGGAAAGCTCGGGAGGAGAGTGGAGGCGGACCTGAGAGGCAGAAGGCATTGGTTGAGAGGCCTGGACTTTGGGGGTGTTTTGGGTTGTGTGCTTTGTGTTTCCACTGAAAATATATAATTAACGTGTATTAAGTTTTGTACCTATGGTATCCGCCTGTCTGTGTGCGGGCTGTTCCCCACACTATCTATCTATCTGTGTCATCATTGGGAGCCGAAAGTGAAGTCAGTAATACAGGACTGGGAGCAACATCTTAGGCAGATGGACCCAGAGGTGTTGTTGTTACAGGAAGCTTGAAGTGGCGTATTGTCGTGGAGTAGAGATATTTCTTTATTATTAATTCTCTGTTTATCTGGTGTAAAAAGAGAAAAGGCATTAATACTCTGTTCCAGTCCTCTATCTGTCGTTCTTTCATGCTTATTTTAACCCTTTGGTTGCCCCCTAAGCGCACGACAATATATATATATATATATGTGTATATATATATATATATATATAGTGGCAGATAGGGGGCGCTATCGCTCCCTTGAACCCTTATCCAAGACACCAGACACCATATAAAAGTCCAAAAGTTCACTTTATTAATTAACAGCAGTACACAAAGCACCCTCCTCTCCGCAATACTCATTAAATTCACCAATACAATAACAATAATCCAATCCACCACTCTCAGACGCATTGCCACCCTTCCACCCAGCTCAGCTCCTTGTCTGGGAGTTCCCACAATCCTTTTATTGTCCGTGACCTGGAAGTGCTTCTGAACCCCCAGTCCATGTGACTTCTTAGCACTTCCGGGTCAGATCAAAACTCTTCATTTTCTTCACCCCGGAAGCATGCCATTCCCCTTGTCCATGTGACTCTGACGTACTTCCGGGGCGTAGGTTAAATAATATTCTTTGTTCCTCCCTGCAGCTCCATCTAGCGGCCCCTGTGGTATCTAGCAGGGCTGTGGATGAAAACTCCATTGTCCAGGATTCCTTGCTAGTTTTTGGGGCACCTCCATGCTGCAGGGAAGGTTCCATCTAGCGGCCTGGGGTATTGGCCGAGATGACAAGCCAGCCATAGACCCCAATATATATATACAGTATATATATATCTCCCTGCGGTGGGCTGGTTCCCTGCCTGGTGTTTGTTTCCTGCCTTGCACCCTGTGTTGGCTGGGATTGGCTCCAGCAGAGCCCCGTGACCCTGTAGTTAGGATAAAGCGGGTTGGATAATGGATGGATATATATATATTGTCACAAACTCGACTCAGAGTCATAGAAAAGTTTGGGCAGTCACCCGTATAATTGATTTCCTGCCTGCAAAGTCGTCCAAATAGATATAGCACCGACGTGCACAAAACTGAGTCCAAAACAGAACTGAGGGAATAGGGAAAAGATGGAGGCTTTTAAAGGGGAAGACAGGAAGTGAGATCAAAGGGGTCTGGCTCATGAAGGTCTTCAGCCCTTGGTTCGAGCCCGGACGTGACATCATAGGGGCCAGAGCCGGCAAGGTCTCCTTCCATAGGCTCGGTCCCGGAAGTGACGTCAAGAGGGCCAGGTGGAATTTCCCATGAATGGTCTACAGAAAAGGGAGATAAAGAGCCAGTGCACTCTGCCAAATCCCGGTATGACTTGGAACTGGTCCTCCCTACAACATGCAGGTGCCCCGAATTCCTGCAGGGCATCATGGACAATGGAGTTCAACTTCACAGCCCTGCTGGGGACCGCCAGGGGATGCTGCAGGGAGGCACGAATGTTTCAATTATAGCCCAGTAGTACTCCCTTGTCACGGGGACGGAAGTAATGAAGTACTTCCGGGCTGAAGAAAAGAAAAAGATTTCATCTGACCCGGAAGTGCTATGGAATCATATGGACTGAAGGACAGAAGCACTTCCAGGTTACAAACTATATAAAGGACTGTGAGAAACCCAGCAGACGGAGCTGGAGTTGTGAGGGAGTGTGACAGAGCTGCTGGGTGGAGAGGAGGATTATTATTGTGACTTATTTATTATTATTGAGTATTTTTGTGTATTGTGGAGGTGGAGGTAAGAAAATAATTACATTTATTTCTTATATTTTTACCTGGTGTCTAGATGTGTTGTCTGCGGGTTTGGAGGAACGACAGCACCCTCTACTGTCACAATATATATATATACAGTATATATATATATATATATATATATATATATATATATATATATATATATATATATATATGCCAGTAACGGCAGTGAATACACTTGACTTGAGCATTCCTAGTTTTCAGACTCTTTCTCTGTCTCTGTTTAGCATTCGTTTGCTCAGAGGTTGATGCACAAGCTGCTTCCTGAGCAACTCTTCTTTTCTCTACCCAAGCCGCCCGCTGCTTCACTTCTTTTGTCGGTATCTTTTTGCGTTAAAACTGATTAAGTTAATTTTTGTGTTGCAATTGTTTAGTATGTTTTCTTTCATTTTTCACTTAAGTTGGCACTTAAGTCTTCAATCTGCCTCAAGAATGATTAGCGAAGGTGGTAGGGAATGAGAACAGCGCCCATATGCATGCACCGCCTCCCTGTGTGCTGCCGAGAGTTGATTCTACTGTATAATAAAATAAAATAAAAATAAAAAGAGTAATAAAAATCATCATAGTATATGTGTGCCAAATTTCAAGTCAATAGATGAAATGGTTTGCAAGCTACAGGTGATTTAAAATCCTGGACAGACAAACGAACAGCCATGGTAGCGTATTATATAAGAAGATATATTGTCAAGCTTGGGTCACAAAGTTGTGCAGGAGAGTACTGAAAGTTTTGCAAGGGGAAAATATATTGCTGTTCAGGCAGATACAAACACAAGTCTCTTTTAGAGGCGATCCGGCCTTGCAAGGAACAGCTGTCAAACTTGAAGCAGTGGCCCCAATTCCTGCTCAGAAGAACACAAAGTCTTCATCATCAAGGGGGTCCAGCAGGTCAGAAGCAGCGGCTGAAGCAGAGGGAGTCTGTGGGAAGAGAGACAGGAGAGTGAGAACATAGGTCTTCCCAATCTGTACTAAATGTATTGAATTAAAATAGGTAATCTATAATAATAAAAGGCAAAGCCCTCACTGACTGACTGACTGTCTGACTGACTGACTCACTCACTGACTCATCACTAATTCTCCAACTTCAAATTTTAAACTTTGTCCTTTTTCAGTACTACGCAGGCGGAGCCGTGGGGGACGGCTAGTCTATATTAATAAAAGGCAAAGCCCTCATTGACTCACTCACTCAATCACTAATTCTCCAACTTCCCGTGTAGGTAGAAGGCTGAAATTTGGCAGGCTTATTCTTTACAGCTTACTTACAAAAGTTAAGCAGGTTTCATTTAGAAATTCATGTAACATGTAACGGTCATAACTGTCGATAACGGTCGACAACGTCCGCCATATTGAACTTTCTTATTCATGGCCCCATCTTCACGAAATTTGGTAGGCGGCTTACCTGAGCTAACCGAAACCAATGTACGTACTTATTTCAGTGGTATGACGCCACTGTCAGCTGCCATATTGAACTTTCCAATGTCACTAATTCTGCAACTTCCCTTGTAGGTAGAAGGCTGAAATTTGGCAGGCTCATTCCTTACAGCTTACTTACAAAAGTGAAGCAGGTTTAATTTCGAAATTCTACACATAACGGTCATAACGGTCAACAACGTCCGCCATGTTGAACTTTCTTATTTATGGCCCGATCTTCTTGAAATTTGATAGACGGCTTCCCTGCACTAACCGAAACCAATGTGCGTACTTATTTCGGTGGTATGATGCCACTGTCGGCCGCCATATTGAACTTTTCAACAGTCTTTGTTTCTTATGGGCCCATCTTCAAGACATTTGGTACACAGGTTCCCAACGCTAATTGAATCCTACTTACGTACATATACATGTCCATAGCCTGCAGCTCGGTCACCGTGTAAGGTGGCGTTGGGTCCCCCATCCCAATGCCTCCTACGTTGTTGGCTGCCTGCCTATATAAGACTGTCTGTCGCTCTGGTCTCTGCATTCCCTTCCTTGCTTCGCCACGGGATTCACGTCTCCCTACTGATAACTACAGCCTTTTTGTTTAATCCACGGCTTCTCCGCTGTTTTATTGTTTGTTTATTACAATTATAGTTATTGTATAGGTATTTTAGACTTACTTTACATTGCTCAGGTACCCATTTCCTTTATCATTCCAACACCCATTAACATGTCTATCGAGGTGGTCACTATCGATCAAAGAACTATCACTTACCGAGTGGTTTCCATGCCTGGAGATGGCACCTAGCTTTTCCATTCTCTTTGTTACATATTGCACGGCCATATCAGGCTCACTCTTGATATCCGGGGGAACATTGTGTCTTATGTATTGAATGACTGGGACAGGTTCAAGGTGTGGACTGATGACGGTACAGGAGATAATTATACTACACAGGAGCACTAGAAGAGTGAAATGCTTAAACCCTTCACCTATGGTTCTGCATGCGAGTTGATGGCTGCCGCAGAATTGTTCGGTTGTCTCTTTCAAGTGTACCGAAATGGCCAAATATTTTACACCTTTCGACAACCGCCAATGCCTCTTAAACATCTTAGATTCACAGGTGACGATTTCAGTAGTGGACACTTTGATGTTTATGGATGTTTAAACTCTCAAAAGCTGCATGTGATTTTATCGATGAAACCGGTTGTGTGCTTACAACGCTTGACAGATTCCGAATGTCTCTTCAACACAAATCCGGCAAATACTGTTGTATTTGAAACAAACCATGAAACTCAAACCGATTATGACAGCAGCAATCCAAGCTGTGAGATTTGAGACAAGATTACTGTTCACATGGCCAACTGTACATTACGTGCTCAAGAGTAAGCTCAGCGCACAGCTTGGTCATGTTATAACTGGAGGGCTGAACTGACAATGTGGTATACAAAGAGATCCTTAACAAATAATTATTGGCATATTTTCCCTCAGTTTAAAATGGTTAAATTTTCTTCTTAATAAAAATTTTAATGCAGTACTTCGCTGCTGCGAAGCGCGGGTATTTTGCTAGTTTTAAAATAAATTCTTCAAAAAGAACACAGGGACATTGTTGTATAACTTTTTAAGAGTAAATATCACACAAACAATAAAATATTTTTTTCACACAAAGAACCACAGACACACATAACAAATTACATAGTGTGGTAGAGAGTAAGACTTTAGGGATCTTCAGATCTCGACTTGATATTATTTTGGATAAAGTAGTTAAATAGGAATGGCAAGTTTGTTGAGCTGAGTGGCCTATTCTTGTCAAAATGTTTCTGATGTTCTAACTTTCTAATGTTCTAAAGACAGAAAGAGTGTGTGGGAGGAAGTAAACAAGGTATAAAGAGGTGGGCTTCCTTACTAGTCGGGGATACCTAAACCTTGTTTAGTTAGAACCAACAAGGTTGAACTGTGCTTTCTCTTAATTTGTCTTTACTGTCTTTGATTCTTATTTATATTCAATGGAATCATCATCATAGTAATATACCCAAATGGATTAAACATCAGAAACAATATAATGCATAAGGTAAATGGTGTGATTCTTACATAAAAGTATCATTTAGAAATGTATTAGGAATCATGTACTTATTACTTTTCCATTATTTCAACTAGTAATGTCTGTGGAGATTTTGAAAAATACTGATTGAAAATTAATTTACTGGTATATTATTTCTTGTACAATATTTACACAGGAATTTTTCATTTTTCGTAAACAAGATATCTGAAATGGTAGCACAAGTGTGTAATATCCCATACTGCCTCACAGCTTACAAAATCACATACGTTTAATGGTCTCAATTCCCAAGGCTTTTGTGTATTTGTGGAGTTTTCACATCCCCCTTGTGTTTATGTGGGTCTTTGACGGAAACTCCTACAATGTAAAGACTTACATATTAGGATAATTGATGGTTTTAAGTTGGAGCAGCATGAGAGAGTGTACTTTTGTGATTTTATATTTGACTTGGATTTAAACTTAACATATCACTTTTCCACATTTTCTAATAGCTGCTTTTTTTTACCAGTTTAAGAAAACCGAAAAACGAAGAATGTTTCTTAATTTGCTGGATCATGAAAATCTATTTCACTCATTTGTTTGAGGCAGGATTGACTGTTGTAATGGTTTACTGTTAAGCTGCTCAAATAATTGTTTATTACACTGTAATTCAAAGTATGGCAGCAAGGATTATAACACAAACTCAGAAGCACAAACCTATACCATACTTTTCTTAAAACAATACACTGGCCTCAAGTTAAGTTTAGAGACATATTGACAGTCCTTCTATTGATATATAGAGCTATAAATGACCTGGTCTTCTTTTAGTTAACAGAAGTGATTGACACCCTGCAAAGGGAGGTTCTGTAGACAAGGGAATGGCAGGCAGAATGGTTGGCAGTGGGTAGATATAGGGCAATGCAAGACCCTAAAGCCAGGTTTATACTTCACGCGACACGATACATGCTCCTGTGGATGCTACTGCTACGCAAGCGTTATACTGTTTATATTTGTGTGTGTACTTTACGTAAATCTGGAAGAATTCACCAGGTGGCATTAAATTCCGAGGACACCTTGCCACAATATATCTGAAAAGGATGTTTAATGATTACAGCCATCAATCCAGGGATGCGCCCATTCCAGCAAGCATCAGAAACGATCCCTGGACAAAGAATCAACTCATCGCAAGGTAAATACAAGCACACACATACACTAGCGTCATTTTAGAATCACCAAATCCCTAAACCATGTCTTTGGAAGAAAACCTGAGCACATTGTGGAAACCACCAGGAAAACGTGCAAACTCCAGGCAGGAAACACAAGTGACGTGACTCCCTGTGAAGCAGTAACACTACTGCTCTTCCACCATCCGCACATGTGTAATTATTAATAGAAACTGCAGGCCACCCCATGTCACTGACTGCATCATTAGTGCTAGAAATTGAAATACAGCCTGGTATCAGTATACACTGAATTTTTTTTACTTATGCTACAGGGTAATAGTGTTGGCAATTGCTAGGAATGCCTTGCCCTCCTTATATAAAAAGAACAAGGCTATGAAGGTCTGAGAGCAGAGTAGCAAACTTTAGGGCAGGCAGTGGGCAACACATGGCTCCAGGCTCAGAGAGCAGGAATGGAGATACCCTTTTAATCTGTTTTCTTAATCTGCACATCTTTGGTAATCTGAGCCCAGGGGAAAATCCACACAGGCAAGGAAAACGTGTACTGCCAGCAAACAATGATCATGTGCAAGAATCAAGCTCTGGGCACTGGACCCGTGATGAAGCTACATTAACCACATGTGATATCATGCCCAGGGTTTGTTTCCTGCCTTGCGTCCTGTGTTGGCTGGGATTGGCTCCAGTGACCCTGTAGTTAGAATATACTGGGTTGGAGAATGGATGGATGGATGGATATCATGCCATCCATTATACTTTTTTACTAAAAATTGCCTCTGCTAAGAAACAGCTTTCTTTGGCAACCACTGAATAGTTTATGCTGTGTCTGTGGGAAACTTATTTCACACTTTACTATGTGATAGGAAAACAGTAGCTATTCTGCTATTTTCAGATTTTTATATAATTGAAATCTGGTCTGCATTTAATAGGACAATTATTAGTGGCATAAGTTACTAGAGTAATTTATTTTACATTTCCATTCGCCTCATAGTATATTTAAAAAGAGCACACAGCAAAAAAAGGTAGCTTTGAAAGACACTGCATATGTTAAAATATCTTCTGCAATATGTACAATATTTTATTTCATACGGTGCGATTCAAAAACTAGTAGCTAACCTCATGTTTAAACATTCTTCAGCAATGGAATATGGCATGACCCACAATTTTGTAATGTCATTTCATTGCCTCACTGAGATTCTGAAATGGCATAGCCGTGGATAATAAGGTTAAGTACAGAGATCTACTGTGTTGATGCTACACAATGAAACACATGTCCATATCATTTTACTTCCTTAAAGAATATAATTAAACCAGTATGTGCATTAAGTGACTACATGCAGAAATATTGGCTTTTAACCCTTTCATTGCTCTGGATTTGTTTAGTGTCTTAGGTTTAATAATTATTTTAATAATTTAGAAAGAAGGTCTGAATCTTGAAAAGTACATACATTTGTCTGCTGCATTTGTAGATCTTTTTGTAACAGTTGATAAAATGAGGACATGCCAACACGGTTTGACAGAATAGCTTAAGATATCTTTTGGAGCTTCTGTTTTGTGTTTTGCATCAACTGCTTGAGCATTGGGAATGCCAAAAAAGTAATTCTAACCATTGTAACTTGAATCCTGCACTTGTTTTCCACTATCTCCTATTAATCTTTCACTCCATCCCTTGGTCTTACTTGATGTGTCAAGGTCACGGTCTTGTTGCTGTGCCTCTGATATCCTCTTGGTCTCTCCCTTTTCTCAACAAAACAATCATTATTAATAAATTAAAGGCTGCACTCCAAAGCAAATATTTTTTCTTTCCTGTCTAACCTAATCAAGGGGAACAATACTAAAAAGGGTACAAAGAAATAACATTAGAACATTAGAACACTCTAGATGAGAACAGGCCATTAAACCCAACAAAGCTCGCTAGTCCTATCCACTTATTTCTTCCAAGAAAACATCAAGTCCCTAACGTCTTATTGTCTACCACACTACTTGGTAGCTTATTCCTAGTGTCTTTCGTTGTTTGTGTAAAGAAAAACTTCCTAATGTTTGTGCGAAATTTAGCCTTAACAAGTTTCCAACTGTGTCCCCGTGTTCTTGATGAGCTCATTTTAAAATACAAGTCTGGATCCACTGTACTAATTCCCTTCATAATTTTAAACACTTCAGTCATATAACCTCTTAATCTTCTTTTGCTTAAACTGTAAAGGCCCAGCTCTTTTAATCTTTCCTCATAATTCAACCCTGTAGCCCTGGAATCAGCCTAGTCGCTCTTCTCTGGACCTTTTCTAGTGCTGCTATGTCCTTTTTGTAGGCTGGAGACCAAAACTGCACACAGTACTCAAGATGAGGCCTCACCAGTGTATTATAAAGGTTGAGCATAACCTCCTTGGACTTGTACTCACACATCGTGCTATATAACCTAACATTCTGTTAGCCTTCTTAATGGCTTCTGAACACTGTTGGGAAGTTGATAGCTTGGAGTCCACTATGACTCCTAAATCCTTCTCATAAGGTGTACTCTCGATTTTCCGACCGCCCATTGTGTATTCAAACCTAATATTTTTACTTCCTATGTGTAATACTTTACATTTACTGACATTAAATTTCATCTGCCACAAATCTGCCCAAGCCTGTATGCTATCCAAGTCCTTCTGTAATGATATAACAGATTCCAAATTATCTGCTAATCCACCTATCTTGGTATCATCTGCAAACTTAACCAGCTTGTTACTTATATTCCTATCTAAATCATTTATATATATTAAAAATAGCAGCAGCCCTAGCACTGACCCCTGTGGAACACCACTCTTAACATCAGCCAGTTCTGATGAGGTTCCTCGCACCATCACCCTCTGCTTCCTGTGTCTGAGCCAATTCTGCACCCATCTAAAAACATCACCCTGAACTCCCACTTCTTTTAACTTGATGCCCAACCTCTCATGTGGCACCTTATCAAATGCTTTCTGAAAGTCCAGATAAATAATATCATAAGCTCCACTTTGATCGTATCCTTTTGTTGCCTCCTCATAGAATTCCAACATGTTAGTAAAACACGACCTCCCCCTTCTGAACCCATGCTGACTGTTCAGAATAACTCCTGTCCTTGCCATGTGTTGCTCAATCTTATCCTTAATAATTCCTTCCATTAATTTTCCTGTGATGCATGTTAAGCTTACTGGCCTATAGTTGCTTGGATCTGCCCTGTCACCCTTTTTATATAATGGGATGATATTTGCCATTTTCCAGTCCTTTGGAATCTCTCCAGTGTACAGTGACTTCCTAAAAATATGTGTCAAGGGTTTATATATGTACTCACTAGCCTCCTTAAGAACACAGGATAAATATTATCTGGGCCTGGTGATTTGTTTGATTTCATCTTATTTAATCTGAGCAGCACTTCTCCCTCTACAATTTCCAAATCCCTCAGTACCTCCTTAGTAGTTGCGTTTACCTCTGGGAGGTTATCCACTTGCTCACTTGTAAACACCTCAGAAAAATGTAAGTTTAGGGCATCTGCTATTTCATTGTCTGTATCTTTTAATTCCCCTTTACTATTCCTGATGCACTTGACCTCCTCCTTAACTGTTCTTTTACTACTAAAATACTGAAAGAATCTCTTGGGGTCTTCTTTCGCCTTATCTGCTATATTCCTCTCCAACTATCTTTTAGCCTCACTGATATCCTTCTTAATGGTTGCCCTCATGTTCTCATACGCTACGATTCTCTTTGCAGTCATTAGTCTTATATGGCTTATAAAGCAGTTTTTTCCTTTGCAACTTTTTTTTTAAATCTTTATTAATCCACCATGGAGCTTTTTTTAGTTTCCTATTAATTCCAAATTTAGGTATGTATCCGTCCTGTATTACATGTAAAACATTTTTAAACCTGTTCCACTGCTCCTCGACTGTCTCCACATTTAAAAGCTTATCCCAGTCTATCCTACTTAGACTTTGTCGCATCTGCTCAAAATTAGCCCTACCAAAGTTCAACTTAACAATTTTAGTCTTTGCATCTGTACTCTTACAAAATACTGAGAATTGTATTACATTATGGTCACTTGACCCTAGTGGTTCAATCACCTCTACACCCTCAATTCTATCCTGATTATTACAGAATACTAAATCCAGACAGGCTTCACCCCGTGTTGGTGCTTTAACATGCTGTGTTAAAAAACAGTCACTGATTACTTCTAAAAACTCCTGGATAATTAGTGTCCCCCATGACTATAATATCTCCCTGTAAACTTCCCTTTTTGATGTTACTAAAAAGATGTGTGTTGAAATTACTGTCTGAATTGGGTGGTCTATAACACACTCCTAAAATAAGACTTCTTTCCCTAATATTTTCCAGGCGAAGCCACATACCCTCATTAAGATGGATCATCATCCAACTGAAGAGGACTTACATTTAAATTCTGTTTGGCATAAGCAGCAACCCCACCTCCTTTTATGTTCTGTCTATCCTTCCTAAAAAATGTGTATCCCTTGAATAGTGAGAAAAGCGCTATATAAATGCAAAGAATTATTATGTTACACTCATCCCCGTCTTTGTTATTTAGCCAGGTTTCTGTTGTTGCTATAATATCATAATTATGCTCTGCTGCATACAACTCCAACTCACTTACCTTTTTGGAAGACATATTTCAGGATGATCCTGGAGTCTTCACATATCCTTTTATTTGCAGCCAAATATCACATTACCTTTAGAGGAGTGTAGGGGTAAAGGAACACCACTTGGAGAAAAATGGACGAGAATCAGCAGACAGTGTTATGATTAACATCCTTTGTTTAATGTTAAAATGTTTTACCCTCTCTTTTTTGAGATCTACCACTCAGTTTGGTGGTGATGGCAGTGGTCGTGGTGGTGGTGGTGGTGGCGGGGGTAAGTCTTGTGTCCTAAAATTAGATTTTAACATTAAATTTTTGTTTTAGTGCTTACTTTTGTTTTGTAAAAAAATCTATATTATTTTCATCATTTTGTTTATTCATAGTCACCACCATTTTGGATTGTTTTTGGATTAAAAAACTTTTTGTTGTTCATTTTCTTCTCAAAAACCTTCTCATTCTCAAGACCATTCTGGATTTTGACATACCCATATTTTTACCCCAATTTTTGATTCTTGTTTTGGTTATCATAATAGTGCGGCTGATCTCTTAGCCTTGACCTTTTTTTTTGTTTTTGAGTATGACTTTTAACCTGGTTACTCCAAAAATCTTTCTTACTAGTTCACTACCATAACACAGAGAAATTAAGAGAGACAGAGACAAAGAAAAAGATAGAAGGTGAGAGAGAAAGAGTGTGTTATGGTGGTATAATGAGTTCGTAAAGTGGGAGCATCACTCCACCTTATAGACCAAAGGCTTTTCAACTAGCGGCCTGCAGACCAAGACTGGCCTGTAACAAAAATATCCGGCCATTAAAATGCATTTATCACTACATATAAATGTGTTACTGAGCAGCAATGCACCAAATTTTAATTCCTCAAATTGAAAATGGCTTGTTTTCTTTGCACCGCTGTAGGACAGACTGGCATTATCCATTTTACCAGGCTGGAACCCATGTCCTGACTTAGCAAACTGTCACTAGACACTCTTCACACAAGCTAAAATTCACAGTTTGCCTGACTTGACCTCCCTTTGGAATGCAGCATCTGCAGCCTTATCTGATCAGGTAATTATTTCCAGACCATGAAACAGGCAGGGATGTCTGTAAAGCGCAAATTGGACTCAAGTTCTTAAAAAAGAACCCTAAATCCAGGATGAATAACATTGATGGACAGAACTTTGCCCCAGTGGTCAAACAAGAGGACATGTTTATGTGCACCCAAGAAGCCAATGACACAACCTCTATTCCTTCCTTTAAAACCTTTGTAAAACCCTAACTAACTGCTCTTCTCTTACTACGCTACAGCTTGACCTGGTCACAATTTGGCTGACCATAGCTGATAGAGTTTGGCCACAACAGAAGTCAAATTAATCACTTTACTCCATAGGGTAACAGTGCTGGACTGTGTTGGAGTTTGGACAAGGTTAAAATGAGTTCAAACTTGCTGAGGGGCAGTGAGGACAGGAGCAAGAGAGACAGAAAGAGAGAGAGTGAGACCTGCGTAAGCTATGCATTCACCTTGTTAATGATAATCACTGACTGATCACCAGTTGACAGGCGTAACTTTGCTAGCATCTGAGAACACTTTGTGTAAAACCTTCGAAGAAAGGACTGCAGTATCACCTGCAATCAGAAGGTGTGACAAAACGTGGCGAAGGAGACCTTCTAAAAATGGAAAAGAATGTATGCTAAAAAATCCTTCAATGTGTCTGAAGAAAGCTGACCAGAAAAGGAACCAAGCATCACTCACCTCAAACCATAAGTATACTTTGATTCTGGAAACTATTGACTGCAATTTAATAGATAGGACAAAGCCAGCTAATGTACTATGGTATTGGTGTTAACTGTAACTAAAGATTATAATCCTGTGAAGGATACGTTCTGCCTATTATAGAGGTTTCTCACCTTAAATACAAAAGGAAAGGGCAAAGTAGCACCTCACACACTCACATACACAAATAGAGAGATACAGAACCTGGTGTGGTGGGAATTGGTCTCTGAGATATGGGCAATGCTAGCTGCCATGAGTGTGAATGCCACTTGCCAGCAATAGAAACTTTATAACTAGCCTGAGAACTTATCCCTCTTAAACTAAAGAATTGAAAATTCAGGATTCAAGTCATGTGCCTTTTCCTGTAAGAGAGGAAAGTTCTGTCTAAGTCAAGAGATAGAACTGATAAGTTATGAGCCTTTTTCAAAAAGGAGAGAAAAATTAAACTAAGTTTTTATTATTTTACACTTTGTGTTGTTTGTGTCTTTTGTCTATATGTATCTATATATATTTGCATATATCCATCTTCTTTTACCCTTATGTTATAAATAAATTGTATTATTTTGTTTATTTCAACATTTTGTTTATGTCTGGGTTATTTGTGAAATCAAGCCTTCGGCCACATTTCGAATCACAACAGACAAAGTGAAACTGTTAATGTAGACCTTTACCAATTTATGAACCTTATTCATAAATTGCACAGATCTCTTCATATTTCTGGAGTGCCAGCCAGAACGTGAAACAGAGATCCCACACCCCATTACTTGCATTAATTTGCAGTCCCGGGGTGTGTATCTTAATAATTATCAATCATTAAAAATCCTGCACTTCCCCTTGCTGTCACTTCAGGTTTATATGTCTCAGAAGTGTGTGCTCCAATGTTTCGCAAGAGTCTGCTACTCCTCTTTTCCAGACAGCAAATATCTACAAACATGTCTTTCTCAAAATTAAAAAAGAGAAGAGTTGATGATGAAAATAGGCAGTTAAATAATGACTGGACTAAAAAAAGATCTATTTGTACATGTTTTAATAAACTAATATATCTATAACTAGCAAAATACCCACGCTTCGCAGCGGAGAAGTAGTGTGTTAAATAAGTTATGAAAAAGAAAAGGAAACATTTTAAAAATAACATAACATGATTGTCAATATACAGTAATTGTTTTGTGAGTGTTATGAGTGTTACTGTCATCAAGGATTTGATTATCATTATTTCTTTCAATCAGGTTCGTATTTGAAGGACGTGTTGTGTTCAAGTTACATTCCGTGTTTGTCAACTGTTGTAAAGATAACAGGTTTCATTCATCGAAGTGTTCACTACCCAAATCGCTACTCGTGAATCTAAGATGTTTAACTGGCATTCCTGGTATTAAGTTGTGGATTTGCCTGAGAGTATTTAGCGGTAGCGTTTCTATGAACTTGTGGATTTGCCTGCGAGTATTTAGCGGCAGCGTCTCTATTAACTTGTGGATTTGCCTGCGAGTATTTGGCAGCAGTGGCATGAAGTTGTTTCTGTCTAGCTGCATCAGAAAATGTACCATGACGTCTGACACGCCTCCTTTTTACTGTTTTCTCACAGCTTGGATTGCTGCTGTCATAATCGGTTTGAGTTTCATGGTTTGTTTCAATTATGTTAGTATTTGCAGGACTTGTGTTGAAGTGACATTCAGCATCTGTAAGCATACAACCGTCTTCATTGATAACTTTGCATCGTAATAAACGAACAGTAAAACAGTGGAGAAGCCGTGGATTAAATAAAAAGGCTGCAGTTATCAGCGGGGAGACGTGAATACCGTGGCGAAGCAAAGAAGGGACTGAAGAGACCGGAGCAACGGACGGCCTTATATGGGCAGGCAATTAATTACGTGGGAGGTGTGGGGATGGGGGACGCAAAATAGGCAGGCAGCCAAACACGGCGACCGAGCTGCAGGCTATGGACGTATATATGTACGTAAGTAGGATTCAATTATGACCGTTACGTGTAGAATTTCGAAATGAAACCTGCTGAACTTTTGTAAGTAACCTGTAAGGAATGAGCCTGCCAAATTTCAGCCTTCTACCTACTAATTCTCTAAGTTGGAGAATTAGTGACATTGGAAAGTTTAATATGGTGGCCGACAGTGGCATCATACCACTGAAATAAGTAGGTACATCGGTTTTGGTTAGCGCAGGGAAGCCACCTACCAAATTTCGTGAAAATGGGGCAATAAATAAGAAAGTTCAACATGGCGGATGTTGTTGACCGTTATGACCATTACATGTAGAATTTTGAAATGAAACCTGCTGAACTTTTGTAAGTAACCTGTAAGGCATAAGCCTGCCAAATTTCAGCCTTCTACCTACACAGGAAGTTGGAGAATTAGTGATGAGTGAGTGAGTGAGTCAGTCAGTCAGTGAGGGCTTTGCTTTTTATTAGTATACTGTAGATGAGTCTGTTGCTGTCACAAAAGAATACAATTTGAGAAAACACTTTAATACAAAGCACTCGAACTTTGACAAAAAGTTTTTAGCAGGCTCAGATGTTCATTGCAATGAAAGCAGACAAGCAATCCTGGTTTGATTATTTTAAGGCTACATCACCCTCCCACTGTGTAGCATGGATTCTTGGAAAAAAAGATAACAAACATTCACTGATTCAGCGAATTTGAAAGAATTTATGCTAGCTACTATAGAGGAGGCAGTGAACAGATGACAAAGTAAGGAAGAGCATAACTTCATCCATTCAGAATATATCAATGTCAGATACCAAACCCATATTGAGTTCAAGTACTAGGAAGTGATCATTTCCAAACTCTTTCAGAGAGATTGAGAAAGGCCAATGTAATGTTGCTAGATGATAATGAATCCACCGATGGCAGTGACATCACACAATTATGTCTGTACATGAGATTTTTTGATGAGGAGTGCTTTCGCAAAGATTTGCTCAGTCTAATTACATTGAAGGGACTGACATCAGGCATAAGTAAACCTGCTAGCAACAGATGCCGCCCTTTCCATGACGGGAAGGGTACAGGTCTGTCAGCCCTCCTAGATGAATTTGTGCCGCAGACAAAATCTTTAGATTGCCTGACACATCAAAGCATTCTGTACACGGAATGTGTGAGTTAAAAAACACAATGGACAGGGATATGGTGATGATCAGTTTCATCAGAGGAACTTCGGGCCTACAACACCACTTGTGTCATACACTTCTATCTGATATGTCAGCTGAGTACAGTGATTTACTTGTGTATAATGATGTTAGGTGGCTAAGTAAAGTCAATGCACTTAAATGGGTTTGTGATCTTAGGCAGGAGATTATGAATTTTCTCTGTGTCTGTTGTCTTAAAAAAGTGGAGGTGTTTATATCCAAAATGCTAGAAGAGAAGTTCATGGCAGAATGGCATCTTCAAATGTGTAAATTGACTTAATCTTGGTTTGCAAGGAAAGGATAAAACATTCAACGAACTTAACAAATTTAAAAAGAAATTGGACTTATTTTCAAATGATTTGACTATACAGAAAATGCTTCATTTTTCTAACACTGCGTGAATTAATAAATACTTCATCATCTGAATGAATTACCATAACAGATTTTTTAGACAAGTTAAAGACAAACTTTGCTGCAAGGTTTGACATCTTTGACAATCCCACAGAGGTGATGCAATTTTCGAAGAGTGCGTTTAAAGTTGATGTGGGAGGAGAGTTTACACGAAAAGCCAAACAAGTCCTTATGTCACTTGATGAAGGTTCCCTGCAATTAGAACTACAAGGAATGCAAGAATCTGAAATGACACAGACACTTCAATCTGTGGGATGTGTGCAGTTTTGGACAGAACTCAATCAGGTCCAGTTCCCAAATACTAAAAGGCTGACTATTTTTCTTTTAACAATGTTTGCTACGACATATACACGCATGGAAAAACATTTCTCATATGAATGCCACAAAAATGAACACTCATTCCCCCTTACAAGCAGCCACCTCTGTCAATGTCTACAAATTTCTCTCACTTCAAATGAACATAACTTTACCATTCTTGCAAAGTCAGGTAAGTGCAATTTTAGCCACTAGAAAACAAATTCACAAAATTTATATAATTAAAATAAAAGAGAAGAAAAAAAATAATGAACTGATATGAGAAAATTTTGTTATTTAACATGTGGTTTTCTGGATGTATTCTGTTTTCTTAAAATTAAAAGTGATTGTATGAAATGTATAAAAAGTAATTATAACAAATGTAACAAAAAGTTAAGGACTGATAGGTCCGACCATTGTTATCCAGTTAAATGGTATTTCAAGGTAAATTAGTTAGTTTTCTTGTGCCTGTGTGATTTATATCAAATTAAATATCAATATGAATGCCTATAAACATTCTTTGATATACAGTATTACATTTAGTGCTGATTGTCGCGTTCACATTTGAATGCTGAGATACAAGATTTGTGCTTGGTCCTCCCAACACTTAACATTTGGTAATTTGGCCCTCAAGGGAAAGTAGCTTAAGACCTGATATAGGAAGTTATATATGAAGGTACAAAAGGTCAGTAAGTTTTCTGTTGTAGTTTCATTACTTTGATAATTTGAGTTCCCCATTGCATAAGTTTCCTTTGTGAGTGATACAATATATAACAGGGTAAGATTTTTTAAACATTCTGTTTCTTGCCAATATTCCTCCTGTAAAGAGATACCAGGACAGTGCCAGCTGTCTATCACAATGGTTTAACATCTTAGTGGTCTCTTTCAAGAAACTGATTGAGACTCCCAACTTTTTGACCTTTTTTCCTTCGATATAGTGAAGAAACTTGTCCAAGATCCTCTTTTACCAGAGACACTTGTTCTGATGAACTCCTTTTTTCATGTGCCTTGATAGCTGTTCATTTCAAAAGGTTAAGTCAGAGCCTAATATTCAGCGAGTGTGTGCCCTCTGCAAAATACAGTACCTCATAAGTTGTGATGGTTTCCCTTGTATATTAAAATGTAAGTAAAGCATTTTGTTAGTTTCAGTCTTATACAGAAAACTGCTACTAAATCTTGTCAAAGCAATCCAGATAGCAGGAAGAAATCAATCATTGAATGGAAATGGACTGCATGGTGCGGTAACAGAGAGTTACACAGAATAAACATGACATCTCAGGAAGACAATCCATTCTCTGGGAGTCATGTTCTCCCTCAATAATTATAATACTTGTCTCATTCTTCCTTTGCTGAAATTGTGTGAGAACAGGGTGAAACCTTGCTTTCATCTTTGGAGTATTTCTTAGTTACTCCGTAATTATTTTTTCATCTCTTGTTTAAACTTTCACTGATGATTTCAGCATTTCTCTCTCTCACTCTCACTCTGGTATTTGCTATAAAATCTCTGACTTTCTGCCTTATTCCTGTGTTATTTCTGAAATCCAATTATTTCCCTATTTTACTTGGATTGTTTCCCATCTTGCCTGTTGGATTATTTCACTCTATATTGAATAGTTTCTTAGTGTTAATTTAAACATTGATGTGTATGCCTACTCTCATAAACTTGAATTGGATTAAGTGGGTTTGAGAATGTTACATTATGTTATGTTAATGTCCAAAGTAATAACGTCGATTTCCTAAACAGTACATGGATACTAACTCTATTTTTCTGACAACAGAAATCCCCACTTTTTTGTTTGAACCTGCTGTACTAAGATTATCATATTAATTGTGTTGTATGAGATGGCAAAGTACTGCTCACCAAAACTAAAGAATGAGGCAAAAATGAGGTTGGCGCAGGGAAAGCAATAAATGGTATAATTAAGGGCAGAAGTTTTTAGGGCAGGATTCATTAAGAAATGATTTGCACAAGAGAGCTCTTAATTACTGATTCTAATCAGCAACTGCATGTCTGTTATCGGCAGGGAATTCATTAAAACAGGGGTCTGCAAAGTCAGTCCTGGAGGGCCATAGTGGCCGCAGGTTTTTGTTCCAACCCAGTTTTTTTTAATGAGAAGTTAATTATTGCTGTTGAAGCACTTATTTCTCAAGCAGCATTTTTATACTTCATTTTAGTTTTTTCGCTTGTTCAGAAAACCTACCCTTATTTGCTTATTTTAATCTTAAACAGCTGCATTCACTGTTTTTAAGTGCTACAGTAGTAACAAAAGAACCAGCATTTCTTCATATAAAGTTCCATTTACCCATTTGTGTATTTATCATACACTATCTGGTTAAAGAAAATATTTGGTTGGAAACTGAAAAGAAAAATGTGAAGTACTGAGAATTACTCATCTGCTTTAGTCTAATTTGGATGATATCCTTGGAAAAGGAAAAGAAAAATTTACAATATAAGAATGACCTGACAATGCAGAATGAAAGCACCAAAAAGCCATCAAATTAAATAGGACCTGTTGTTGGCAACCATTGGTTCCTAATTATGCATTCAGGTTAGAACTAAAACCTGCAATCACTGTGGCACTTCATCAGATCCCTGCATTAAAGGATGACAGAAAGAAATTATTTACATTATTATTATTCTTTATGTTGATTCATTAGAAATTCCCCACCCATCCCGTGCATATTTTCTTTTGAGCAAACTCGTAATAGAAATGTTATAGCTTATATAGTGAAACTGATGTTTCATTTTGCAGAATTAAGTTAAAGTGAACTTGGATGGTGCTCTGTAGTTGCACCCCTTATTTCATTCCTCATAGTGACAACAGAATGGTCTTAAACAGAATATTCTTACCCCAAGTTATAGTCTTGCATATTTTACTATGTTTTACCATGTCTAGCACCACTGTACTAGAAGTACTAAATATAAATAAATAAATATGCCCTCACGATGAACAAGTAGGGTTAGTTGCAGAGTAGCTGAATATTATCATACTAGCAGCAGATCATTTACATTTATTTGCTTAGCAGACGCTTTTCATCTAAAAGATCAAGACCAGATTATGTAGTACAGTACTAAGACGGGACAATCCTCAGGTCTAAGTGTTGTCTCAGGAGTAGTAGAACAAGACCAATACCAGGTTTAACAAATACACAACTAATCTTCTTTTAGCTTCATGTTGTCCCTCAGTTTGCTCAGCTGGCTGAATGTTCCTCTCAATTTAAAGGAACAGAGCACAAGGAAAAGCACATCCTCTGCTAAACTTATTAAAAAATGATTGCAATCAGTAAGCTACATTAGATCAGCTATTGTTATTGCAAACACTATTCACTCTGAGCTTGTAAATAGGTCCAGAATTCCCTATAAAGAATATGATGATGATGAGAGTTACACTTTAGTAGAATCATATCTGAAGCATTACTGTCTCTCTTTAACATATGGGCAGATCTAATGTGTGTTTGCATGTGTGTGATATTTAAAAATGGTTGGATGGATGGATGGATGAACTTTCAGGATGACCTCGGCAGTGTATGCCCTGGGGCTTTGGTCACCAAAGGGTCATGGAATATGTGAGACAAAACTGATGGCGGCATTTTTCTGTTTCTGTTTTTACCTCACACTCATAAACATTTTTTTGAACATAATATCAGCCCCTCCCTCTTGATCTAATGTATAAGTGGCCATACACTCAAATCTCCAATGGGACCACCCCCTTGTCAATTTCATAGAGTGTAAATTTATATGTGTGACACCCTGGAACCTGTGGGGGTCTTAATCTGGCCTTGCTATATCTCATTGTTTCAGTTGCATAGAGTAATACAGAAGAGTTGATATTTGTCATTCATCATGTGCCCAGATTTTAACATTAACTGAATTAATCCAACAATCACCAAAGCATATGCAATACCTAGTCAGAGGTTAGACAATATTTGTTAAGAATGTTTCATTGCATGCAAACTTCACAATAGAGCACAAGCTGTATATAATACATACTATGAGAGATCTTATATCATGTCTGGAGGATAACCAGAATGATATCTCCACGACAGTCTGAAGGAATTCAGTATAAAAGAACTGGCAGCATCATTTAATGCACACTTTCTAAACCGGCAACAGAGCCGATTTCTTGATTAGGGATACTAAATTTGTGTCTTCTTACTGAATATTAACAGTTAAATGTATGCTGATCTGTATTTTTCTATTTCTTATATTACTTGTATTGCTCTTAGATATTTTCATGCATCACTTGTCTTTTTCTGTAGCATTGTTATATGTATTTGAGTCAGTATCAAACTATACTATAGTCCAAATGTAAATATAAAATGTTTTCCATACTTTGATAATGGTATATTTGTGCTTTTTCATGTTTCTAAAGCTTTGTCTGGTGTGTACAGAATTCATTTTGCAATACTACCCACCAACCACTAAGTTCATTAAAACTGCTCTCGAGGTTGTCTAAGTTGGTACCCAACTTTGTTCTTTTTCTCCAACTCCAAGAAGGTCACTACAACTGCATTTACTCTAGGACTATATTCACATTACCATTGCTTTAATGGGACATACTCTAAGTGTGATGTTTTCAGGGTAGAGAAATCCAATCTTTTCAAATTAGACTTGAGTCACTTTCATATACATATACATATCCAATTTAAATCGTGGCCTTGATACATGAATAAGAACAGTTAGATTGAAATTCATGTGGTTTTCTACCTATACTCATGGGCTAAGCACTCCCGTTATCAGCCAGCACCAGCAGTGCAGCAAAACAACAATAGAGTAGAGCTACAGTTGTGACAACAGTCACAGTTCCACCATTGCTAGCTCTTTTCTCATATCCACACATCTGTTGATGCACCATTGTCATCAATAGCAACAAAAACAGCAAAAGCTAGCCGTCCTCAAGAGCAAAATGCAACGTATGCACTAGCTACTAGCACATCCATGTTGTTGGTTTGAATATCATGAGTAATCTCAGACATTTTTGTTGTTGGTGATGCAGATGACTTATGCACAAATATATCAATTGTTGCCAGGTGCAGGAATGACATGATGAATAGTCGGGACACCAGCCAGGTCTTCCATATTCAACAAGCGAAAGTCCAAGTATAAGATGCCTCTTGGCTTCAATAAGCAGCCCACGTTGGGAAAAAAAAAAAAAAGTAATTTGGCTCTTTGGTGTGGAAATCAAGATCAGTCACTGGAGCCCCGTCTGGTGCTTTTCTCTGTTTGAAAATGATGCCTCCTTCTGATCAGCTGAACTTCTTATATCAAGCAAATCAGAAGGCGCAGGTTCAAGTGCTCTCATTGGCCGGTTTTTTGGTGCTATGGGGAGAGAAGGAGAAGAAAATGTTACTGACAGCACCTCCTCTTGCCCTCCAGGGTTACCACATACTTTGATCAAGCCCATGAGGAGATCCTCCAATGGGCATGCATGACACAATTTGCACATGCATGCCATTTCAGAAATCAGATGTGTTCACATTACAGTTAGATACAAGTCACTTGTACTTCTGAATGTAAACAATCAAGATCTGTGCAAAACTCAGAAATGAGGCTTGTGAAGTGAATGTAGCTCTAGTCTTAGTGTGCTGCAAGTCAGCACCTCTGATGCACACTGCAACAGTGCTCTGCCAAAAGTTAGTCTTGATACCTTAAATACGAACTTAGGTGAGATCAGCTCGGGATCATCCTCAGCTCATAACACACTACAACTGACCCGTAGAAATCCAACACAAACTCCTCTACAACCTGAATGACCCTCATCAACCAGTAAATTTTGAGAAAATATCACTAAACTGATACATGACCTATATTTTTCTTACTTTACTTATAGCTTCATTGTAAAATTTAAAAAATCATTTTCCAATAAAACAGAAGATATCTAAGAGGGATGCCCAGTGATCACATTTCTAAATTCCGTCAAATTGTAGAATATTTTAAAACTCTGTGGTGGCACTAATCAGCAAATACTCACATAAAGGTTAATTTTGAAATGAAACCGAAATGCATTTTTTTCAATTTATTTCTATCACATTGTTGTCATATTCATCCCAGCCACAGGGGATGCACAAACTAGTGTGTTTCTTTGTACCGGTACCAAGCCTGGATAAATGGGGCGGGTTACGTCAGGTAGGACATCCGGTGTAAAATTTTGCCCAATCAATATGCGGACAACAATACAGGCAGAGTAATGATTATGAAGCTGGAAAATGGAGGTGTGATGATGAATGTTGTTAGTGCATATGCACCGCACGTTGGGTGTGCAATGGGTGAGAAAGAAGATTTTTGGAGTGAATTAGATGAAATGATGAACAGTGTACCCAAGGGACAGAAAGTGGTGATATGAGCAGATTTCAATGGGCATGTTGGTGAAGGGAACAGTGAAGAAGAGGAGGTGATGAGTAGGTATGGTGTCAAGGAGAAGAATGAAGAAGGTCAGAAAATAGTGGATTTTGCCAAAAGGGTGGACATGGGTGTGGTGAATACGTATTTTAAGAAGGGGGAGGAACATAGGGTTATGAACAAGAGTGGAGGAAGATGCACACAGGTAGATTACATCCTATGCAGAAGAATTGATCTGAAGGAGATTGAAGACTGCAAAGTGGTGGCAGGGGAAAGTGTAGTTAAGCAGCATAGGATGGTGGTCTGTAGTATGACGTTGGAGATCAAGAAGAGCAAGAGAGTGAGGGCAGAGCCAAGGATCAAATGGTGGAAGTTGAAAAAGGAAGGCTGCATTGCTGAGTTTAGGGAGGAGGTGAGACAGGCACTGTGTGGCAGTGAAGAGTTACCAGACAGCTGGGATACTACAGCAGATGTAGTAAGGGTGACAGCAAGAAGGGTTCTTGGCGTGACATCTGGAAAGAGGAAGGAGGAAAAGGAAACATGGTGGTGGAATGAGGAATTACAGGAGAGTATACAGAGGAAGAGGATGGCAAAGAAGACGTGGGATAGTCAGAGAGATGTAGAAAGTAGACAAGAGTACAAGGAGATAAGGTGCAAGATGAAGTGAGAGGTGACGAAGGCTAAAGAAAAGATGTATGATGAGTTGTATGAGAGGTTGGACACTAAGGAGGGAGAAAAGGACCTGTACCAATTGCCTAGACAGAGGGACCGAGCTGGGAAAAATACGCATCAGGTTAGGGTTATAAAGGATAAAGATGCAAACGTATTCACAAGCGAGGAGAGTGTGTTGAGCAGATGGAAAGAATACTTTAAGAGGCTGATGAATGAAGAGAACGAGAGAGAGAAGAGGTTGGATGATGTGGAGATAGTGAATCAGGAAGTGCAATGAATTAGCAAGGAGGAAGTAAGGACAGCTGTGAAGAGGATGAAAAATGGAAAGGCTGTTGGCCCAGATGACATACCTATGGAAGCATGGAGGTGTTTAGGAGAGATGGCAGTGGAGTTTTTAACCTGATTGCTTAATGGAATCTTGGAAAGTGAGAGGATGCCTGAGGAGTGGAGAAGAAGTGTACTGGTGCTGATATTTAAGAATAAGGGGGATGTGCAGGACTGCAGTAATTACAGGGGAATAAAATTGATGAGCCACAGCATGAAGTTATGGGAAAGAGTAGTGGAAGCTGGGGTAAGAAGTGAGGTGATGATTAGTGAGCAGCAGTATGGTTTCATGCCAAGAAAGAGCACCACAGATACAATGTTTGCTCTGAAGATGTTGATGGAGAAGTTTAGAGAAGGCCAGAGGGAGTTGCATTGTGTCTTTGTGGACCTGGAGAAAGCATATGACAGGGTGCCTCGAGAGGAGCTGTTGGTGTTGTATGAGGAAGTCGGGAGTGGCAGAGAAGTACGTAAGAGTTGTACAGGATATGTACGAGGGAAGTGTGACAGTGGTGATGTCTGCGGTTGGAGCGACGGATGCATTCAACATGCAGGTGGGATTAGATCAGGGTTCAGCTCTGAGCCCTTTCTTATTTGCAATGGTGATGGACAGGTTGTGAGAAGAGTTTAGACAGGAGTTCCCATGGATTATGTTGTTTGCTGATGATATTGTGATCTGTAGCGATAGTAGGGAGCAGGTTGAGGAGACCCTGGAGAGGTGGAGATATTCTCTAGAGAGGAGAGGAATGAAGGTCAGTAGGAATAAGACAGAATGCATGTGTGTAAATGAGAGGGAGGTCAGTGGAATAGTGAGGATGCAGGGAGTAGAGTTGGCAAAGATGGATGAGTTTAAATACTTGGGATCAACAGTACAGAGTAATTGGGATTGTGGAGGAGAGGTGAAAAAGAGAGTGCAGGCAGGGTGGAATGGGTGGAGAAGAGTGTCAGAAGTAATTTATGACAGACGGGTATCAGCAAGAGTGAAAGGGAAGGTCTACAGGACTGTAGTGAGACCAGCTATGTTATATGCTTTGGAGATGGTGGCAATGACCAGAAAGCAGGAGACAGAGCTGGAGACAGCATAGTTAAAGATGCTAAGATTTGCACTGGGTGTGACGAGGATGGATAGGATTAGAAATGAGTACATTAGAGGGTCAGCTCAAGTTGGATGGTTGGGAGACAAAGTCAGAGAGGCAAGATTGCGTTGGTTTGGACATGTGCAGAGGAAAGATACTGGGTATATTGGGAGAAGGATGCTAAGGATAGAGCTACCAGGCAAGAGGAAAAGAGGAAGGCCTAAGCGAAAGTTTATGGATGTGGTGAGAAAGGACATGAAGGTGATGGGTGTGACAGAACAAGATGCAGAGGACAGAAAGATATGGAAGAAGATTATCTGCTGTGGCAACCCCTAATGGGAGCAGCCAAAAGAAGAAGTGTTTCAGCAACTCCTTTGCCTTCTCTGTGTTACTTTTCTCCCTCATTAAACCTTTGTATTGCCTCTTTAGTGTCATTTGCTGTAACATTTGTCTTTCCAATTGTCCTTCATTCTCTTGTGCTTCTTTAGAGTTACCCTGAAGGGATTTTGTCTGAAATTAATCATTGATTTATTTGGGTCTGCAAATAAGCATCCCACATACAAACTCTTCTTAGTCAGTTTTCCTATAAACTCAAGCTTTCAACAGCCCATCTTTTCTCTCAAGAGACAGTGTATACATAGGCGGCGTGATTAAAAAAAATGACTGTTTTTGTTGTTTCTGTTGTTTTTTTTTTAAAGCTAGTAAACACACTGCATCTTTCTTTAATTGCATTACTATTCCCACATAGCACATGAATCAGTTTTGTTTACATCGAAAAGGTAATTATCTCTTCAGATTAAAAAAAAAAACAAAACTGTTTATATTAGTCTCTTTTAGTCTGTTTGCTTAAGATTACACAAATAAGGATCCTTACTGTTCAGCACCATGACAGTATTAGCTCTTATATTTTTATTAATATTCTGCCAGACTACTTCATAATATTTGCATTGAAACAAGTATGTAGAAAACAGTTTTAAAAAAAAAAAGATCTTCTGAGGAGGAGGTGCTTTATTAAAACTAATATTGTTTTATCAAACATAGTGCTTTTATGTTGCCAATCATTTTCTCAGATCAGAGTATTCAAAACTTTATTAGCTAAGTTATAATTAAGTTATAGAGATGATCCATTTACTCTACACTCAATGTTTATAACTCCAAGCTTAAAACTTTAGACAGCAACGAAAAGTTTGAAATCAGATATAGCTCACAATACAATACATTTAAGGTCTAAATTTCTATTCATTCATCCAAACATATTAAGAAATTTAGAAAATGTGTATAGATGGAAGATTACCAGATTACAAATTACCTAATACAATGTTTTAGTAAATCAATCAGTATTTTATTATAATGACATGTATCATAACAAGGCCTTTTACATAGTTTTAAATATACATTCTAAACAATACAACAGAAAAACACATAATTTGCCATAAATGTAGCAGATAGGGCTTAGACTATATACAACAGATTTTAAGCAACAAATATTAAATTAGTTTATACCATATCAAGCACTGCTGTACTGTAAAATTATGAGTTCCTAAAACAAAGTCACAAAAAACTTCCAAAAATTACCACTAGAAGGAGATATTACTGTCAAACCTCAGCTTGTAAGGGCAAGCAGAGGATATTTATCAAGTAAAAAGTTTTTTTTCAGCATTTTGTTTTGTAACAAAAAGTAAGCTTTGTGTAGCACAAGAAGGCAAATGGTGTTGTCTGACACAATACAGGAAAACCATAGCAATGCAAGGCCCAGTACAAAATCCAATGTAAAGTCAAAACAGAGCACAGCTTCAAAATACAGTAGCCAGAAAATTCCAAAGCACAGAAAAATAACAGTAACCACTCACCCCCTCTCTTGTGCATTTGAATGAACTGCAATGGACTGATGGACTGTGGGTGGTAAACCCCCAAGTATCGGGCTGAGTGTAGTCCCATGCAGTAATGGGCAGGTGGCCCCACCTCTTGGGGAACTACTCACAAAACACAATGAAATGTAACCAAGACACATACATACACACATAGACAAAATTAAATACAAGGTATAATGCAAATGAATAGAATAAAAATAATACAAGCAAAATAATCAAAATGAACAAAGCAGAAATAAAACAAGGATTTGAACCCCAGCCGGGGGAAGAATTGTTTTGAGTCTTTGTTGTACATTTTTTATTTGTATGAATTTTCCATTTCATTTATTTATTTGGCCAACATTTTAATCAAAAGCAACTTACAATATTTGAGATGCAATTGGTTTTGTTTTCCAATGGAGCACCGGCAGGTCAAGTGATTTGCTCAGGGTCACACAGTGTCAGTGGTGGGATTTTAACCAACAACCTCAGGGTCCAAAGCCTTAACCCCTGCACCTCATTGCCTGCCTGATACTATTATTTTTGTTTTTGATTTACAATGTTCTTTACATGTTATGTATCTATATCCAGCACATACTCTTCCACTCTCAATGCCATCAACATTCTGGTTCATTTAAGTTCCTTATGGTATTTGTGATATTGTAAAGATGATGAAGTTTATAAGTTGTTCATTCAACTACTTTCCTACATTTTTGATAAAATTATCTCTTTCTAGTTAAAGTCCTATAGTTGCCAAGTTCATACATATTTCTCTTTATTTTGGAATTGTTCTGACTAGTTTTTCAACTGCCTTTATTAGATCAACTTTTAACACAGGTCTGAACACTGATGCTTTTATTAATTTGAGACAACATTTCCAGTGAAATACAAGATTATTTATCTTAATTATATACTTTTTAATTTGTTTTAATTTTGTAGCGGTGCCCAGCAAAACTGAAACTGTTGTTGTAAGAGGGACAATTTATCTATCCATGGCAGGTTTTAGACATGTTTAACTGTTACTAGATATCAGCATGGCATCTGACACCATTAATGAGGATATTTTGTTAAGCAGAACTGGTTCTTGGTCCTTCAGTTGCTGCTCTACAGTGGTTCAAATAGGAGGCAGGAATTGTAACTGTTGATACCTATAAATAGAAGTGTATAATTTTAATTTAGTGTACTCCACAGTGCTCCAACTTGATCTGGTGTGGAAAATCTACAGTTTGAAAAAGGAAGGAGTGCAGAGGAAATTAAATGATCCAACACTTTGATCAGAGTCATTCATCATCAGGACAAGATAGCCAATCAAATGTGTACAATGTCACACGTCTCAAAACCCCACTTGTCCATTTTAACATACATATGGCTCCTCTGATGGACCAATAAAGAGAAGAAGAAAAAAACAATGACAGAAGGGCGATGTCAGAGATCAAGAGACATTAGATTATCTGATTTCGACGTCAGAAAATGTAAACTATGAATAATGCTGATCACTGAACCAAAAGCCGCTCAGGACATTAACACTTGTGATTTTCACTAAGCTTTTCTAGATCCAGACTATGCTTTCGATTTTATTTCCTATTATATTTTCTTCAATTTGGTACTGTTATCTGTTAATAAATACCACTTTGCTTTTTCTATTTTCCAAGCATTATCTTTTACCTAGAATGACTGAACTAAAAAAAGTGGACAAAGTGTGAGTCTACTTTCTATTCAAAGGGTTTATCAAGGCTATTAAGGTCACGCCTCAATAATTAAAACAAGTGTGGTAAAAGAAGACACTTCTATTATTTAGTAAGTAGCATATAACACAAAGAGTTGATCTTGTACATATATGTGTTTGTTAGAGTTGGTGATAGTGAATGCCTATATAGAGAATCATACGCACAATACTGTGGAGTGACTGGCAATTGGCATGATTTGAGACTTTGTCTGGACAGGATTGCTATATGTATGTGTATTAATCTTCAAGGGCGAGAGTAGATGAACTCAATAAACATTCCTGGTATCACAAATATCACGATAATACACACCTTTGCACCTCTTTGCTCTTGTATTTACCTATTGATTAAATTATTTGCAGCTTTTTGCTATAATTTATGGTTGCTTTAAATTAAATTCTCATCTCTTGGAGCTCTGGTAATAAATCATATATTTGGATAGCTCCCTTTTGGGGTCCCCCACTCAATTTTGGGATCAGTTTTTAGATTAGACATTGTTTTCTATTAGTTAAACATCTTTTTGATGTCTTTTACCAGCGCCATTATTGTTTTGCCAGGTGACGCCATTTTGAGTGTTAACTGATATTGCTATGCAGTGAGAATTGAAGGTGCACAGTGTTGAAGTTATTGCAGCAACAGGATAAAAGGTCAGCACCGTGCATTTGCTAGTCATCTGAATTTGCGAATAAATCAAAAGAAATCTCTGCACATGGTTGGTAGTAGTGTTAGTGTTACAAGTCTCTTCATCTGGTTTTGACTTTGATTTTTGGTTTAGCAGTTTGGTCTAGACAAAAGATAGGACAGATTCTCTGTTTTGGCAAATATAACTCTTAGATCTGGGTTATACTTTTTGTACTCAAAATACACAGATATATGTGAAACTAAATTTAATTTTGAAATTACTGCTTGGCAAATAATGCTTTGCTTAAATTCAATAAGTGTCTGGATGGATGCATTTGAGTTATTTAAAACAAACTAAGCTACAGTAGAATGGAACTCTTGCTGACTGGTATGATTACTAAAACAATTTCTTGCAATGTCCCCTTGTTAGAACGCTGAAATTAATAGATTTGCCCTTATTGCCAGGAATCTGTGAGCAGTACTTGATTATGGACACACCAGTAGTACACATAATATTGAAAAAGATATTATTTTTTCTTATTAACAAAAATAACTCAATTATAGACATGGTTTTCTTTATCAGATATAGATAAACAATATTTGTATTTATTACTTATCATCTAGATTAGTGTACTGCATTGTTCATAGGGCCCCTGCCTAGTCTACTTGATTAGTTTCAGATAGTCCAAAATTCTGTAGAATCAGGCTACTACAAGGAAATCTCCCTAAATAAAGAACGGATTGAACATTAAATAGCTCTAGGGAACACACATACTAGCGATATGACACTAACAGTGCTTTCCAGGGTAGACTCTGTCAGTCTCTGTTCATAGGTATATTCTGGAAAGCAAAAAGTGAATAATAAAATCAGAAGTATATCCATATCTCTCTATATAAAAAAATCCAACATTTGTCTGTCTGTATGTCTGTACACTTTTCATGAGAGAACTACTTAATGGATTTTTTTTATAATTTGCTTGAACATCCAGTTGATTTTGCGACTTCTCTCATTGCGCTAAGTATCATAGGTCATTTGTGGTACCGATTTATTTGCGTGAATCTGAGAGACACGCAGTGGGCCGAGGGGAGGAGGGTAGGGCCTTCCTCATTCATGTGTCAGTCTCGGGGCATTCTTTACCTCTGCTTAGCTAACGAGCGAGAGAACTACTTAACGGATTTAGATTGTTTTTTTTCTATAATTTGCTTGTGATATATTCACACTAATCCAAGACAGAGGCTGCAGGCCGAGGGGAGGGGGAAGCGTGACGTCAGGAGTAGGGAGCTGGGCAGGGCCCTCCTCACTGTCCTGTTTCACTTCCCTGCGTGCGAAGCTGCAGGAGACGGCTTGTAATCAATAAAAATAAAATGGAACTCAAACTGATACCTAGTGGGCAAGTCTAAATATGTTAAACACTATTCAAACCTTAAACCTAGCCTCTTGCCTTACTCTTTTGGACATTAAAAAACACTATAGCCCCTTTGTGGATCCTTGATGATCTCCAATGAACAATGTTCTCTCAATTCACAGGAAGTATGCTAGCAACTCTGCTTCACTTGGGGCAGACACTCCATCCATCCATTTTCCAACCTGTTGAATCCGAACACAGGGTCACGGGTGTTTGCTGGAGCCAATCCCAGCCAACACAGGGCACAAGGCAGGGACCAATCCTGGGCAGAGCGCCAACCCACTGCAGGACACATACATCCACACCCACACATCAAGCACACACTAGGGACAATTTAGAGCCGCCAATCCACCTAACCTGCATGTCTTTGGACTGTGGGAGGAAACCGGAGTACCCGGAGGAAACCCATGCAGACATGGGGAGAACATGCAAACTCCACGCAGGGAGGACCCGTGAAGCAAACCCAGGTCTCCTAACTGCGAGGTAGCAGCGCTACCACTGTGCCACCGTGCGCCGGGGTTGGGGGATGGGCAGACACTCTCCCTCTCTTAATACATTTTGCTTCATAATACCACTTTTTGATTTCTACTGCATGTGTCACCCACCCATCAGGAAAAATAAGTAAAAAAAAAGAAAACTTTCTTGAAGCACATCCTTTTTGTTCAGATATATTTAGGTTATCTCACAGTATACATTTTACTTGACCTTTTACTTGACCAGCCGATCCCTCTGTAGGCTCCTTTTACCAAGTACACTCATCATCTCTTTCTCTGAGCACCTAATCTAATTAGCTTTCTTGTTAATATGTCCTTTCACTATCTGCAGTCAACAGTAATAATCTGCCCATTTCCAATAAAACAGGCACCATCCTGTCACCAGTAATATATTATCAGAAATGCTGTTTATTTAATCCCTCTGGTCACATCGGGATCACCAAAATGGCATTATCCCCAGTAATCAAATTTTCTGGAAAGAGACAAAAAAAGAGACTGGTAAAATCTCTTTGCACGGGGCATAGCAGAGCAGTCAGGACCAAAGACATGCTTAACTGTATTCTGCTCTGTCATTTTAATTTGCTGGTTGGACAATGATTGACACTTTTTGCTTCAGAGAAAAAAACCAGGAGGGTAGAAACAGCCAAACCTATTTAGCACACAAGTGGAAAAATGACAGCAATGCCGCTGCTAAGCTTTCAGACTCTTCTTCTTTTCCTTCATGTCTGGATGAAAAGCAACAAATGTAATGTACATTAAAAAGAATGACACGTAAATTTGGTGCCTTTATTCATTTGCTAAGGTGAATGTGCAGATGGTTTCACTACAGCTCAACTGATATTATTTACTGAACAAGCAGTACACTAATACGACAAATGTTATTTTTTCCTCTAAAGTTTAGTGCAGCATTTTGTAACAACACATTATACTGGTGTACAGCAAAGGCTGCCACCTGCTATCTAGCAGAAGGACAACATGTCTGTGTGCGTGAAAACATGGAGGGATTTTGCACTGAAAGGATGCATAGTGAGCGGTATGTGCATAGTCAGCACCATTTTAGAAGTGGACCTTCTTTCAAATGTAGAATATTTCAAAACATATTACAAGCAGGTGTTTTTTTCTTCTTAGCCTTTACAAAGCAAAGTGATAATATTGATTAATTAGCAATTTACTGATAATCTGAATCCATCTGTAGTATGGACGGCAATCAAAATATGCCTTTCAAATGTGAGAAAGTAATACCCCCAGTAAATGATAATTAAAGTTACAGTTAGGTCCATCAATATTTGGACAGAGACAACTTTTTTCTAATTTTGGTTCTGTACATTACCACAATGAATTTTAAATGAAACAATTCAGATGCAGTTGAAGTGCAGACTTTCAGCTTTAATTCAGTGGGTTGAACAAAAAGATTGCATAAAAATGTGAGGCAACTAAAGCATTTTTTTAATGCCCTTTATTTTAGGGGTTCAAAAGTAATTGGACAAATTTAATAACTAGAAATAAAATGTTCATTTCTAATGGTTGAAAACCCTTTGCTGGCAATGACAGCCTGAAGTCTTGAACTCATGGACATCACCAGATGCTGGGTTTCCTCCTTTTTAATGCTCTGCCAGGCCTTTACATTTTACAGCTTTCAGTTGCTGTTTGTTTGTGGGCCTTTCTGTCCAAAGTTTAGTCTTCAACAAGTGAAATGCATGCTCAATTGGGTTAAGATCAGGTGACTGACTCAGCCATTCAAGAATATTCCACTTCTTTGCTTTAATAAACTCCTGGGTTGCTTTGGCTGTATGTTTTGGGTCATTGACATCTGTATCATGAAACGCCGCCCAATCAATTTGACTGCATTTAGCTGGATTTGAGCAGACAGTATGTCTCTGAACACCTCAGAATTAATTCGGCTGCTTCTGTCCTGTGTCACATCATCAATAAACACTAGTGTCCCAGTGCCACTGGCAGCCATGCACGCCCAAGCCATCACACTGCCTGCCTCCACCGTGTTTTACAGATGATGTGGTATGCTTTGGATAATGAGCTGTTCCACGCCTTCTCCATACTTTTTCTTGCCATCATTCTGGTAGAGGTTGATCTTGGTTTCATCTGTCCAAAGAATGTTTTTCCAGAACTGTGCTGGCTTTTTTAGATGTTCTTTAGCAAAGTCCAATCTAGCCTTTCTATTCTTGAGGCTTATGAGTGGCTTGCACCTTGCAGTGCACCCTCTGTATTTACTTTCATGCAGTCTTCTCTTTATGGTAGTCTTGGATATCGATACGCCTACCCCCTGGAGAGTGTTGTTCACTTGGTTGGCTGTTGTGAAGGAGTTTCTCTTCACCATGGAAATGATTCTGCGATCATCCACCACTGTTGTCTTCCATGGATGTCCAGGTCTTTTTGCATCCGGTGCTTGTTTTCTTTCTCAGGATGTACCAAACTGTAGATTTTGCCACTCGTAATATTGTAGCAATCTCTCGGATGGGTTTTTTTCTGTTTTCACAGCTTAAGGATGGCTTCTTTCACCTGCATGGAGACATGTCGGTTCACAGCAAAATCTTCCACATGCAAGCACCACACCTCAAATCAACTCCAGGCCTTTTATCTGCTTAATTGATAATGACATAACGACGGACTTGAACACACCTGCCCATGAAATAGCCTTTCAGTCAATTGTCCAGTTACTTTTGAGCCTCTGAAATGAAGGGATTGTGTTAAAAAAATGCTTTCGTTGCCTCACATTTTTATGTAATCATTTTGTTTACCCCACTGAATTAAAGCTGAACGTCTGCTCTTCAACTGCATCTGAGTTGTTTCATTTAAAATTCATTGTGGTAATGTACAGAACCATAATTAGAAAAAAGTTGTCTGTCCAAATATTTATGGACCTAATTGTACCTGTTTCAATACTTTAGTTGACAGTCACGTTTGATATAGGCCAGCTTGCCCATTATAATCTTGGCCTTTAAACTGTATGTGTGAAGTAGTCAGCCCACAAATCCGTGAGGGCATATCATGTCACTAATAAATGAAATTTGAGAAACAGGGGAGCCACAGCAGAATCGGCTCCCTGGGACGAACATGAATAGCTCCACAAATGAGGTTGAATGCTCATTAATGAATTTCTGAATGATATTTTATGGAAGTGGGACTTGTCAGCAGAAAATGTAACGATACAGTGCCTCAAAAGAACACCTAATACTAGCAGTCAAGCATGGTGGTGGAAGTGTCCAGGAAGGAAGTGATGCAGGAAGACAATGATACAAAATACACAAATAAGTCTCTACTTCAGATTGTTTTAATCAAATAATAATAATTTTTAGGATGATCTTGTCTAATTTCATACAGAAATATCATGGAGATATTGTGCATAGGTGAAATTTAAGGGGAAGCCTGACCTCTCAAACAGACGTACTTTATTAATTAAATAAATCTCCAGGGAAGGGTTGTTTTATCCTCAAAATATTTAAGGTGATAGCTAAAGTAAATATATTCATAACCAAAGAATACAAAAACTTAATTCATCCATCCTACCTAAGTAACTCTTTCTTACCCATCACCTACCCTTAAAACAGACATTTTGTACTACATACTGTACATTACAGATTAGGTTACTTTTTCAAATTTAGCTTGAGAGAGGTCACTTCAACTTGTATATTTTACAAACAGTATTTTCCTGATTAACATGACACAGAGCCGCTTCCGTTGGCAAACAGATCCTCAAGCAGTTATTTAAATGACCACAAGCTTGTACACTCACTTCTACAGAACATATTCTTCTGACCACATCTTGTGCTTGAAGGTGCCACCTTTACAAATAGTTGTGTAGCAGTTTATACAAACTTCAATGTCACACCATACACTGCTCATGACAAAATTTTCACTAAACAAAAACGTTTCTTTGTTGAAGTATATAAAAAAATGTCTTTCCATTTTCTACACCCAAATATTCAGAGCCAGCATATAGGGAAGCTGGAGCCTAACTCGGCAAGCATCAGGCACAAAGAAGGAACAATCCCTTCAGCATTGTGTAGGACTGCTCCCACTCTTCTCATGGTCTCTTTGTCCCAATTCCATTTAACAGAAGGCACTGTAGCATCTAAATCAGCTCTGCCAGGTTCTGCAGCAGCTTTTACCCATTGACTGTGTGGACTCTGAGCTCTCTGATGCTCCCTACCCTCAGATCTGCTCCTAGGAGCCTATTTACGTGCAGAAGATTTATTACACTTGTTCCTACTGCTGTTTTATATTATTAATTGCTGTTATGATTTATTTATGTATTACAATTTATTTCAAATTATTACTTTCTATTCACTTACCTATTATTTAGTTTATTTATCTATTCATAGTATAGTATAGTTCTTTACCTGTTTTGCACTTGTCCTGTGTTTATGTATCTGTCCTGGAGAGTGTTGTTGTGTACCATTGCATGCTGTAATACTGTGTATGGATGATGTGATAGTAAAGCCACTTGACTTGACTTGAAAACCATACAAAAAGTGAGCATTAAAAGTAATTTGACCCTTCAAGGTTCACTTTTTTATTTAATTTCATATTCATTTCATTCGAATAGACCATATTATTCACTGTGAAAAATAAGAACAAATGCAGTAAACCCGATGGCAGTAAAATACATTTTCTTAGCACCGCATGGCTCTGCCTTTGCAGGCACTCAGTCTGTAACTATGTTCTAATTAATATTATACTGCTACCTATGAATATAATATATTTAATTAGTTCACACAATTAATCTGGTGGATAGAGTTTAATTTGTAGTGTGTAACTTTAGCCATTAAGCCAACTAGCTTGCAGGTAAGGCACATGATAAGGTGAGCCCTACTGTAAATCAGGGCAGTTGTTTTTTACAGAATTGTTACTACTTCTTCCCATTAATGTCTCTTATTAAAAGTGCAACTGAATAGTTCTGTATATACAGTGTATATGACAGCTTCTACAAATTGCTGCTTTAGAGTGCAGAAAAAAACATGTTTCAAAATATCTGTGAAAAAATTCAGATGTAATAAAAACTTATCCTTTTTAATAGATGTGTTTTCATAAAATATAAAAACCACTTACTGCTCTCTGCCTGTGTGTCCACATTGCAAGTGAACTGATATTTTTGAAATTTGATGCATTTATTCTACAACGAAATTGAAACAAGTTGAAAAACTACCATTTAAAAAGCAAACTTCAATTTTCTTTTACTTAAAACAGTGAAACATTCTGTGTTAAATGCAGTTATTAACAGATCCACCATAGATTCCTAATACAAATCATTGAAATGTCAGCAGAATTGCATGCCAGGTTTATAGCATGTCCTCACATCAGCAGCTTGCCCGAATGAATCATACCAGGTATGTTAAATAAACTTCCGAACCATGAAAGTAAAAAATGAAACCAAGGAAAGCAAAAATAAATGAACAGATAAATAGTTATCTAGAAATGAGTGGAAGAGGAAAGAAGCTTCCTAAACATGACTTAATAAGTCAGAATGTTTAAAGTGAATAAATACAGTATGTGCTTAATATTTTGTTACACTGAAAACAACCTCATGGCTGCATTATCCTCATATTATGATTCAATATATCAATGGCACTTTAATTTACCAGTAAAGCACCACAACGAGTTGCTATCCAGCATGGTTAATACCATTGAAACCAACAATTTAAGCCTGAGACTTCAACAGTGATTTTAATATAAATATGAGCTATAATTAACCATACTGTAGTTCATTGTCATCGACTGAGGAAGCAAACATTCCACAAAAATGAAATATTGGGGAACCCCCAGGTCACCCATTTTAATATTGTATTGTATTTCCCAAAATAAACAGATGCTTGATAAGGGTGTAAAGGTGCAACAAAATAAAGAGCAACAAAGCAACAATAGATTAAGGATGGTTCAAAGCTGTTTCGAGTGATCAATATTTGGACAGGAGCTTTGTTCATTTGACAGCTCTCTACAGAATGAGACACACCATGCTAAGAGCGCTTATGGCAGAGGGACCGGAAGGGGTGCAATTAATTTCCCTCTGTGGGCAGTTTCTCAGAGATGTCTGAAAAAACAGAGATTATATCATCAGCGACAGTGGCACCTCGTGTCCCAGAGTCATAGTGCCTAACTCAGATGACCCGAGAAGGCAAATCTCAGACACAATGCGTGACACAAGCAACATGCATTAGTCTATGCAATTTTATACAGCTGGAGTTAGAATCTGCTGTCTGTAATAAAACACTGGTGTTAAGGGAATACTGTGAGAAAAGTATATACTCAAGAGATGGTAAAGTGAAGCAAGAATCATAGTCAGAAGGGAAAACAAGGTCAGAGCCAACAAAAGATAAATGATCAGGAGACCCAAACATGAAGGCAAAAGGAGGATCAGAAGTTGAGGGCAAAAAGGAAATGAAAAACCAAAAACGAAGCCTGACACTAGTGTCTACTTAGTAAAGAATCTAACTACTTCAAAACTGAAGTTCAAGACGTTTTATCCACTGAGGGATAAGTACAATGTGATCACTGCCATGTTTATATCATCACATCCTGTGATATACTGTAACTGGTAATGTGATACATATGACTTCACATAAACAGAGAAACTGAACATGAATAAAATACAGGTAAAATTCAGTTACAACGAACTGCCAGGGACCTAAAAAATATTTTGTTGTAATGAAAATTTTGTTGTAATGAGATTCTGTATTTGTTGCTATAGTGATTTCTTTAACTTGCATCCAGGCGTTTGCAATCATTTCAATAGCTTCTTTTGCGTTAATTTTAATCTTCTCCTGCCTACAAGTTATGCTGACGGGAATTTTTCTCTGCATTTTCTCGCAATTATACACTTTCAGGGTGCGAATGATGCCCAAACCCAATGGCAGAAGCACTGCTGTGCAATTGGGTGGGAAGAATTCAACATGAACATTATCTAAATGTGGAAGCATGTTGTGGGCAGTATAGTTATCAATCAGATCCCCCACCCAACGGGAACGTCACGCTGAAGTGTGTCCTGAAGCACGATTGCGGCGTCTGTGTAAGATTGTTTGTCCGTTGCCAGGGCAGGGCAACAGCAGGCTCACAGTGGTGCAGTGAGGTGCCACAGAAGCGAATCCTAAAAGACTGGGTTTGCGCTATAAGTCCCTGTCTTACACCCCAAAACACGAGGCTGAGTCTCATTGCTTTAGCAACACCAGCTTTATTTAGCTTGAAACAGGAACAGCAGGGTTATTTATTGTAGCGTTATCTGCCACTCTCATATAAACAGACACAGCAGTCAGACAGGGTGACTTGTGACCAAGTTAGTGGCCAAGTAATCCTGTTCCCTGTATTTACAATGTTCCTTGCTTTCACCAATCGAGATCTTTTCTGTTTGCTTTGGCAGAGAGACGCAGCAGAGCAGTGAGCCAGCTGTTGCCCCGGCAATGGATAAACAGTCTTCCACAGACGCAGTGATCGCACTTTGAGATGCTCTTCTGCATGTTGTCCAGTTGGGGGAGGTCCCAAGAAAGTTCAGAAACCTCACATTTTCTTGAATGAGTGCCACATTAATAGGAATGTTTCTTGAACGAACCACATAAAAACTGCTTTCTTGGCGTCTTCAAATGCAGCAGGCCGCATACGTTTGCAACTCGAGATTTTTCTTCTTTTTTTGCTCAATCTTTCAAAAAGTGACAGTGTTCAATGGCAACATCTTTTTTCTTTTTGCCACAATCGAGAGCTGCAAAAATGTAGAGTTTTTTTTCCTTATATGAACTGTTATCGTTTTTTCGTGTCTACTGTTTCTATAGGAAGGTGACAATGAGTTAAATTCCAATGGATGTTTTTCAAATGTTGACGAGCAATAAGCAAAAAGTATCACTGAAAACTACCGAAAACAAAAACAGCAAAAAACACCAAAAAAAAAAACAAAAAACAAAACTACGAGGAATGTTTGAAGAAAAAAAAAAGTACAATGTTTAAGTTTGGGGGATGGATCGTTGTGCACAACTGAGCTGTGACCACAGAACTAACGGCTCTGGGGATGATGCATTCAGGCATTTCAAGATCTTTCGGGCACTTCGTTGTAATGAAAGTATCTGCTGAATGTATTTCATAGTAACAAGATTTCTATAGACTCATGTCATACGGGGAAACTGTCTGGACTATAAAAATACTTTGTTGTAATGAAAATTTAGTTGTAAAGATATTCGTTGTAACAGAATTTTACCTGTAATACTTTGTCAATTAACATCAAAATTATCAAAAAAACTCAAAAATAGATTCTACTTCGTAAAAAAAACTAAATAAACCAAAATATATGCATATCCATCCATCCATTTTCTAACCCGCTGAATCCGAATACAGGGTCACGGGGGTCTGCTGGAGCCAATCCCAGCCAACACAGGGCACAAGGCAGGAACCAATCCAGGGCAGGGTGCCAACCCACCGCAGGACACACACAAACACACCCACACACCAAGCACACACTAGGGCCAATTTAGAATCGCCAATCCACCTAACCTGCATGTCTTTGGATTGTGGGAGGAAACCGAGCGCCGGAGGAAACCCACGCAGACACAGGGAGAACATGCAAACTCCACGCAGGGAGGACCCGGGAAGCGAACCCGGTCTCCTAACTGCAAGGCAGCAGCGCTACCACTGCGCCACCGTGCCGCCCAATATATGCATATTGCAGATTTCAAATATGTTTTTAGCTACATAATATTGGAAAATCCTTTTAAAAACATGCAATTTATGTATGTGTGATCAAACAGTTAGGTTAAATGTAGGGTTTTTAAGACAGTAGTAAGACAAGCAATGTGGAGGTGAGAAACAGTAAAGGGAGCATAGGAGAAATTGGAGGTGGCAGAAATGAGATGTGTGGAGTTGTAAAGAAGAACAGAATAAGAAATGAGACAGCCAAAGATACAAAAGTGGGAGATCTGTCTAAGAAAGTACAGGGAAGTAGGTTGAAGTGGTATGGACATGAAGGATGATGAGAGACATTGAATATATGGGCAAAAGAGTGAAGGGAATGGAAGTACAGTGGAAGAGAAAATGAGGGAGGCCAAAGCGGAGGTGGATGGATAAAGTAAAAGAAGACCTGAAAAAAGAGGGATTGACTGAGGAGGAGGTACAGGTTAGAGCTGCATGGTGGAGGATGATCAAGCACAACAACCTCACTTGGAAGTAGGAGAAAATAAAGAAGAAGAAGAGTAATGCATGCAACTACATTGTTTTATCAATTCTAATTTTCAATTTGACTAATCTTTTACAAAATATTTAATACATAAAATGGGATATTGTTGTAATTTTATTGTATTGCTGTCTTTTTGAAGTACAGTAAATAAATATAAGTGAAAAAGTGTGTATTATTTCTGAAGATGACATGTCATTGTGAGCAATCAGAAATATTATTCTCATGTCTAAAAGAACAGTTTGGAATATTCTTACTTAGTTTGTTCTTCTAATCAGTTAGCAAATACATTCAAATTAATTTCTCATTCATCAAGGAAAATAACAAATACAACTGTTCTGTATATTAATACAATTTTAAAGTGACTAACGATAGCCTTGCCTAAGAGTGAAGGAAAGAAAACATAACATTAATGTATGCATGATGTGTTAAAGGTCAGATACATCATTACTTTTTACCGCATGTAACAAAATACTGTCTAATTAGTAAGCAAGCTGACTGCCTCACAGAAACTTTTGCATGTTAAAAATCAAAATCATAGTCCCATGACGATACAAATCCACTTCTGTAGAACTGTTGAAGTTGCTAGAGGTTAAGTTAATTTGATTCGGTCAATCTCATTTCTCATTTTGCATCTCCTTAACAGATACAAAATATGTTAAAGTGTGTAGCAATTTAAAATAATGTACTGGATGTCAAATTTTAACGGTTAAACAAGTTTTAATGTAACTACTGGCAGGGCAGATACAGTAAATAAATTGGAAAATGTTAAGATATAAGCTGATATAAAGATATAAAACTGTGTCTTAATCTGCATGCTTATGAAAACAATAATACATATGATAAGATTGGCTACATTTACAATATTTTTTTTTCCACACTGTTTACAGTTTACATTCCCCAGTATTATTGGAGATAATGTGACCATTTTACCATGGAAGTGAATTGTCTTGTTATGTAGACTCACAGATATATGGCATCCACTCAAACTCCTGTCATCTTATCCTTGCTCTTATCTGACTGGGAAGGAGACTAATTACATCTGGAACTCTGATCTAACCTTACTGGCTGGCTGGCTTGCACTATGACTTAACTTTTTCTTTCCCACTAATGGCTACACCCCAGGTGGCAAGATAGAGTAGCAAGGCAAGCAGTTGAGCATGTTTAAACTTTAATTCAGTCATTATACTGTAGATTTAACATTCTTAATATGCCAAAAGCAGAAGCAAGGCAAAAGAGTGTGACAAATCACATCAAACAACCTGTGTCCATATTTATCAAGTGTCTCAGAGTAGGTTCCAACATCTCAGAGTGATGCAAGTTTTGTCCTATGTGTAGGATGAGAATAAGTAAAAGCATTTCATCAACTTCCTAATTAAGGAAATTATTCCTAATTGTGCTGACCTAGCCTCACCTGGAGCTACCAAAAGATGGTGGTCAGGCAGAGATCGACACACACATTCAAGGAAATGCAAAGTGTTTGGGAAACACTGGATCCTGTGGGGCTCGTCTTCCATACCAACCACACAGAACTCTGTAAAATCCTGAATATGGTTGGACAGCACTAGCTGTTTGATTGAAGCCTCTGAGCAGTGTGCACCCTTTACCATGTGCTTACAGCCAACCTTATGGTCACAACCAACAATCTATCTATCTATCTATCTATCTATCTATCTATCTATCTATCTATCTATCTATCTATCTATCTATCTATCTATCTATCTGTCTATCTATCTATCTATCTATCTATCTATCTATCTATCTATCTATCTATCTATCTATCTATCTGTCTATCCATCCTTGGGACTCCTGAAAGCAAGCCTAATCAAAGCAAGCAGCCAAAAATTCAAACAGGACTTCAATTGCATTGGCCTTGTTTTAAAAATTTGGATTGTGAACTGATGAATAACTTTAAATAAAATAAGTAAATGATTACAAATACATTATTTAAATTAAGAAACATCAGTTTAAAGGAACTACAGTAGCTATTGAACATCTGCTGGCCCCTTCATAGTGCCTGTAATACTCTCACCTTTGCCTCCCTGCTATGTGTTTTTATCTTTAGTGACTAAATGTTCCTGTTCTCCTGCTTTCCTCCCTAGATTAATATTTTTCCTAATACTGAACTATTATTTTGCTTCCTTTCATGCCTAGTACTACTGCCTATGCTGTACTTAAAATAAATGTACTCCTCCTTATGAATGTATGTGTATATTCCCTCATGTGTCTACTAATGTTAACACTCCCAGATTTACGAGTGATATACTGCTATAGCTAGTATTTATTTTTTTTTTACTCTTTAATGACTCTGGGACATGCTTACTTTTTACCATTAGCCAGAGCAAACTAATTATTCACTTACTGTATGGCTTACAATACCATTTGATACAGAAAAAATTGTAAAAAGTACTGCACCCTCCTTAATGGCAACCAAAAACAAAGATGCATTACTGCATCAGGATGTGGCTTATTTCCTGTCATTGAATGAACAATTCATTTTGTTCTGAATCATAAAATTCTTAAGGAGAACATCAACTCATCCATTAACGAGCTTAAGCTTGGTTGGATCATGCAACAAGACACTGATCAAAAACACAAAACAAAGTTCATATCAGAATAACTGAAAAGAATCAAAATTAAAGTTTTAATAAGCCTAGTCACAGCAGAGATATTACAGCAGGACTTGAAATATGCAGTTCATACTCAAAAATCTACAAAAGATTCCAGAATACAAGCAGTTCTGCAAGGAAGCATCAGCTAAAAATGCCTCCACAACTATGTGAAACACTGATATGAAATTATAAAGTAGAAGGTGTTTGTTTGTAGTCATTACAGCTAAACGTGGCTGGTGCAACCAGTCAAAGTGTAAGGGGTGTGGACGCTAGGGAACACTGTTGCCCCTTTAAAATCAACAGACAGACACTCAGGACACCAGGTAAAAGCACTGAGAAGTATTTTTAATTCTTTTCTTCTCCAAAACAGTGCTGCCCAAGCACCACAGCCACAATAATACAGGCATCAGTAATTAAGCACACATACAATTCATACAATTTTTCCTCCACACCTGCCACCAAGCTTTGTCCACCTCCACCTGACTCTGGTTCCCTTGCTGGGTCTTCAGCAGTCCTTTTTATAGTCCTCTGCCCGGAAGTGCTTCAGTCCTTCCATTCATGCGAGTTGCTAGCACTTCTGGGTCGGAAGGATAACTGAAGTTTTCTTCTGCCCGGAAGTACGTTTGGGCTTTCGTCCCCGTGACTGGTTAGTAGTGCAGCGTCCCCTCTCAGCACCCACGGTGCCCAGCAGGGCTGTGTATAAAACTACATGTCTCATGGTGCCCTGCGGAAATCCAGGGCACTGCTACACTGCAAGGAAGCTGCCATATCTTGGGGGAAGTATTGCTCCAAAGCAGTTGCCTTCCCCCATCTTTCCATTCTATGGGAGTCCCAGCTGGGTTGAGCTGCTGGCCACCTTTTTTAAGGGACAATTACTTTTTTACACAGTACCAGCTGGTAACTGATAAATATTACTCAATAAAAAACATGAATGTAAAAATGTGTTATTTGTTTACTCAGGGGCCCTTTAGCTAATATTACATTATGTTTGAAGACCTCAAAACATTTCCAATAATGTAAAAAATCAGGAAGAGTCAAATACTTTTTAATATCAGTGTAAAAAGTTTAAATACATGAAACTTTGTAAGACAAGTTCTATAACTCATGTAGCCACTTGCTTTGAATGTTATTATTGTTTGATTGCAGGTTAAGGAAAAAGTCAAACAAGCATTCTGAATCTTATACAGCAAGTCAATTAAAATTAAGGCAAAAGAAAGATGTTCTATGAGTAGCAGTTATTGTATACTAATTAAAAAGTGGCTAAACTGATAACCTGCAGCCACTGCAGCCTGCAATGCTGATCTGTTGTACAGTGATCCCTCACTATATCGCGCTTCGACTTTCGTGGCTTCACTCCATCGCGGATTTTAAATGTAAGCATATATAAATATATATCACGGATTTTTCGCTGGTTCGTGGATTTCTGCGGACAATGGGTCTTTTAATTTAAAGTACATGCTTCCTCAGTTTGTTTGCCCAGTTGATTTCATACAAGGGACGGTATTGGCAGATGGCTTAGAAGCTACCCAATCAGAGCATGTATTACGTATTAACTAAAACTCCTCAATGATATACGATATGCTTCCCGCACGGTGCTTGATTGTTTGCTTTTCTCTGTCTCTCTCTCTGACATTCCCTGCGCCTGACGGATGGAGTGTGAGCAGAGGGGCTGTTTGCACAGAGGCTGTTTGCCTAGACGATACGGATGCTCTTCTAAAAAATGCTGCTTTATCGCGGTGCTTCGGCATACTTAAAAGCCCAGAAGCACGTATTGATTTTTTGATTGTTTGCTTTTCTCTCTCTCTCTCTCTGACATTCTCTGCTCCTGACACGCATTTCTTTGAAGAGAAGATATGGTTGCATTCTTTTAATTGTGAGAAAGAACTGTCATCTCTGTCTTGTCATGGAGCACAGTTTAAACTTTTGACTAAAGGGTGTTATTTCATGTCTAGAGGGCTCTAATAATGTTAACAGTGTGGGAGAGTTTATAAGGGCTTAAAATATATAAAAATAACCATACAAACATATGGTTTCTACTTCACAGATTTTCATCTATCGCGGGGGGTCTGGAACGCAACCCCCGCGATCGAGGAGGGATTACTGTATATCATTAATACCAACTTTGTACTGTAACACTCATTTAATATGCATAACACTTTAATATCTCCAAAAACTTCACCACTATATCAACAGTTAAGTGAAGAATGTTTTTAGCACACTCAGCACTAAATATTCTTAAGTATAAATACCCAACAAACTTGAGCTCTCAACTCTGCAGCATATATTACCCAAATATATTTATGGCACGTTATGAAAGATAGGAGACAACACACTTTTAACAGAGAGTATTTATTAGTGTTACACCAGTACGTGTGAATAATATCAACTAGATGAACATTAAAAGAAAATATTATAGAGAGCTCATAACTTACTGCAACCATTAAGGGATACTCATGAGCAGACCTCAAACCCAGAATGACAATCTGACACCACAAAACTCCAATAAGAAATCTTTATTGCTTTACTAAAGGCAAGGTAAAACAAAAAACACTTTACCAGTCAAGAGCCTGGCTACGCACTATAGCTATGCACCTTCCTCCTCCTCCCACACATAGTATTGGTGTATCCCCCATCTCCTTCTCAGGTTAGCTCTTGCCTCTACGTCTCCTCCTGAGCTCATCTGCTACTGGGAGGTCCTTTAAAGGGATAACCAGGGAGTACTTCTGGTGCAAGACCCAGATTAATGTGTGCAACAAGTTGGCTATTCAAACCTTCTTCAGAAATGTGCCTCCACACCAGGCGCTTCCCTGTTGGTCTCATAGGTCACTGCACCAGACAGCAATTATGGGAAATAGCTGCCATAGTGATGTCCTCCAGGTGAACACCTTGTAGTCCCAAGCAAGCAACCACTCAGACAGGGGGTTGGCATCCCATCCAGGGAATGTTTTAAAATATCGCCCCAGATGGGATAAAGATTGCCTTATGGTATGGCCTAGCATTCAGCATTCCTTAGCACGTTGTCATTTCCGGGATCTCAAAATGGCATTCTGACATCACTTCCGCTTTCCAATTCCAGAAGATGACGTCACTTCCGGTCAATCCATGATGATGTCACTTTTTGTCCCTCCATGATGATATCACTTCCTTCTTCTCGTTATGGCATCATTTCCAGCCATACTTCCTTCTTTTCTACATAAACCATGAATTCACTACTGTATTTTGTCAAATGTTTTGCTTTGATCATTTTTTCAACTTACTGTTTCATCAGTCCACCGGACATTATACAGGGCAATTCCCCAACTCTTTTTGATTTTGCTGTGTCAATTCTTTGCTTATGTGAGTGGGCCCATACACAGCTGGGACGCCCCTGCAGCATATGTTCCAGGGGAGCAAGCATGGGAAACACAATATCTCCCCCTGGACAACAGATGGCAGCCTCCCTGGGTTGCAGTGGTGCCTCAGACTCACGCAGGTCTTAATGGGAGTTGGAGTTTGGTGCAGCCCTGTTGGGTTCTGCAGGTGCCATCAGGGGGTGATGCAGCAGGAGCTGCTAGCCCCTTTTGAGAACAAGTTTTGCTGCACCCGGAAGTGCAGCCAGATACAGTATCGTCAATCAAGCACCTGGAGCACTTCCGGGTGCCTAATAAAAGGAGCTAGCAACCACCACTCATTGGCCAGAGTCGGGAGGGTAAGGACGAAGCTTAGAGGAGGAGTGGTGGTGCTGGAAGAGAGAAGTGTGTGGTGTGATTTTGAAGTGCTTGCTTGTACAGTTGGGACTGTTTTGTGCCTGTGGGGATTATGGGGAAGACGTGCCCCACAGGTGAAGAACAATAAAAGTTTTCTTGGTTTTTATAGGTGCCTCCGTGTCCATTTGTGTTGGGTCAGGCGACTATATAGTGCCTTTCTTACACTTATTAAAACGTGAATGTTTTGAGAATACTCGAGTCGAGGGCAAATAAAAGAGAAATTAAATGCATTACATTAGCAGTTTATTTGGTAAAAACAAAAAAAATGTGTTAGAGTGTTAGGAGAAAATGTGTCATGTTTTGAATGTGAAAGTGTGCACTGCAGTTAATAGTACAATAGATATCCAAATGTGGAGTGGATGGTAAATGGTAGGAATAATAATGTGTAGAGTGTCATAACAAGCAGCAGAGTAAAAAAAGGGTAAAGTCCTCAGAGATAGCAAGGTCAGGTCTATTATTCAGACTAGAGAGACTGAATAGTCAGAGGCTGCAGTGGGCTGGCGCCCTGCCCAGGGTTTGCTTCCTGCCTTGCACCCTGGGTTGGCTGAGATTGGCTCCAGCAGACCCCCACGACCCTGTGTTAGGATATAGTGGGTTGGATGATGGATGGATGGATGGTGAGAGGCATATCACAAAAACTTTAATATGCTATACACAGTCTGAATTAATGGAAATGAGGAGGGATTTTCAAGCACCGCATCCTTCTTGCCACCGTCTCTAACCTTGGCATTACTGGGACTGCCCTTATGTGGTTTGAGTCTTTCCTTGTGTCCTGGTGTGGAGAGATGTAAAGGGTTCACCAGGCAAGCATGGGGGTGAACCAAGCATTGGTACTTGTCCCTCTTCTCTTCTGCCTATACAACTCTTTACTGGGCCCTCTCATCCAGTCACATTATATCTCTTATCAGTGCTATCAATGATGAAATGCAGCTGTACCTATGATTTCCTCAAGAGGACCACTTGGTATCAGCTAGGATCTCTGCATGTTTTACTGCTATTGCAATCTGGATGAAGGAACCCCATCTCCAGCTCCAGGTTAACCGGACAAAGGCAGGCATTCTTCTTATCCCAGCTCGCTCATCAGTTCATTACACCGTCTCTGTTAAGCTTGCTTCATTGACATTAACACCTAGTAAGTCGATATGCAACTGTGCTAGGACAGTTAGATGAACCGGGGACTATTTCATCAGTAAATATAGATCAAATATGAATGAGAAAAATAGAAAATGAGAAAACAGGATTAAATTGAACAGCAATTTTCTTTGATTGATTAAATAGGGGGATATCTAGAGAAGAGCTAGAAGAGATAATTGATAATTGATTGCAGAACTTTTAAAATAATGCTTTAAAACAAAAATAGAATCATGAAGCACTAACTGAGCCAATTGAGCCTCCTAACAAAGACAAAAACTGGTTACTAATGCAGTTATTTTCAGATTTAGTAAACAAAAGGAAAGTTCCCTGTTAGTGGGGAAAAACAGAAATACAGCAGAATCACTCAGGAAACCAATGCCAAAATAAGCCACAAAATTTTTTATATAAAAACTATAAGGAAAAACGAAGACACGTACTAATCATGATACTGTCAAAATGGGTTGATATTATGGAGAGTCACAAAGATTTATAGAGCCATCAGTAACTGTGAATAATGTTGGGAGCCCAGATGTTTCTCTAGAAATAAATGCAGAGCACTTAGTGATGGGATACTGCATTGACATGAGGATTGACAGGATGTAATGGGTACGTGCTGTGCAGTGAAGAAACAGTAAAGTTACATACAAAGGGAGAAGCTGAATAAGCACCTGTCGAGAATTCAATGCATGACATAAATGGGAATTTAGTCACTTTTTGTCAGAGTGCCATAAAAAAAAGTGAAACAATGAGGGTTAGGTCCTCTGATGCACTCCAGAATGTCTCCTTGGAAGAAAAGACCACCAAGATAAATAAATGCCAAGTAAGCCTCAAGTTTTTTTTTTTAAAACAGTCCTGCACAGCATACATCTAACTTCCTGTTGCCTTGAACGCCTCTACACAAATGAAAAAACAAGTGTGAAAAAATGCCAGACAAATCTTTACGAGTATGTATATAGGTAGGCCAACAGTAATCATGCATTGGATTACAGAGAAGTAAAAAGGGACTTTTTTAAAATGTCCTACAAATAAGATAATACAGCCAGTAAACTACTGTAAGTTATATTGCAAAGCAGGTCTTCTGGTTCATCTGAGCAAATCACTATTTCTATCTGTTCTCCAATCATGAACATTTACTAACATGCTAAAAGGTCTTTTTGATTGTTTATTGTTAAAGTTAAATAATTAAAAAAAAGCTTGATAAAATTCATAGCTCCACATTGTTTCCCAAGCTAATTTAACAAGTGTCAAGGCTTGTCTATTACAAAACAGTCAAAAAGAACCTTCTTGTCTGAGAGGGTCTTTCTTCAGCTTAGGACATTGTAGAGTTCGGAACCCTGCTGTGTGGACTTTATTCTCCTTGACCAGTAGGGGTCTCCATACCCTGGAACAGTCACTTGTATGGGAATAGAACACCCATTTACCCATCTTTTCATTTTTTACTCCTCTAATCTAGTTCTGGGTTGTGTGGAGTTGGTGAGTATCCTATCAGAAATGGACAAATGGCAGGAACCAATCCATCGCAGGAGACACTAATGCACATATCCATAGTCACTCAAATAAGGTCAACATAGAATCACTAAGAATACATGCACGTTTTAGGGATGTGGTGGAACAGTTGAATAATGACAGAATACTTTCTTCACAATGGCAAGTCGGGGAACATGCAGAATCCACATAGGCGGGACTATAGCTGGATTCGAATCCAGGACTATCTGCATGAGTGACATCCATAAGGTGTTGTTAAAGAAAGCTACTCTTTATCAGCATATGCTCACATATTAGTATTTACATACAAGTTGAGCATGTTAGCATAGATTCCAAAATAGTTTTTGATAACAGATAGCTTTTATTTACAGTAATAGAGGCTTATATATGTGAAGCTTTTGCTTACACCTGGAAAACTCAAAATGTATGGTAATCTGAGCAATTAACATTTCCAAAATGATTTGTTTATTGATGCAAGAGACAACTATCTTTTTTAAAGTGACATAATTTGTGATAAACTGTTCCACATAGCATCAACATGAAAGTTGTGGTTGTTATCAAGTGTTAGTAAGATCAATTGGAAAACGTAAAGTGTGGCTCTGGTTGCATTTTGGAATGAATGAAATTATGTGCAGCATGGCAGATGAGTTGGGAAGTAAAATGCTTTGGTAGAGACCACACTGCTTCTACAATGGAGATATTAACAGAAGAAGAGGAAACAGCAAGGAGGATAGTGGGGAACTGAAACTTACCAGCAGATATTTCCCAGTGTTTTAGGTGTCAACAGCCCCTTGGGCTAATCTGAGCTCCCAGCTACTGTCTCTTGTTGACAGAAAGTTACATGGAGGTTGGTTGGCACATTAACTAAAAGTTGGCATTTCGAATTTCAGGGACATCTGGGTCCACTACATGATATTCTAAGAGAAAAGTCTTAGATGTTCCTTAGCCAAGTCATATCTGAGGAAAAAATCACTTTGAGTCACCTAGAAGTAGTTCCTTGCCCAGATTGAAGAAGATCCTTCTGAGTATGGCCTCGTGAAGCCTGGAGGAGGACTGCAAAGTGCTAATCTGGGTGAAGTAAGTGATAACTGGGAAAGATGAGAAAGTAAAAGGTGTTTAAAGGAGTAGACATAATAAAAGTACACTTAGACAGGGAGGTGAGCCAGCCACCCATCAACAGCAGAAACGATGACACCCTACATTGGAAAGGTGCAGCAAGGTTTTTGTTTGTTTGCTTTTAGGTTTTTGTTTATTTATATTGTACCTTTGATCTCCTACAATTCGTTCCCTTCTGTTTTAATTTATTTTTGTAATAATATAACCATTTTAATTTGGTTATTCTAACTTCTTCCAACTACTTCCGTTTAGCTCAAATGTGTCACTGTTGATTATCTAGACCGTGCATTTATAAAAATGGCTTTGGACTCCCTCACTCTGCTGAAATGCCTCCATTTTGTTAATTCTTTGAATTCCTTAATGTATGTAATATCTTTACTAGTGTGGTCAAGTGAGGAATGACAAATCTAACAGAATAAATGATGGGGTGCTAAATCAGTGGTCCCTGTTTAATCTGTCCCAAAGAAAAACAAAAAGTGCTTTATACTTCAAAATAAACAAAGCAGAAAGCATGTTGGGGCTTAAAAGGCTAAGAAGGTAACGAGGTTGGAGCTCCATCCTGTGGGGTGCTTTGATTCCAGAGTGATTCTTCCTTCTACTCATCTCAGGACTTATAGGCAGCGGTGGAGTCAGCTGCCCTCACTGGGTGTCTTCTCTGTACTGTGGAGGGAATGGAAGAGAACATGACAGTGCCCTCTTCCATACCAGGGTGGTACCATGTACCTCACATGATGTTCCTCTGACTCACATGTGTGACACCAGATATGCTTATGCTTACTTAAACGTAACACTTTAGTTATTGTGGAATAGCGAGTTTGTGGCCTAACAATAGGTGGCCAACTTTAAATATATAATCGTGCCCATGAAAGTGCAGGCTCCAATCTGGTTTGGGTGTGTTTCACTCCACAGCTAATCTGGGAACTGGTTGACCGCACCGCGGTCTCAGGAGGAGAAATGGAGACAGAAAAAAAGATACAAAAGAAAAAGAAAATAGCAGAGGTTGAAAGACGGGAGAGAGAAAGGCAGGACAGCGGGGGAGCCAGTGCAATGGAAAGGAAGCAGGCGGATGGGAATGGAGCCCCAGGGAAAGGAGCATGTAACCAATGCTCAAGAGGGGGCTGAAGGTTGCTCCTGCTGAGCAGCCAGGAAGTACAAGCATTCACAATACATCGGAGGACTCTAGGAAGGTGGGGGTTGGAGGTTTGGCAATGGCCCATGGATTTTATTAGGATGGGCAGCAGGGACACGAGCAGGTCTGAAGGGTGTCAGTGCCTGTTGGTTTGATGTCTCTCCGGGCTGCAATATCTGAATAGGATGAACCGGAGGGACATCAGTTTTAAAGGGAAGCACTGGAGACTGTGATTTTAAAGAGGAGACTCCTGCATGATTTTAATTCTGTTTTAATCAATTTATTTATGGCTTGTTTTTCTAACCTCCTGGATTTTCACTGTTTTAATGGATTATTTATTTATAACAGAGGATTTCACTTATTTGGAACACAGTTTTGTTATATTGTTTTAATAAAAACACTTTTTGCACCTACCCCTTTGCTTTATGTGAGTGTCCTCATCTGCTAGGCTCACCCCTTGGGTAAGTTATGGGTGGTAGCAGGTTCAAGAAGCTCCTAAATTGACCCGCTAGCTGGAGCTGATCTGCACCATCACAGTTCTCTGTATGGCATACTTTGCAGCACTTTGTTTCTTTAGTTTATGTTTTATAATGAGGGCATAAATATTTCTGTTAAACATGGTAGATTCCCAGCATTGTAGCATTTTAGAGTCATAAAAATATTCACTGCTCATTACACTATTTTATGAAAGCACCAACAGACATGTTATAAAGCAACAATGCAGTGTTTTGTTTTGAATACAATTTTATGTTTGCAGTTACCAATGATATGTAAGCAGGAGAGTATCTTAATCAATCATCTTTAAGCTGCTTTATGTGAGAATGCCGTGATCACAATTTAATGTATCCAGTTGAGATGGAAGTTGGAAAACGCTGGGGAAGATACAATCGAATGAGATGTTTAAAATAAATGGTGGTGGCCTTGGTTGGTTAGAAAGGTGTGTGTGTGTATGGGGGATAAAGAACAACACTGTTGCACTTGGTGTCACAAATTAAATAAACCAGCAGCTTGTTCTGCACTGTGTAAGAATGCACTCTCATGGCATGATGCAGGGCAAATGCACAGGAAAGCCATCCATGCTCTCCAGTTTACATCAACATTGCAGGAATGGCAGCCACCACTACACCAATGCCAGACTGTGCATGCAACTAAAATATGTATAGCCACATTTATTGTAGACCATTCATAATAACTCAGACACTGGCTTAAAAAGAAAAACAAACAGTGCCAGAAGACTGAAATATACTTTCCCCTGAGGAAGTGGCAACATCCTCACCTTCAATTACTGAGAAAAGAGAGAAAGCCTAGAGAGAAGGAAAAAGGAATGGGAAAATAATAGACTGGACATTTCACTTAATTTAAGAGCATAAATGTAGCCTTATTTTTCACTTTTATCATTATAAATATCTCCATCTGTCAGCAGTCTATGTTGTAGTTCCTTCTTTATATACTGCAAGTTGTTTCACCCTCATTTATTTATTGCCCGAGTGAAGAAAAAAAGAAAGTTTTCCATTTTTTACAAATTCATTTAACATAATAATTTGCAGTTTCCTATTTCATTTCAGTTATTGAACTAATTAAATATTCATTTTTCATAGCAAAAGGACTTTGAAATGTACTCAGTGAATGTGTTCAGAATTTTAAAGGTGCTCTCTGTTGTTTGCACAGATTAATTTCAGTTTTTGTAATCACCCCAGTCTGAAATCTCAGAAGTTTTCTTGCTTTAATCTCCATATACTGTATTTTTGTTTCTGCCATTAGCTCAGTGCTTCCTGTGCAGGACTCACCTCTCTGCTACTGCAAACTTGACATAAGCAGGTTCATAGATAGGTGGATTAAATAAAAATACATTATACTTGCATTCTCAGTAAATTCTGAAATATTGTGCACCTTACTGAAACAGATGGAACTCACACCCTCCAGTTTATAGTTTCATTTATGAAGTGTCCTCATATAATTATTCTTAGTTAAAAGCAAATTATTCCATAACAATAAACACACACTTGTTGGCTCTTTAGCCCCAAGGAAAATTCATTATGTTTTGTGTTTATTGAAACTAGACAGAAAACCAGAAATTTTTAAATGATTTGGACTCTTTATCCAGCTGGAAATTTGCTGGAGGCCAAGAAATATCTCAAACAGACTCCATCTGGAGAAAGACCTCTTCAGTTGCCATTCAAAGAAATAACTGGAGGACAACAAACCCACAGTGAATACCTCCTGTACTGCAGCTCTGTTGAGAGAGGTGGTAGATTTCTTCAAACTTACCATTAATCAGAGCCCATGAATACACCTTAGAAATGTCTGACCTCACTGATCATCATATCAGGGGAGAGAGTAAGCAGCACAGCAGTTGTCATAAGTTCTTCATGCTTTACACACAGACATGTGATTTGGACTAAGGTGGAATCTGCTGTGCCAAATGACACGTATTTGAGATATATCCCAACAATGGCAGGATGCCCACTAACCTGGGAAAGCCTCCTCCTGGGTCGTTCTGAAACTTATCTATTTAACAATTGTCATTTCCTACCAGAAGTCTTGCTGGGGATGTGGTTAGACTGACATGTGACTTTGCCAAAAACATTTAATAAAAGATTGTACATTACATACAGTGTGCAACTGCCCTTTGTTAAAAATTAATGATTGTGGAGGAAAAAAAGCAATCTATTTCACAAAAAAATTCCACATTGAACCATTTAGTGACTTTTGCCTATGATGAGTAATCTTTGATTCAACTGACCTGACCCTGTCTGTTATCTGATTTTGCATCAGCAATGTTTTTTAATAATAATTCATCACTCTAAATAAACAAACACCATGATAGATGGCTCTCATGTGGACATATCTATATGCTTATGACAGCACTGCTTGCTTACAAAACCAAAAACATTTAATGAAAAATGAGAGCATTTCAGGGTATCCTCCAATTTTACCTTCTCATTCCAGTTTCTGGCCTTTTTGTTTGTGTGTTTAGAATTTGACATTCTCCTAGGTTTGTTTGGGTGTCCTTCTACAATCCAAATTAAAAAAATGCTATTAGGTTGACTATTCACTTTACATTGGCCTTCTGTGTGTATCCTTGAGACACTCTTTCGCTCCTGGATTCTGCTTTATAAGTACTGATGCTAAGATAGCCTTCTATTGGCAACAACCCTCAAAATATAAAAGAAAGACAGAATACTTGCATAAAACCATCAGGTTTTTTGGATGATAGGAAATTGACAATATTTGAGAAATATTGCCTTGCATTTGTGCAAGAGAAAAATGTCTTCTGCACTTGAGCTACTGTTCTGTAGGGATAAAAACCATCAGTTTGGAACTGCAGGTACTATATTAAAATTACAAGTTTATGCTCAAATGGCCTACGATGTGCTGTACATGGACTTTTTGGGTCTGTTTTAAACAGAATAATACTGTTTCAGGCTACCATAATCTAGGCATACTTTGTTCTTTGTTATTTAAAGGTATAGTTTCAGATTAAAATGACCAGACAATTTACAACCTAACAGTAAAGAGATCTGAAGACAGCAAGAGTTTGCACAGATAAAGTAGTAGGATCAAAGCTTTTAGGTATAGCTGTCCATCACCAGAGTAGCTTGCCAATCATCTGTGTATAACATTACAAGGTGCAGAAATCTCTCGTGGAATTTTGAAAGAACAGCCAATCTGAGGGATTAAGAGAGTGATGAGAGAGAGAGATACGTCAAAGAGAGTGAGAAACTGGCTCTGTCCATCCTGACGCTGAAGAACACAATTAATAGATCAGCCCAACTGCTAAATTTAAACAAATGGCCCGGAATGACACGAATGTATCCGTTGATGTTAATTTTCATGTTTCTTCTTACATTAAAACAAAGTGTGCATTTTTATGTAAGAATATATGTCCAGACTTTGTAATGAAAACATATAAATTGATAGTATTTTCTTCTGCTAATTTTGCTTCATTCTTTATAAATGTTTTGAATGTCTTGAGTGATTGAAATAATAAAGTAGAGACAGTGCACCTGTTGTGTGGAGATTCCCACTTTCTTTCTCATAGGGTTAGCAAGCTGAGGGAGATGATTCCCAATAGAGAGCAGCATGGTAGAAGTAAAGCATCAGAGCTTGGTAAGTGGCATTAAACAAGATTTATCAGTCTTCATGTGTCATTCTTGAGGACTAAAATAATCTTTATGTCTATGTTAAATCCAGCGACACCCATGTGCTTTTCATGCCAAAACTAGTGAATCCCTACATTGAGTTCTGAGGAGTGATAGGCTATTTAGGCATTACTCATAATCATTGCTTAAGTGGACTAGATTTGTGTGAGTAATACAAGAAGAAAACTATATAGTACCTCTGTCTAAAGAATCACCCTTACACTTTACAATATGGCATTTCCTTGTGGATACCAATTGATCTTAGGAATATTGCATTTCATCTGCCTCAGATAGCTATGCTCTCCAATTTTCTGTGGGTGCTGTGCTGTAGTGTTGCATTTTTTTTCTTTTTCCAAAAGGTAAGGTAATGAAGTATATAGTATACATTATCTAAACAGTTGGAACACAAATTCAGCCTTTTCATTTAGTTTTGATTTAACAGAATCCTTTGAAAATAAATTTAGTAGATAGTAAATCTGAAGGCCACTATGTACATTCACCTAAAGGAAGTTTCTCTGAAGTATGGAGAAAATACACTTTGATTTCACATAATTAAAATATGAAGAAACTTGCAATTCAGGCTGTGAAAATAAGTATAGGGCCATTGTATTTTATTATTAGAGAGAAGTGATTGAGGTATTTTTGTCTCATTAGCTTTCCTGAAGAAATTCTCCGCTTATACCTACCTAGCAATTATCTGAAGATACTCTATAATTCTTTCCTTATCATTCAAAGTTAACAACACAGGATTCCTTGCAGTGTTCTTGATTCCACTTATTCATTTTTTCAAACTTTTTTATGTAAGTTACTCTGATTTTAGACTCATACATACTCTGATCTTCTACTCATATACTCCATTCTAAAATCTTACAGAAAGGATCTATTTTAGCATAGTTAAATATATGCATGTTTTGTAGAAATGTAGGATAAGGGAAGTCTTGGCTCATACAGGTATGTTATTGGGTTGAAATGTGGTGTACCGTAACTTGAAGCAGGATAAATTAAGTCTAAAAATGAGTAAAATTATGTTTGCAGGCATTAGATAGTCTACATTATGTTGTGTTTTTTTGGTCCAAACATTCACTGCAGTTAAGAAGAAACATATAAAGACCGAATATACATTATTGGGTTTTAACATTCCCGTGCAAATGTGCCAACTGGTACCTAAAGAGTGTAAGAAATTCTTTTTCAGTGATAATAATGCTCATTAATATTGCCTCCATTTGTTTTTACAAAAACCTATTGTATCAGTTATAATGCAAGTGTCTTATCACTATATTTCTGATTATGGCCAATATGTAATATATCTAACTGTCTTTTCTCTGTACCTGCTTTTTCCATTATAGAGTCAATGGGAGTCTGAAATTATTGGGTGAAAGATATGAACCATTTGGGTCTACCAATCTTGGGTTATGCCAGTCTTGAGAACAAACAGCAGCTCAACAGTTTAGTAGTGCAGATACCCATCACCCATCTTCTTCCCCAACTAACACTAATGTTCTGTAAATTAGTGTTTAAGAGCAAGTGCTGTGATGGTCAAATTACCTACCTAGGAGATGCATGTTACTTATGGGAGAAAAGTCATGTGCGAAAAAGAAGTTTGCTCCAAAGACTGAAAAAAGAATTGAAAACAGAAGGTTGCCTTTTGTTATGGCTATTCTGTTTTTTCAACCAGAGGTGGTAACCATAATCGTAGCTGGACAAGAATCATAAGGTGTCATTCACAAATATTGTTATTTTCCCAAAGTAACACACTAAGATGAGTATAAAGTCAAAAGGAAAGAGCTATGAGTTAAAACCAGTGAATCAAAATCAATACTAACCTCACTTTTTCATGGATCTGACCTGTACAGTATTTTAGGGACTCCTGCATTGTACTATAACTTATCAGCTTGTCTCTGTTACTTGTGTCAGGAAGGACGTCCCTCTAAACTAGGCAAGATCCCCTTACAACCTGTTCTCTGCCTGAAGCAGCTTCTGAAATGAAAAATGACACATACTTAAACTATACTTGTGGAAAGAAAAAAATCCTTTTCAATCCAAATCCAATCCCAAAAAAATTCTGAACCAAATTAAAATAAAATGCACAAAAACATTTTCTAAGCTGTCAAAATGCATGTTCCCAAATCATATCACCTGAAGAGCTGGGAGTGACTGTAGGTTATCTGTTGGCACATGATGAAACATTATGGATTTATACCTCTATGTAAACATGTCTAATAAAAGCCTGAGAGTTCAAATCTGTGTCTGTGAAGACTTTGTGTTTATAGGAGTGTTTACTTCAGTTTACTTCTACACCTCCAACACAAGGGCTGATTTGCTGCTTTATGTGAGTGTGGCTGTGTGCATAAATGTGCCATTTGGTGGCCTGTTGCCTTGTTCATGGTTGGATCCAGTCTTTGTGAATGATGAAGTCTGGTTATTCTCTTGTCCTGACAACCATTATTTGGAATAAGATGGTTCATTAAATGAATGATATTGAGAACACCATTGGATCCAAGGTCGTGGATTTTACAGTTGATGGAACATTTGGAGGTATAGAAAGTAAATGGCAGTAGCTTGCATTGGTTGAATGGGGACCTTTTAGCTGCATGTGGGAAAACATTTATGTTTCCAAAATGCTCTATTAATCATTCCCTCTAGTTTCCTTTAATATGCAATAAACTTCTGTCTGTGACTGGGATTATAACTGCATTTTCTCTGAATATTTTATTAGTAAAGGCATCAAATGTTCAGAGCATGGCACAGTTCTGTCCTACGAGACCTGCAAATCAGAAAAAAATGGTTTAGTTCAAAGGCTTCAAGATGCAAGTCACATACAGTAAGTCTTAAGGGTAAGACAGCATTTTATCCTTGAGTTCTCACAGACAGAAATTAAGCCACATATGGTAGTAAGCTTTAATTTATATTTTTCTTAGCAAATATCTGCTGAGGGAAAGCATAGTATCATTCAGCAATTCCACACTTTGCACAATAAAATCAGATTCTGTTAGATGGCCTGATTACACCAAATTTAATTTGCCAATCTGCATGATGAGTTTACGCATCAGACGGATAATGTAATATGATCATTATCATTCAAGGAATTTCTCTAACCAAGCTATTAATTGGCATATTTTCAAAGTGTCTGAATTAATACTCTGTGGTGTTGTTCGTCTCACTAGCAATCTGTTATATCTATATATATCTATGTGTATTTCATGCACATACATATTAATGTCAAGGATTATCCTCCTCTGCTAATTCTTAACTTTGTTCAGAGTTTTACCTCTGGAAGACAGGGATTATACTATTAATCTCCTCTAAACACACATTTTTTTTACTTTTTCAAAAAGAGTTTTGGATACACAGATAAAAAATATTTTTAGAAGGTAGGTGGCAGCCAAGAAAGACACAGTGGTCAATGTTGTTGCCTCACAGCTGCAAGGATCTGGATTAGATTTTAGGGACAAGTCTCCTTTTCTACACATATATTAAGTGAAATTCCAAATTTAAAAATGCTAGTAATTGCCTGGGATTTACATTTTCATACACATGTGATATCTATAGTAATGCAAGGAAAAGCCCTCACTCACTCACTCACTCACTCACTCACTCACTCACTCACTCACTCACTCACTGACTCACTGACTCACTCACTCACTCACTCACCACTAATTCTCCAACTTCCCGTGTAGGTAGAAGGCTGAAATTTGGCAGGCTCATTCCTTACAGCTTACTTACAAAAGTTGGGCAGGTTTCATTTCGAGGTACTACCTATAATGGTCATAACTGGAACCTACTTTTCTCCATATACTGTAATGGACTTTAGCTCGATGGCCGTGGGGGGCAGAGCTGCGTGTCACATCATCACACCTCCCATGTAATCACGTGAACTGACTGTGAACGCAGTAGAAAAGAAGGAAGAGCTCCCAAAGAGTGCTGAAGAAAAACGCCGAATACTTTATTTGCGCCATACAAGTTTAATGAGAAGACACGAGGTATAAACGAGACTTTGGATCACTATGTAACGGAGTTAAAATTGCTGTAGCGAGAAACTTTTAAGTGCTGGGTCTTAGCTAACATTAAATAAAGCCGTGGACATGGTAACATCACACAAGAGAGTAGCTCACGTGAACTGACTGAACGCAGTACGAGTGATCACTTCCATGCATCAAACCTGTTCAAAAAACGCATTAAACAATTGACAAGGTAGGAAAAGAATATGCTCCGAGCTGAGCTCCACAGCTAACGCGGTCTTGCGGAAGCAACTTTGTCACGCTGCCACCAAATACTCACAGAAAAATCCACAAGTTAATACACACGCTGTCTCTAGTGTTTCTCCACACTTAATGTATTCCTTGCATCCTCGTTATACCCTCTGATCTCCCATTTCAATTCAGATGCCTCCAATTTCCAGTAAGGCTCTGCTGCGCGATGACAAGTAATAAGTCTCAGGGACAGACCCTACAAAAGGTTGCCATTGATTTCAGGCAAGATTGCTTTTCTCCTGGACAACTATACATTGCATTCTCAAGAGTGAGCTCGCGCAGCTTCATCATATTACAACCAGAGTGCCGAACTGACAACGTGATATATAAAGAGAACTATAATAATCGTAATAAACAAACAATAAAACAGCGGAAAACCCATGTATTAAATAAAAAGGCAGCTTCCTTGGCAAAGCAAGGAAAAAGGATGCCTTTATATGTCGTTCGTTTATAAAACAGCAGAGAAGCTGTGTAAAGGCTGCTTCACAAAAAACCAGCGGAGCGCCTTATATGAGCAGGCAGTCAGCTAAAGAAGGGAATCAATAAATATCTATAATCGTAATAAACGAACAAAAACTAACGTACAAGCTGCGGATTAAATAAAGGAAATGGGTACCTGAACAGTAATGTAAGTCTCGAATAGCTACACAATAACTATAACAATCGTAATAAACGAACAATAAAGCAGTACAGAACCGCGAAGCAAGGAGAAACGACGGCCTTATATGGCGTTCGTTTATAAAGCAGCGGAGAAGCTGTGTGAAGGCAGCTACACAAAAAAACAGCAGAGCGCCACAATCTGAATGTATTCCTCGCATCACCGTTATACCCTCTGATCTCCCATTTCAATTCAAATGCCTCAAATTTCCAGTAAGGCTCTGGTTCGTGATGACAATTAATAATTCTCAGGGACAGACCCTACAAAAGGTTGCCATTGATTTGAGGCAACATTGCTTTCCTCCTGGACAAAACCATACGTTGCATTCTCAAAAGTAATCTCAGTGCACAGCTTAGTCATATTACAACCGGACTGCTGAACTGACAACGTGGTATACAAAGAGATCCTTAACCGATAGTTATTGGTATATTTTCCTTCAGTTTAAAAAGGTTTTCTTTTCTTCTTAATAAAAATTTAAAAGCAGTTCTTCGTCACTGCGAAGCGCAGGGATTTTGCTATATACAGTGTATATATATATGTAGATATATACATATATGTATGTGTATATATATATATATATGTAGATATGTATATATATGTTGTCACAAAGTTGAGATATACTCAATAAAAGGTTTGGGGCAGCCACCCGTATAATCTCGTAACCCGGCTGCAAAGTCATTCTTTTTATACAGATACAGCACTGAAGTGCATGCGAGTCCAAGACAAGACTGAGGTAAAAGGGGAAAAGGGCAGGCTTTTAAAGGGGAAGACAGGAAGTGAGGTCATAAGGATCAGGCATGTGTTCATCGCTCATTGGATCAGGCCCGGACGTGACATCAGGGGGGCCGGAGCTGGTAAGGTCTGTTTCCATTGGTTCGGTCCCGGAAGTGATGTCAAGAGGTGGAGTCTCCTAGGAATGGCCTACAGGGAAGTGAGAAAAAGAATCAGTGCACTCTGCCACATCCCGGCATGCCTCCGAACTGCCTTTATTTAAGCCCTTTAGCTGCCTCCCATGCGCGTGTGTGACATTGTATATATATATATATATATATATATATATATATGGATATGTATATATATATATGTGTGTATATATGTAGATCTGTATATATATGTATATATCTGTATGTATGTATGTATATATGTATATGTGTGTGTGTATGTATGTATGTATGTATATGTATGTGTATATATATATATGTAGATGTGTATATGTATATATATATATATATAGATATGTGTATGTGTACATATGCGTATATGTAGATATGTTTATATGTATATATGTATATGTATATATGTTTATGTGTGTGTGTGTGTGTGTGTGTGTGTGTGTGTGTGTATATATAAATGACAGCAACACTCATAACAGTGACAAAACAATTACATTGACAATCATGTTACGTTATTTTTAAAATGTTTCCTTTTCTTTTTCATAACTTCTTTAACACAATACTTCTCCGCTGCGAAGCGTGGGTATTTTGCTAGTTAGGTATAAATGTGTTTTATTGACATTTTTGTTTTATTTTCTATTATTTTTGTAATAATATACTGTCTTTTTAAATGTGCCTCGAGTCCAAGTATTTTGTGGGTAGGTCACCAAGGAGGTGGGATCTCCCTGAAAATACCACTGCTGAACACTCCATCTGTCTTTATCTGGAGGCCAGGCCAGGAGATCCAGTCAATGGAAACTGGAGGTTGGTGGCACTGGGCTGTGAATGGAGCAGGGATGTTGGGTTGTAGTGTAGGGTCAGGTAATGAGGAGGAACTAGATAAAGATATGGAAATGGATTTCCAGTGAGGATATAGCATGGTGGAAGAAGGTTGGAATGAAGTAGAACCCAGACATCTGAAGGTAAAAAAGAAGCACATTCTGTAAATAATTCAAGCGATGGAGAAGAAGGGCAGAATCTTCTTAAAAGACGGAAAGAAGAATTTAAGGTGTTTCTTAAATCTAAGTCAGTACAACCCCCTTCTATTAATCCAGTTTAATTAAGCAAAGAATTGATGTCAGCAAAATGGGATAGAGACGATGCTTGCACTTTAAGAAATGGAAACATGTTAGTGGTTTACAAGGATAACAAACATTTTGATTGCATATGAAAACTTTGTTCGGTAAAAAAAAATTGTACAAGTGTTGCTATATGAAAATAGAGGCATTAGGGGTGTGATAGCAGTCATTCCAGTAGAATATCAACGCAACAAGTTACATCTTATATGTCAGTAAGAAAATTTAAGGAGGTCAAGAGATTACAAGTTTTTAGAAATGGGAAAAAGGTAAATAGTTTATCAATATTGTTTTGTTTTGATAAAGTAAAGCTCTCAGATAGAGTTAGTCTAGAATATGTTAGTTATTCTGTATGAGATTAAATATCTTCTTCAATTGGATGCTATAAATGTCAGAGATTTGGACATGTTTTGGCAATATGCAGAGCAAAACAAAGATGTACTAAATGTTGTGGTGGACAGAACACAGCATGCAGTAAAGCATACAGAAGATTTTTATGATGTGAGTTAGCAGTCCAAGGCAGTGAACAGTTTTTTTTCTTTTTAAGCAGTGCATCTCAGGCTTTGTGGGTGCATGTGGTTGCAGAGTTGGGCGATAGCTGGATGTTTGGTGTGATGATTTTATTAGCTTAGCTGTTCAGCGTCGGCATTTCAAAGGTTGTGCTTAGAACACCACACACATGGAAGTATAAAAAGTTCAAAAGGGATCTGAGGTTAAATGGAAAGTAAGAGAAAGAAATGTCAGGATCATTTTAGATCAGGTGCTTCAGTGAGGAAGCAAGCAGTCAGGCCACTGGATAGGGTCACTCCTGCTGAGTGTCTAGAATAGCAGGAGCAACCAAGAGCTCTGAGGGAATCCCATAGAATGCAGAGGGATGGCAGTAGATAAAGGGGGCAGAGCTTTAGAGGGCTAACGCAGATGCCAAGGGCTGGTGGCAGGGACACAAGCTGGATAAAAGGGTGGACTGCAATTGTCGGTGGATTTCTCTCTCTGAGGAGAATGAAAAGGGTGAGCAGAAGAGAGGTCAGTTTTGGAAGGAGACACCAAGGCTCGCAAATGGTTCTAATGGACAGATATTGGCATTATTTGAACCTGTTTCTTGGATTATTTATTTGTCGATTGATTTTAATCTCCACAAAAACTGTTTTTGTGAAAGAATGTTTTTTTATTCAATGAAAACTGCACTACACTTTATGTATTGTTTAAACACTGTTTTGAATAAAAGCACAAGGCACTGCTTATGCACCGACCACCAGTTGTTATGTGTTCTCATTTTCCATTTCATCTCGCTTTCATGACTATCGATGACCTGAGTTTAAGGAGGTAATGGCAGTTGCATGAGAGTTGGGCAAGGATAAGAAGGATATGAAGTGTTCAGGAAGACACATGAAGTCCAATAACGTAAAGTAAAATTCAGGGTATCATATGCAGAGGCATTACAAAAAGTTAAGCAAAACAGTGAGACAGGTAAAGTATTACCAGTCATAACATGAAATTAAGCCAGGGAACAAATATAAGCACCAGTGTTCTATAACTAAAGAAACATTTAATATACAACAGATAAAATTAACTTTGTGATGTTTATAACTGATGTGGTGAACTGCACAGCACAAACACCTAGTCATACTGAAGATAATTAAATAATTGTGAAAGCTGCAGAGAAGTATGTTGGTTTAATGGGTATCCCTTGGGAAGTAGTAAATGAAACCTTTATGGAAGAGTTATCAGGAGCATATAATTATGAAGGAACATAATGGTATTAGAAAATTGTAAGGGAATTTTAGAAGTTTGATGGCAAATGAACAATATTTTTTTTAAACTTGTATACCAGATTTATCATAACCAATTGATATAATATGCATATAAGCAACTTGGCTGTTACTATATTTAAGCATTTATATATAAGGTTATGTTAATATAAGGCAGGATAGATTAACGGGCAAAGGAACTGGTGTGGTCTGCTTCATTACAAAAGAAACCGACGATAGTGTTGTGAGAGTGGGGAAAATATTTAAAGCACTTGCTCTGCAAATATTTGAATTGGGGATTAAAGTGGTTAATTAGTATAACCCTTCAGATAAGTTGTCAGTTAATTAGTTAGATAGTATATGTGACTCTAAAACCGAAAGAGCTCATTGTGGGGTTGTAAGGGAATGGATTGATAGTAGAAGAATCCTCAGATATATATCATTCAGAATGTACAAATTACAGAAATGGTACAAGGTATAATATGCAAAATGATGCAATGTTATGAAGGATGTAGTATTTTTCCAGGCATAAACTGTACAATTTTAAGAATTTGTGGTTAAGTGATTACTCACACTGCATGAAAGAGTCACCAGTTGTATTTGTGCCCCACCTGTATGCACTTTCCTTCCAATTGATTTCCACGATGTGGACGCTTAGATTACACATTACATGGCCCCCAAATGACAGTTTTACCCAATGACATAAGCTTTACCTATTCCAAACAACAATATGGCCATAAGCCTCTCAAAATATCATCCAAGAAAAGAGCTGCATTGCTTACTGTGCTCTGAAACTATAAAGAAAAGAAAAAGAATAAGTGATAAAGAAAAGAAAAGGTGTAACCGGACAGGGGGATGGACAAGTGTCTATTTTACAGAGAGAACTGGAGGTAACAATCTATGTAATTTATTGCTGTGTGTGATTTCAGGTTCCTCCTGTAAATATTTTCCAAAATAATTCAGTAATTAGCCATTTAGTTGTACGTGTGTTGCAATATCATAGTTAGCTTTTTCAAATCAATTAAAATCAGGAGAAAATCAGTGTGACAATAGTAACACCCATCGTGCAATGCACAGTCACTGCAGTCGCTGCACAATGAATTTTGGGAAAGTTGATAGTGACATTAGAAAATCATCTTGCGAGACTGCTCACACTATAAGACTGAAATTTCTAAAATGACAAAAATTCTTCAAATCATACGACAGCCCTATTGTAAGATGCAATCAAGAATCACAACCCCTCTCATACTGCACATGAAATGATGTTGCTGAAGCTGAAATTTGAGCCGACTCAGAGAATCATTTGGCAACCGCAAATCAGGCTTATAAGGAAAATTTTATAGATATGGATTTAGAAGATGTTGATTTTGACTTTTGCCATGCTAAATTGCGTGATATTATTTCTAGAAATGCTTTATATGGAACCCAAAAAGAGAAAGGTAGTACCATATAGTGGAATGAAGACTGCTATAAACAGTCAGGAGTACAGTAGTAGAAATAAAGCTTTCAGATAATTTAGATAATTTAGTTAAGTATAAAAGTATAAAACAGACTAAAAAGGTTTACTGGATGTCATACTATGATAGCACTGAGCGACAAAGATTTCAATTGGAGATACCTGTAGAATGATCAAAAAATGGGACGGTTTGTAAGGATAACAGAATTCCAGTAATGGATAGCAACGGTACACTGGGTATAACAGAAGTTCAGAAGGCTGAATTATTAGTGAAAACGTTTGCTAAATTCACAATAAAGATAATCTGACTAAAGAGATCAGGATATGTACGAGTGTAATTTTGTAAGATTATCCCAATATGTTGAATGCCTGATATAGCAATGATAGCATTAAGAATGCAGAGGTTTCTTTGAACGAATTTTAAAAAAGCTGTCAGTAAAGCAGGGAAGACGTCTCCTTAAAAAGATACATGCTATTACAAGATTCAGAATATGACAGAAAGGTCTGTAGAGGTAATTCTTAAATTATTGAATTACATTTGGAAGATAAGATACATTCCTTCCTCATGAAAAATGCAGTAGTAATACCAATTCTAAACCCAGTTAACCTCCTTCAGATCTGTCAAGCTATAGACTGATGTTACTAAAACCGAAATTATGTAAAATCATGGAACATCATAATAACAGAGTGTTAAAATCATCTTTTAAAAGAGACAGGAGATATGTCAGGTTATCAGAGTGGATTTAGAAAAGACAGAATGACATTGGATTCAATAGTAGGATTATAAGATGATATAGGAAAGCACATCTTAAGAGAGAATTTGAAATAGCAACATTGCTTAATATTGAAAAAGGATATGACCTACTATGGAACGAATTACGTTTGATTAAAGTAAAATAAGAATAGAAAGAAGACTGTTCAAGTTTTTAATTTGGACAGTCTATGATGGTAAGGGAGGGATCAGAATATTCTTGATAATATGAGTTAGAGAATGGTACTCCACAAGATGGTAATATTATTAATTAATATTAAGACTGATGACATTTTATCCAAGATAGATGAGTGGGATAATAGTTTCAAACTGTCAGTAGCTAAAACGCAAGTAATATGTTTTACAAAGAGGGTTAAAAAACCCTGCATTTAATTTGAAATTGTACATTTTAGGTCTTGGATGGGTAGTATGCTTAAATAGATATTTAATTAAACAAGATATTATAAATATAAAGGACTATTGAATATATTCAGATGTGTATGTGGATATGATTTGGGTGCTACCAGGAAACAATCATTGAATGTTTATTTTTGTTTAATGCGATTCTTTTTTGATTATGGATATGTGGCTTATGGGTCTGCTTCATCTTCTAGACTAGAATACTTTCCAGTTTGCCAGTCCTATCCACTTAAATCCCCCAAAATAACATCAAGTCTAGTTTTGAAGGTCCTACTGTCTGCCTCACTACTTGGCAACTTATTCCATGGGTCTACGGTTCTCTGTGTGAAGAAAAACTTCCTACTGTTTGTGTGAAATTTATCCTAACAAAGTTTCCAACTGTACTGTGAAGCAACAAGATCCTCCCCAGTTAAAGTCATATTAAATGTAGTGGGAGAATCTAACCTGCCTAGTCCAGACCAGGGTTGAGAGGGTGCTAGAGTCTATCTCAGCTAGCATAGGGCTCAAGACAGGAACAAACTCTGGACAGGGTGCCAGTTCAACTGTATCTATTGCTGCAGCCCTACCATGGTTATTTCCAAAGTTAGTAACAGAATTTAGTCTGCATGAATTATTAAAGGTAAATCAGCCTGTTATACCGGAGTATAAGATTGTTCATCAATACATTAAAGAACATTATTATGGGATGATATCAATTTTTACAGATGGGTCTAAAGACATTATAACTGGAAAGGATGGAGTAGCTGTTTGCAAATAAATAAAGACTTTCAAATCATTTATCATTATATACCAAAGAATTGGTTGCAATCATTTTATGTTGGCAGTAGTACTTTGACCAAATAGAGTTGTTATATCTTCAGATTCTTATTCAGGATGGATGAATATTAAAAGTGGTCAGACTAGCTGCAAAATAAATTGATTGTTATAAGGTAATCAGATTTTATGTTGCTGGCAAAATATGGACTTGTATGTATGCTATTTGCTGCGGTGGGTTGGCGCCCTGCCCAGGATTGGTCTCTGCCTTGCGCCCGTGTTGGCTGGGATTGGCTCCAGCAGACCACCGTGACCCTGTGTTCGGATTCAACGGGTTGGGAAATGGATGGATGGATGTATGCTATTTGTGGATCCCTGCAAATAAATGTGTTAAAGAAAAATAAAAAAGGGCTGATTGTATGGATAAAAAAATTCTTAAAAGGTCTAGTGTGGGTATAGAAATTACAATTGGCAAATCAGATACTAAAGGATCAGTGAAGTAAAAAATATTGGATTACGGTAAAACATTTAGAACAATTGGAGAATAATGGGATACATTTGAATAGAATACAAGAAGGCAGGGAATAATTCTGACAAGATTAAGATTAAAAATTGGATAATGCATAATTATTTACTATATATAAGAGGAAAACATCAATCAGGATTGTATAAGCATTATTATCAGTAAGTGTGTCTGACAACTACCATAAAAAGATAAAAGCAGAAGATCCAGACATTTTAACAATGAAATTGTTTGGAGTCTTTTATTTGTTGTGGTTATTGCTATTTCTACTGTCTTTTTGACATCTTTCTTTTTTTGCTTTTTGGATTGCCGCTACTTGATGGAGTATTGGGACTTGCTTGCTGATTTTTTAGAAAAATCCCTTTTCCCTTTTTGCTGTTTTGAGCACTTTTAGATAGATGATCGTAAAAATGGAAAACAAAGGCTTATCATGCCACCTTAATTTTCTGCCTAAACATAAGATTTATAATTTAGGACTAACCCTTCCTATGTTGCCAGAAGTTCTAAATCGCACACTACTAAAATAGTAAAAATGTGACTCATTAAAAGTATAAATGTGCTGAAATTAACACACATCTTTGTCTGCAAATATGCATTCTGAAAAACTATTGTGTGAACAAATTAACTGTATAGAAAATATTTTTCACCAAAGAATAAAGTACATCTAAATTGAGACATCAACATACAATCCTACAGTCCAAGACATTAATTGAATTTTCCTGAAACAGCTCTTACACAAGCCAAAGTGTCAATTGAAGGGTTTTCTCTCTTGTATTATGATTATCTGCTGTATATAATGAGCAGTAAAGCCTCCACCTGGCACTCCTTCCTAATAGCGGGAGGCTCAGTGTCTACTAAGTCTGAATGGAAACTAGCCAAAACGGGCAGAATTGGAGATTACTTCAGATAATTGTGTCATGATCTGTGTAGGAGCTAAGGAGAAGTCACACATCCTCTTCTGCTTTCAATGGCTTAAGTGTATAAGAAACGTGCTTCAATAGGTTTGTTTATTTAATCTGACACTTGAACAAATGAAACAACCAAAACAGCAAAAGATTCCAATTAATAGGAATATTAAAATGATAGAAATTGCTGCATACCTAGCGACATCTGCTGCAGGCTAAGTGGCAACATTTGAAGGTTATACTTGAAAGTTCTTTTTATCTTTGTTCAAAATAAAAGATGAAAACAGGTTTATAAAATGGTGTCAAATATTATTAAACTTTACATCAGGTTAGGTATTTTACTTATACAGTAAATCCTTTTAGGACATTTTCAGTTTCGTGATTTGATATACTGGATTTAAAATCCTGTATTTCTTGCTGCATATTTTTTTTCCAAAAATTGCGTTGATGCACTGTTATGAGCTGGAATGCTGTATTAGAATTCATTTAAAACATCTGAATGATTGTGGTGAGAACCTGGTCATTTTATCCAACAAGCTGGTCCAACCTCTTCACCTTGATTGTCCACAATAATATCAATTTGAGAACTGAAGGTCCCTAAAGTGCTACTCTTCACCACACGATGTGGTAACCCACTTCAGGTGTTTATGATTCTTTGAAAACTTTCCAACATTTGTGATAAATCCGCCTTTAACAAGTTTCAAACCTTGCCCTTTTGTTCTTGTTGTTGTATCTACTTGTCCTTGAAGTCATATAAATCCCATTGTGTCGTGGCTCTGTTTATTTTTCACGACACTGTAGATGTCCGGACCTTATGCATGATATTGTATGCATGATAAGAGGGACAGCATACTTCTGATTTTTCATGTAAGAGGAAGGGAATGGTATTTGCAGAACAGAGGAAGAGATCATACAGATGTTCAGACAGTTCAGCTTAAATTATAATATAAATATTAGTATAGTCTATTAGCTTAATTATAAATATATATTTATTTTGTTTAAAAGTATGAAATTGAAAATGGGATCTTATAATGTATAAAATGTTTTTGGTTAATGCTTCCCCAATTAATTTTATTTGTTTCATTCTTAACAATAAAGGTCTACAATGACAGCAGAGTTTGATTTTATTTCATCTTTTATGAAGGTCAATTCCTACAGATAAAGCTGATATCAGAATAAAAATTACAATGCATATACTGTATATCATGGGGTGCCTTTTCTACCTCTGTCTTTGTCCATTCAGTTTTGAAGTATAAATGTTGTTTTAGTATTTTGTCTGCAAGTGCCTATCTTGTAACAGGCATGTGGCTCTCTTACAACTGCTGGGCTGAAAATTAATTTTCCAAAAAAATATGTAGGGCCCAGGATGTTTTGAATTCTGTTGTTGTAGTCTGTGAAACTTACCTGACACCACCTTTTTTAAAATAAACTCAACAACAGTTATTTACATCTTTCCGTTAAGTGTTAGTACATATCAAACAATTTTATATGTGATCATGTCCATTCTAGTCAGCAAGTGGTAAATTATGCACTTTACTCTTACAGTGTACAAATACATACTTTACATAAAGTCAAGGATAGTCCTTATAAAATGGAAAAAACAAGAATGAGACATATACTATATCCTCTAAGTATCCTTTCATCCATATCTTTTACTGAAACAAATCAACCAACTTTTTGAATTGCAGACAGCCAGAGCTTATGCCAGCAGCATCAGACACAGGGCAGGAACCTACTCTGGATGAAGAGTCAGCTTACCTGCCTGTCCTTAGGTGAAAAACAAGGTTCTCAAAGAAAAATCACTGTCGCCATGGATGCCCTCAGTTATGCTATTCCTAAAATACTTGCTTTCTGTTTTCTTTAGAATCAATATACAGAAATGTAGGAAGAAGTTTTCTCACAAATATGCCACAGCCTTAACAAGTGTAATAATCCACAGAACAATTGGGGTGCAAACAAGAAAAAGAAGATGATTATATGGGTTAGGGACGTACTGAAGCCAATATGCATTTTTGTAGTAACTTTGCTGAAACTTACAATGAAAAACACTAAACAAATTAAGACTTTATCGTCCTTATTGATGGTAATTTCCAGTCTGTTCTGCTTCTCCTTAGTGTTATTGTCTCCTTTAGGACTAAAAGTTGATGTGAAGCAGATCATTAATATTGGTCTATCAGACCATTTTCTTCTACTATTTAATATAGAAATAATAATAGAAAACATTCATGAGAAGCATATTGTTAAAAAATGCTTTTTTGACTCATCAGCAGCTTTAAAACTTACAAACATTCTAAGCAATCAGTCCGTTTATAGTGCCAACTATAATAGCAAGGCTAATGTAAATAGTAAGGTGGAAAGATTTAATTCTAAAGTAAGAGCTGCTGTTGACATAGTTGCACCTGAAAAGACAGTTAAAAAATCTTTTAGCATTGTTATACCATGGAGCACCCAAAGAGTGTCTGATTTAAAAAGAACATGTCGTAGAGCTGAGCGTAAATGGAGGAAAACTAAACTAACTATCCATTATGAGAGTCAAGTTAAAATAACAGAATACAATAACACAGTCTGTCTTGAGAGGCGCTGCTATTTTTCTAAGATTATAAATAACAATGCTAGTAATCCCAGAGTCTTATTTTCTACAACTGATCATCTGCTAAACCCAGGTAACACAAAGGAATGCCCCCAAAATACTTGCTGTATTTTTCAATCAAAAAATTAATGATATTAGAAATAACATAGTACATCTCCCCAACACTGCGGAACCTCCAAAGCCCCAGTACTCCATTATAAACAAATTAAATTCATTCACCAGGATAGATTTACCTGAATTACATAGTATAATCTCTCAACTGAAACCCTCCACCTGCATCCTTGACCCAATACCAACAAGGTTTTTCAAGGAAGTATCAGGCGTGTTAATTGATAATATTCTTGACATAGTAAATTCGTCATTAAATACGGGGGTCTTCCCAGACTGTCTTAAGACTGCTGTAGTTAAACCCCTACTCAAGAAAAATAATCTTGACCCCTCTGCTTTTGAAAATTTCTAGAGAAGGCAGTCATTTTGCAATTAAATGACCACCTTAATAAACATGCTATTCTTGATAAATTTCAGTCAGGTTTCAGAACAAATCACAGCACAGAAACTGCACTTGTTAAAGTAGTAAATGACTTGCAGGTAAATGCAGACAGAAGCCATTTATCTGTTCTCATCCTCCTCGATGTGAGTGCCGCATTTGACACCATTGATCACAACATTCTTAGAAATCGCCTTAGTCAATGGGTGGGCCTCTCTGGCAGTGTCTTAAATTGGTTTGAATCCGACTTGGCAGAGAGACGATTCTTTGTTAGTTGTGGTAATTACAACTCAAAGACACATGATATCCAATATGGTGTTCCACAAAACTCTATCCTGGGTCCGCTGTTATTTTAAATCTACAGTACATGCTTCCGTTAGGTCCGATTATCTCAGGGCACAATGTGAGCTACCACAGCTATGCTGATGACACACAGCTGTACTTATCAATAGCACCTGATGACCCTGACTCTCTCGATTCACTAACACAATGTCTTACTGGTATTTCAGAATGGATGAATAGTAATTTTCTCAAGCTAAATAAAGAGAAAACTGAATTTTTAGTGATTGTCAATAATGGATTCAATGAGGTTATCAGAAATAAACTTGATGCAGTTAAGACGGAAGTAAAAAACTTAGGGGTAACTGTTGACTGTAACCTGAATTTTAAATCTCATATTCATCAGATCACTAGCACAGCATTTTTTCACTTAAGAAACATAGCAAAAGTTAGACCTCTTATATCACTGAAAAATGCTGAGAAATTACTTCACGCTTTTGTTTTCAGTCGACTAGATTACTGTAACGCACTCCTCTCAGGACTACCCAAAAAAGACATAAATCGTTTGCAACTAGTGCAGAATGCAGCTGCTAGAATCCTAACTAGGAAAAGAAAATCCGAACACATTTCTCCAGTTTTGATGTCACTACACTGGTTACTGGGTGTCATTCAGAATTGACTTTAAAATACTGCTTATGGTTTATAAAGCCTTAAATAATCTCGCTCCATCTTATATATCGGAATGTTTGACACCTTATATCCCAAATCATAACCTTAGATCCTCAAATGATTGTCTCCTTACAATTCCAAAAGCTAAACTTAAAAGAAGTTTTATTCACCTAAAATCTGGAATAGCCTGCCAATAAGAATTCGCCAGGCTAATACAGTGGAGCACTTTAAAACACTGCTGAAAACACATTACTTTAACATGGCCTTTTTATAACTTCACTTTAACTTAATCCTGATACCTGCGCCACCACCACCTACTCAAAGCATCATGATGCTCCAACAATGATGGATGGATTAAAAGGCAGAAGTTTACGTGGCCATCAAGTTCTTCCGTGAGAACCCTAAATACAAAGAGGACTATTTAATTTATGTTAGGTAGAATGCCCAGAGGAGACTGGGCGGTCTCTTGGTCTGGAATCCCTGCAGATTTTATTTTTTTCTCCAGCCGTCTGGAATTTTTTTTGAGCCTAAGGGCTCATTTATACTTCACGCGACGCATGCTGCAGCGGACACTCCTGCTACGCAAGCGCTGAAGTGTTTATACTTGCGCGCGTACTTTACGTAAATCTGGAGGAGTCCACCAGGTGGCAGTGTGAGATATTATCACAGTGAGAACATGTTTGGCTTCTCTGTGTTGTGAATTGCCTAAAACACCTATTAAATTCCGATAACACCTTACCGCAATATCTGTGAAAAGGATGTTTATTGATTAAATCCATCAATCCAGGGATGTGTCCATTCCAACAAGCATTGGGCACGACTGAGAAACAATCCCTGGACGAGGTCTCCGCTCATCGCAAGGTGATTACAAGCATACATACACTAGCGTCATTTTAGCGGCACCAAATCCCCAAATCTGCTTATCTTTGGAAGGAAACTGGAGCACAGTGTGGAATACAAGCAGGAAATACCAGCAACGTAACTCCCTGCGAGACAGCAGTGCTATTGCTCCGCCCCCGTGTCACCCCCATGTGTGTAATTATTAACAGTATTCATTATTTAAATGAAATTATATGTAAAATGTAACATACACACTTTAATGCATTTCATCATGAAAGTGATATCAAGTATAAATCTAAAGATTCTAAATGTGCAGAGAGTTGGAATATCATACATTTAATTTGTTCTGTGTGGCTCGTAGCGATTAAAAACTGGGATGACATTTACGACGGTCTGTTTTAATGATAAAGTAAACTACGAGGTTAAAGTGGACAATTCGAGATTAAAGCCGAAATTTCCACTTTAATCACAAAATACACGTTTTCACCGTGTCCTTTATTTTTTTCTCAGTGGTTCAAATATAACGCTATACATTATGTTGCTGTTGTTAAGTTGCAAAAATAAAAAAATTATTTTATATACATTTTAAAAGTCTCAGTGCCGTCTATTTATTTATTTATTTATTTTTTTGCAACTTCATATCGGCAACATAATGTATAGCGCTGTATTTGAGCCACTGAGAAAAAAATAAAAGACACGGTGAAAACGTGTATTTTGTGATTAAAGTGGAAATTTCGGCTTTAATCTCGAAATGTCCACTTTAACCTCGTAGTTTACTTTATTATTAAAGCAGACCATCGTAAACGTCATCCCAGTTTTAATCGCTACGAGCTTCTTGGACCTGACAGCAGGTAAAGTAAAAAAATAAAAAATAGACGGCACAAAAGATGGTATGTGAGACTTTTAAAATGTATCATGTCATTACGATCGTGAATATGCGACGCTTGAATATAAAAGCACCACGAATGCATCTGTATGTCGGCATTTTGCTTCACCACTTTGAACCATTCATCAAACGGCAAAGTGCGCACATCGATCCCCGAAGGATCTCCATAGAGGCTTGCTGTCACATGTAGATAGTAAACAGAGACTCTGGCGTCACGTTCCGACTTTTAGCACACTCGCCCCGACTTTTGCTGGTACTGCAACTCGCACTGCAGCGTCGCGTTAATTTCTGAGGACCTGCTCAGAGGACGCGTGAAATGAACGCTGGGAACGCGTGGCAGCCATGATGTGGACGCGTACGCGTTCTGAGCGTGAAGTATAAATGAGCCCTTACTCTTATTCTATGTGAATTAATGTTGACTTATTTTATTTTCTTACTGTGTCTTTTATTTTTCTATTCTTTGAGCTACATTTTTTGTATGAAAATGTGCTATATAAATAAATGTTGTTATTGTTGTTTAGTAGAGATGACCACCTTACACTTCTTAAACATATGGTGATTTGCTTGTTTGTATTTACCTTTTCACATGAAGTCAGTCTTCTTGGTTTCATAGTACATAGATCATTTATAGGTATATTTTAGCTGTAGACATATACACTGCATACTTCAGACATATCAGTGTCTAATAGACAGGTAAATGTTTCCAACTAAATGAACAGAAAAGAGGATTAGTTATGAGAGAGTCTCCAGCACTGAATGTCAGCTCTTGCCATTTCTGACTATAATACTTCTACAGCTGACTTTGACTCGTACGCCGAACTTTGGTTTACATATTTTAGTTGCGGTCAATATTTATTTTATCTATGAAACATAGCTGCACTCTAACTTTACCTCTTTATATCAGATAAAGAGGCAGTTGGAAAGACTAAAGAGATAAATTTTGGATAAACTTTAGTTTAGAATATAGAATCCAAGGATAAGGTCCAATTATTTTCACTTATTGACCAGAGGAAATTCTCTTTGATAAGACTAAGGTTTTATACTGCACATATTTTAATTGTATTCAAGGAATCCAACACATAAAAGTGAACTAGGCGTTATTTTTAAGTGCCCCAGTATGGGGGCTCAATTATCTCACTATTGTAAGCAATGCATTAATTATTTTTGAATAAGCATAAAAAAAATAATTTAAATTGAAGCTTCACTTGAAAAACAAGGAATCGAAAAGCTTCCAATCAAAAAAAAAATGCTGTGGGACAATCTTTAAAACACATAAAATCCATTTAGTATCACATTGGATTATGTTATTAAATGTTTTGTAGGTTGTATTATCTTGCTTAGTATTCATACCTAATAGACAATTGATTGGTGCAAAAATAGCATGGCAGATAACATCAAGATGTGAATCTACATTATATCTCTATGTAGATGTATTTCTACTGTATTTTTAAGGAGCTGTCTGTTGAATAATAAAGCTTTAAATCCCTTAAGGCAATGCCGGGAGGGAATGTAAGCTCAGGATTCATCTTTAGTCACACATACTCTAATAAAGGCAGATACCGTCAAACTGCACTTCAGAGTAAAGGATACTGGATTCAAACCTACTATTACCTTATTGTTTAACCTTCAATTAGCATTAAATAGGCTCTGTGGGCTTCATTTGTACCAAGCCTAGACAGAAAATGAAAATATGCAGGCACTTCTCAAGACTGGATATTTTTTTGGATCAGTTCTAGAAAGCTGTGTGATTCATTAAAAAGAATTAGAGTTATTAATAGGTCACCTAATGTTAAGAAGACATACATTTTAATTTGAGTAGCTCTCCTAATGGTTGAGTGTGAATGAGTTGGTGTTTTTATGTGCCTTGTCTCCCATCCTGTTGGTTTATGTTTCATCTCCCCAAAATCCAAACATTAGGGATATGAATGTATGTGTGCGGACATTCTGCACAAATAACACCTACTTGTTTATTTTCAAACCACTCTCAACAGATATGTGTGTTTAGTAAGTATGATTATCATCTTTAATAGAAAAACTATCATATGAATTTCATATACATGTATAAGGATTATTCTTGATTTCTAGTGCTGCTATTTACAGTACTTACAAAGCAAACACCATATTATATGCAAATAAACATTACCAGTAACACTTTAGTTTAGATACTTTAAAAATGCTTTAATTACGCATTTACTCTTAAGTCACAAGATGTTAACTTTTGGTCTTCATAACACTTATAAAACACATTATGAGCAGTGAATACTGACTGAGAGTGTTGTAGCTGTTCTCACGCGATCAGCGTCTCTTTATCGTCGTTGATGTCGTTTTGTTCTGTCTCATTTGCCTTTGCAATTCTGGCACATCTGACGACCGATTGCAGACACTCTTGCGATTCTCTTTCGCTCAGTGTCGGCCTATCTTTGTTATATGGTCTGTTCTTTACTCTCAGTTGCTCAAGCAATTCTTTTTAGCTCAGCGTCAGCTTGTCGTAAATGCTGAGTGCGGTCTTCATAGTTTTCATCCTCTTTCTCTGTATGTTTAGCATTCGTTTGCTCAGAGGTTGATGCGCTTGCTGCTTCTTGAGCAGCTCTTCTTTTCTCCACCCTAGCGGCCCAATTCTTCTCTTCTTTCATAAGCATCTTTTTGCATTAAAACTGATTAAGTCAGTGTTTGTGTTGCAATTACTTAGTACGTTTTCCTTAATTTTTCACTTAAGCTGGCACTTAAGTCTTCAATCTGCCTCAAGAATGATTTAAGATATGAAGAGGTAGGGGAAGTGACAGCGAAGGTGGTAGGGATGAAAGTTGATTCTACAATAAAATAAAATAAAAACAAAAGAGTAATAATTCCAAAACTCTTCGCTTTTAATGTAAAGCTGTAGTGCAGATTTTCAGCGTAGTATATGTGTACCAAATTTTAGGCTACAGGTTATTTGATTTTTGACCTTGACTTACCTGGGTTGACCTTTGACTTTGGAGGTCAATCTTCACCACGAAAGCGGATAGTAGACGTCACATAGTATATGTGTACCACATTTCAGGTCAATAGGTCAAACGGTTTGCAAGCTACATGTAATTTAAAAGCCTGGACAGACAAACGGACAGCCATGGTAGCGTATTATATATATAAGATCAGTAGATGGGTTATTTATCACTCTGTGTGGGCACATTGACATGAGGGTAGCACTACTTGCTAATATAAATGATTCACAGGTCTTGTAGTAAATATGGAATATCAAGAGAACTGTGTCTCAGTTAGGCCACCTCAGACCACTCCAAAGTGAAGTTTTGCTAGACGGTCACATTGCAGGGATGAATAACACTTTACTGATGCTTTGCAAGTATTATGAAGACCCAAATAAGGTCTTGTTACATAAACGTAAATGAGTAATAGAAGCATTTTTGCTTTTCCTAAACTAAAGTGGCCCTGCAGTGGGCTGGTGCCCTGCCCGGGGTTTGTTTCCTGCCTTGTGCCCTGCGCTGGCTGGGATTACTCCAGCAGACCCCCGTGACCCAGTGTTAGGATACAACGGGTTGGACAATGACTGACTGACTAAACTAAAGTTCTACCATATTACTTTTGAATTTAAACAATACGAGGCATTTAAAATAAAATAGTGACAACATAGTAATTTAAAAGTCCATTAAAAAGTGACAAAATGGTTCAGTAAAAATGTCTGAAAAGCCACTGAAATGTTCAATCAATCAATCAATCAACATTTATTTATATAGCACATATTCATACAAAAAAATGTAGCTCAAAGTGCTTTACAAAATGAATAGAAAAATAGAAGACACAATAAAAAATAAACATAAGTCAACATTAATTAACATAGAATAAGAGTAAGGTCCGATGGCCAGGGTGGACAGAAAAAACAAAAAACTCCAAAAGCTGGAGAAAAAAATAAAATCTGTAGGGGTTCCAGACCAAGAGACCGCCCAGTCCCCTCTGGGCATTCTACCTAACATAAATCATCATATTTTCATGGAAGGACCTGATGAAGATGATCACGTAGACTTCTGGCTTTCAGTCCATCATTGTTGGTGCATCATGATGCTTTGAGTAGGTGGTGGTGGCGCAGGCCGCCACCATAAAGAAACCGGAAAAAGAAACAGAAGAGAGAGTAGGGGTCAGTACGGATTTTAGAGCCACCATGAATAGTTATTATGAAGAATTGAACATACAGAGTATCAGGATTATGTTAAAGTGAAGTTATAAAAAGGCCATGTTTCAAATGTTAAACTATTTAGGATGGAAGTGTCGATATCTGGTTGGTGTTAATATTTTCAGGGGTAAAAGATGATTTTTGACACTTTTGCTGAACTTATTTCTAAGGAAAAAGCATTAAAAAACTCTCACAACCCCCTTTCAATATACTTTATCTTTTTCAATGTGAAAATTAATGATAGGATGCAAGGAAACTGAGATTTTAATGTGGACTGCATATAACTGGTTGCATGGCATGCTGACACAAAGAAGTGCTTAAAGATTAACTGGTTGTGCTGAGGGTTTATGTTATGAAACAGCTTTCCACAGCTACTGCCACAGTATACGATATACAGGTAGAGCACTCTGAGTCTTTGGTCTGGACACTTGCTGAAAGGGATAAACAGGCACAGCAATGCACCTTTGCATTCAACAGGAAATAAAAGTAGTTGCAACAGCCAATTCGTGGATTATGTACTTTGACATTTACTGTAGGTCTGAATTGGAAATAGGTGATCAGTGATTGTGCATTGCCAACTGTGAACAACTCCTGACAGGTAGACCCAGTTGTCAGCTCTTGGTGTGTTTTATTTGACCAAAAAGAACCAGGGGTTGCAAATGAATTCATTTCACCATACCAAAGGTATAAAATATAATTTCAGTAATGCTTATTATCTTTCATTAACAAATCCTTAACAGATATTATAGAATGCTTAAAAGATTATTGACTCATGTACAGTTTATTCAAGCAGTTAAATGTTATTACATCAGAATTCTTATATTTCTAACATTTTATAATATCTTTATTAAATCATTAATAATTATCATTAACCAACATTATATAATTTTCCATCACATCACTACAAATCATGTACTCCATCCATCCATCCATTATCCAACCTGCTATATCCTAACTACAGGGTCACGGGGGTCTGCTGGAGCCAATCTCAGCCAACACAGGGCGCAAGGCAGGAAACAAACCCCGGACAGGAATCATGTACTCTTTAGTTGTATATCTGCACCTAATCTAAAGTTGAAACTATTTACTAGTTATAAAGATTTGTTAAGGTTTATTAATAAAAGTAATGGAAATTATAAAGTGTTGATTTAAATAATTGATACAGAAGTACCTTTAGGTTATGAAATGGTGTAAAGTGTGAAAGAATAGGATAATGAATAAAACAAAATAAACTGGTGCAGATGGATAGGAGCAAAGTTCACACCATTGCTAGTAAAGATTTTTTTAAGCCTAGTAAATCAATTAAAGCACAATTTAAGTAAAGAAACCAATAGAAAAAAGCTGCAGTACAAACACCTAAAAAAATGTAGCTTTGCATTTTCATTATAAGGCATTTTAATTTACACCTTTGCCAGCACTGTCACCAACCATAAATCAGTGCCTGTATTCAGTTTAAGAGCGATCAGATTAGCAAATGTTCAAGGGATGAGTCATGACATTTTTATTTATTACTTTTTCTTTCATAAAATACTATACTCCACCGCATTTGCTGATTTTTTTTGTTTATTTCAATTATGGCTCACAAGCAGCAGTATTGTTTGCATATGCCCAGATAACAAATCGGCAATGTGTTAAAGTGTAATGATTATATGCATGCCCAGTCCTAAAATTGGAAAAGAAATATAAAATGAGACAAACCAGTCAAGACAAAAAAATGGCCTGGGTGAGAAGGAACAGTCTCATATGGTCACTGGCTTGTGTGCACCAAGATGTCACAAAGAACCTGGCATATTTGTGAGGAAGCATTTCCAGCTATGGTGCAATGGACTGAATGGCCTTCAACAAAGACTGTGGTGATTTCAGATGATGCAAACAATTCAGCCATACAACCTCCACTACCTAGAAAACTTCAAAATGTTTTGCAAATTCGCCAATGCTTTTCAGTGGGAAATTTTCTATGAAGGATAAGTGTGCCACATCTCAACAAAAATTGGTTTTATGTTGATAGACACATGAATGGACAGAGTCACATGGACTTTTGCAATAGGTGTTTTGTATATTATTTGTGAACGGACCTAATAACTGATGAGACACTAGACCACTGCAAAACATACTTTCATATACACTCATAATTACTCATACTGATAAAACTTGACCATTTACCTAATTTCTTCTAATACTAGGGACAGTAGTTGCTATGGATACAATATACACAATGTATACCGCTGCACAATTAATACTTATAAAAACATCTTCAATAATTTAATATTAAAATAATAACTTAATAAAATTTAAAAATCTGGAAAATGATGCACTAAACTTTCCTTTAAATCTGACACAAAAGCTGTTTGAACAAAGCCTGGCAGATTACATCTTATTCATGCTAGAATGGTAGCTTCATGACAGGAAAAATGATCTGCAAGGCTCATACAATATCTTTGGGCCAATTGCACCATCTCACGATTACAATTTCAAAATAGTATTGCATAATATACACTTTAATTATTAAGCTTGTAAAACCTTGGCTTTTTTCAAAAGATACAAGAAAAGTGCATTTCTTTTGCCATTAAAAACACAGTTCTTTTCACCATATTAAATTTGTCATCTGTTTTGCTGTCTCCCAAGACTATTACAATTTTTTTACCTAAAACAAACATATTTAAAATAAAAATATTGAAAATATAAGCTATTTTTATTTTCTGGGGTCTCTGGGGCTGACTCTGAATAAACAGTGTGCAGTGATTTTTTGTTTAGTCCAGTGCTTTATTTATTATTATTCTATAAACAATGCACACCAAACCCAGAGACAGCAATCACATTGGTTATCTTGTTAAAAAGTAACACTTTCAGTCATAACACAGTCGAGGGGGTACCAATCACAGGATATAACTTAAAACTGGACTAAAAAATTATTCAGACTTAGGGAGGTCTTAGGAATAACACTATAAAAAATAAATTGCTAATTCACAGGAATTTAACAGCAGAGGAGTCTAATCCATCATTACACAGGTGATCACCTGGTAGATGACAGATTAGGATGGTATTAACAAGTAAATTCCTCTCCAATTCAGTGCTGACAATAATAACACCACATGTTAGAGAAATGTAACAAGACTTGAGAAAATCATTTCTTTATATAAAAAAGTAAAAGGCTACTAGAAAATTAGTAAAGCATTGCTAATCAGTCAGAATACAGTTGTAAAAGTAATTCAGAAGTTCAGAAAGGATGGACTTGTGGCAAGCTATCTGAGACATCCAGACTGTGCATGGAAGCTAACACCTCAACAATAATGTTTTGTGAAGAAGAGTTGAGAAGTATCATCATGCAGTTTCATCATGGTTAGCTAAAGCAGTAGAAAGCCAAACTGGAGTGACTGTTTCATGTGTCACAATACGACTTACGCTGCACAGGAATGGCATGCAAGGGCGTCATCCATGAAGGAAGTCACTGCTAAAGCCCATGCACAAAAAAAGCCCCTTTAGCATTTGCCAGGACCCATGTTGACAAAGGGGAAGACTATTGGGATTCTATACTTGAGTGATGAGACATTCTTTTTGGAACTAATGGAATCCAAATTGTATGGCATCACAAGCATGAGGAGTACAATGAAAAGTGCATAGTACCCACAGTAAAGCATGATGGTGGCAGTGTTCTTCTGTGGGGTTGTATGAGTGCTGTCGGTGTTGGGGAACTGCATTTCATTGATGACATCGTGAATTCACAAATGTCCTGAGAAATACTGAAGGAGAAGTTGCTACCATCTCTCCGGGCCCTGGGTCGCTAGGCACTCTTTCAACATGATAATGACCTAAAATATACATCCAAGGCCACTGCCACATTTTTGATGAAGAACAACGTGAAAGTGATTCGGTGGCCAAGCATGTCACTCCACCTCAACCCGAACAACCCTGTTGGGGATTGTAAGAAAACAGGTTGAGCATCAATTTCTATCCTCCACCCTAGCCCTGAAAGAATGGAGTGAAAAGTCAAGCAAAATGACCCCTTTTATTGGCTAACTAAAAAAATTACAATATGCAAGCTTTCAAGGCAACCCAGGCCCCTTCCTTAGGCAAGATGCAAACCAAGAATGGAGAAAGACAAATATGACATTATGTCACCAGCTTATTTATTCCATGTCTAGAAGAGTTGAGACTGTTCTTAAAAATCATGGAGGCCATACAAACTATTGGAATTGGTGGAATTTGTTGTGGGTGTATACATTTTTGAAACACCTCATTTGAATAAAATGTAATATTTTCATATTCTAATAATGTTGGTGAACAAGCTTTTATTTTGTTACAAACATTTAAGAAAACTCTAAAAAGCTAACTGTTCTGGTGTTCACTGAAAAATGAAGAAAAATCCTAATTTCCAAAGGACATGCTCTTATTTATAATGAGTACTGTATATAAATACAATATTATATTATCAGGGAGTCTCCAATTCCTGATTGTGGCTTTAAGTGAAAGTAAGAATAAACATTCTCACCTGCAACACATTTGAAAGTTTAATCAAGAAAAAATGTGGTAGGTCACTAGTTTGCATTATGTTCTGATTACAAGAGCCTTAAAATAGTATCTTCAATGCATTTCCTTCCAGTCTGATCTGTTCCTCTGCACAGCATATTCATTTTACGATTCTTTATTTTTTTATTCTTCACTTGAATTTCACAGCGTTATAGTGGCATCTTATGGAGTCAAGTGTGCTGATTCCTCACTTGTGTGAACCATTCTTAATAGGCAGAAGCAAAAACAATTTGGTTAATAGTGGGAGCTGTTAAGGTAATCTTGCCAACTTCAGATAATTTGCCTTATAGTGTGAATGTATTCTGAATTATGTGTTAAAATGTAAAAAGGTACCAGAATAAAAAGATAAGAACATTCATCCTTTGTATTTTGATCTACCTTGTATGTGGCATTGGACTGCAAAGAGTAAATTAAATAGATTCAGTGGTCTTTCATAACATATATTGCTTTTGACATTTTAAATTGTTTTGCTCCTACCTTTGAGTATATGTTTTCTTCAGTCCAAACATCCAAAATTCATAAAAGTGTTTCTTTTTACTAAGCAGGTTATAGTGATGTGTCTTCAGTTTTTCTTTACTATTTACTGTTTATTTTCTTCATTAACTTTATACTCATTCAAAGTAATGTTTGTTTATATATTTATTTTCTTATCTATGTATTTATTAATTTAAAGAGCTTCTGTAAAAAGCCAAATTTCACCCTAGGAACAAAAACATTCTATCTAAATAAATAATCACTTTGTTTAATCAGAGTAACTATTTTCTTTATAATTATAAACTTCACAGTGATTTATGTTCTCAGCGAGTTTTGGCTCCCATAGAAGTTTTCCCTTTTCTTTCTTTTTTGTTTAGTTTTTAATGTTATATTTTGAACATTTTACTTTCTAGATGAATTCATGTATAGAACTGCTAATAGCATTAGTCATTTTCACAAATATTTTAAATGTTTTTGTAAAGATATAAACTATTGTGTTTTTATATTAATATTAGCATTGTTTGTTTTCCTTTAGCACAGCATACCTTGACTGTCTGTCTGAACATGTCAGCTAAATAACAGTCTAAAATGACCAACCGTTACTCTGTTTTCTTGAATATTTCCTATAGTGGGGCTTACTGCTGATGCCACTTTAACCAAATGTCTTCAATTTTAACGAGCTTTCAGGATTTCAGTTTATTTCTGTAGAGATTTTGCAGCTGCATTGCATTGGTGCAGGAGAAATACTTGCCTAATGCACGTCCTCATATCATCTTTAGGTCTGATCTTTCAATGTGAGTTGAACAAAGTTGCAAATCAACAGCCACCTTCTACTTCTTCCAAAACTCTAACCAGGAATGATGTCGGTGGGAAGGCAGAATATAACAACTGATAACTCAAAAACTTCCAGATGAGTTATAATTTTAAAATGTATATATTGCATTATCCGTCTGTAATGGGCATTTCTATAAATATGGTACATTACAGTTTGAATCTTGCATTTACTCACATTTCTGAGTAGTAAATTATAAGTTTCAATTATTACACCATTTCTGGTTCTGTGCATTTTGAAAAGCAGTTTGAGCTGCATTCAGTGTATTCAATGTACTGTGCAAATAACTTATTACATTTTGCTCTCTCTGCATCTATAAATTTTGTTTTGCTTGTTCACCATGTCTACCCACGTACCATAAATCAGCAGGACAAGAGAGGAACACGGTGATTAGCATTACTGCCTTGCGTCTCAGGGGTCCAGGATTTGAATCTTTGTCTGTGTAAAGTCTGCACACACTCCCTGGGTGTTCTGATTATCTTAGTTATCTAAAAAGATGTGCAGGCTGGTGAATCATTAAATCTCAATGGATGAGTTGTCAGTGAAGGTGTGTGAGAGGCTGTGTCCTGAAAAGGACTGTCATGTCATCCTAGGACGGTACTTGCACGGTTATCTTGCACCCAGTGCTCCCAGATAGCCTTTACAGTTCGGTATTGAAATTAGAAGTTTCCAAAAAGAAAAGCATGACTAGATCTCCAACATCACAATTCTTAAAATAGCCTATTTGTTTGCTGCTTCAGCTATTTCCCTTCAAGGGCACACAGCTTTCTGACTACTTGCAACATTAATATCAGTTGCTGATGAGGTATTTTATTAAATTCTTAAAAAAATTAATTTAGGCAATGGGCATGTAGTTGATCCTTTTATTAAAGTCTTCATTGTTAGCTACGGAAATTTATGAAGTGAATTCTCTGATCAAGGAGAGTTTTATGCTGGCTGACCTCCTGCTTGTCTGTAATGACTAATTCCTTTATTTTGCTTGCTAAGCATTCTAAAATAAAGCCTGCAAAAGTTTTGCCACAGTAGAGTTTCTTGAAAAATTGTTTTGGTTGGGTTTCTTCTATGGCTTACATTATATTATGAACTGATGTTTGTTGCAAACAAAATTTTAAGTACAAATGGTTGCATGTACTGTATTTATTTGTTTATTTTGTTTGGATTTTTATCTACCCTGATTTTTAAAAAAATAATTGGAATCATTAATGACCATAGCACAATTCTGTTTGTCCAGAACACTTCAAATGTACTTACCAGTATGTTAATAACTTTTAGCAAGTTATGCATTACAGTCACCCAGTGGATGTATCAGTAGATATATTGGCATATCCAAACTTGAAAAAAAGTTTAGAAAAGTACACAGTTTGTCAAATCAAGGTTAAATTACACAACTAAATCTATGATTGAGCAAGAATCAAAATTAGTAGAAACATCAGGAAAGAAAGTAGTCAGCTTTAGCTGCTGGGAATTATTAATGATAAACTATCTCTCTTAGCCCATAAGAAAGAATGCAAAATTGCACTAAATAATTTGATCAATGAAATTTTGAAGGAATAGTAGATTGGTGCAGAACATTTTTATTCAAGATATTGGGGCAGATTCTTTCACAATTGAATTTACTGGTACTGATACTAAAACCTTACATTCTTATTATATAATGTGTAATCCTAAAAGTCCTCATAGTTATATAGGAAATATAATAATGATCCACTTCACAGTTGCACATTTAATCAGCAAAGTGGAGCATAGCTCATATGCAGAATAATGAGAGGAAATCAAATTAACTTCCTCTCCAAATGAATGCAGCAAATTTCTTATTCTTTCCTTCTCATATATTGTCATGGGCTGCTGCCCCAAGGTCACAACTAACGGCTCAAAATGTGAGTGTGCAATTAGAACAAAATATCACTGGAATTGGTGAGATTAGAAACACAAACCAGAAATAACTGACCTGCACCAGGATAAAGAGATCCATGGTGAGAGCAGGCTGTGGTAAAGGAATAGTTGTCTCATATTTTATACACAGTACCAGGAACTGTGGATTAAGGGACCAATGCCCAGTACTCTAGCCATGTAGAGGTAAGCTCACATGAGCTTCATTCAATAAAATCACTGTATATTTTTACTTAAATTTTAAATAATAACAAAAGACTGTGGTGGGCTGGTGCCCTGCCTGGGGTTTGTTTCCTGATTTGCATCCTGTGTTGGCTGGGATTGGCTCCAGCAGACCCCCGTGACCCTGTAGTTAGGATATAGCAGGTTGGATAATGGATGGATGGATAATAACAAAAGATGAAAAACTATGCTTCTTTTGACAGAATAAATTGTGAAATGACGTCAGTGTTAGGCATGCTGAATCTTTTGGATATAATTATCCATCCACAAGCAATACGTTTACGTTAGATTTTAGTTTCTCCAGTACCTTAAAATCAATAATTTTTAGAAACTGTTGTAAGTGAAAAGTCCAGATGTCATATAGAAATATATTGTGTAATCCAAAAAGTGATTGGGAAAAAGACAGAAGTACATATTACTCAGATAAACAAATTAACTCCATTGTTAAAACCTGTTTCTATCAGCTAAGGGTATTGGCTAAGGTCAGGCCCTTCACAATGAATGACAAATTCATGTGTTTGTCTGTTCTCGACTTGACTATTGCAGCTCTTTATATAGTGGAGTTAATCAGTCATCCTTTGCTCGTCTTCAGCTGATCTAGAATGCTGCTACCAGGCTTCTAATAGGCAAAAGAAAACAGAATCATATCACACCAGTCTTAGGTTCTCTACACTGACTTCCTGTTCACCACAGGATTATGTTTAAAATTTTACTGTTTGTTTTTAAGTCCCTCAATGGTTTAGCCCGTATTTTTTTTACTGACTTCTTGCACCCTTACTCTCCTTCACGATCACTCAAGTCCTCTGACCAGAAGTTATGGTCGTGCCATATTGTAGACTTAAGCTTAAAGGGGTCCATGCTTTTGCAGTAGCTGCACCTATGCTTTGGAATAGTCTTCCTTTTTATATACAGTAAGTCAGCACCTCTTTAGCAACTTTTAATTCCCGCTTGAAAGCCTATCTTTTCGACTTAGCTTTCTGAACTTGTACAGTATGTGAGTACAGTAATCCCTCCTCGATCGCGGGGGTTGCGTTCCAGAACCCCCCGCGATAGGTGAAAATCTGCGATGTAGAGACCATATGTTTGTATGGTTATTTTTATATATTTTAAGTCCTTGGAAACTCTCCCACACTGTTTATAAATATTCTCCGCACAGTTATACAGTAAACCCTCGTTTATAGCGGTCGATCCGCTCCAGACAGATAAATGGATTCTTTATTTATAAATCTAATATTTTCGCAGTTAGAGCATTGAAAACCTGTTTACGACCTTTTAAATACGTTTTTTAACATCATTAGAGCCCTCTAGACATGAAGTAACACCCTTTAGTCAAAAGTTTAAACTGTGCTCCATTACAAGACAGAGATGACAGTTCTTTCTCACAATTAAAAGAATGCAAACATATCTTCCTCTTCAAGGTTCAACGTCCGGAGCAGAGAATGTCAGAGAGAGAGAGTAAAGTAAACAATCAAAAATCAATAGGGCTGTTGTGCTTTTAAGTATGCAAGCACCGCAATAAAGCGGTGCAGTGAAGGGATCAACGTGAAGGTAGCCTTTCAGCATTTTTTTACATGCTCGTCCGTATCTTCTAAGCAAATAGCCACTGTGCAAACAGCCCCTCTGCTCATACCCCCTCCGTCAGGAGCAGATAATGGGGCCAATCATACGCCGCCCTGATGGTATTGCATGATGGATAAGTATCTGCCTGTATTTCTCAGAGAGAGTGACAGACAGAGAAAAGCAAACAATGAAAAATCAATACGGACTGTAAGCGCTTTTAAGCAGCGCGTGGGAAGCATATCGTATATCATTGAGGAGTTTTAGTTAATATGTAATACATGCTCTGATTGGGTAGCTTCTCAGCCATCCGCCAATAGCGTCCCTTGTATGAAATCAACTGGGCAATCAAACTGAGGAAGCATGTACCATAAATTGAAAGACCCATTGTTCGCAGAAATCCATGAAAAATCCGTGATATATATTTAGATATGCTTACATTTAAAATCCGCGATAGAGTGAAGCCGCGAAAGTCGAAACGCGATATAGCGAGGGATTACTGTATTTATTTTGGTGTATTTATTCACTGTTTGATTATGTAGCGCATGTTTTACTCCCAGTGGCAAAATCTTTGTTTTTGAGAGTAATGCAGAACATTAAAAACAACATATGAATTATTTGAATTGGAGGAGAAGCTTTATTGTATACTTTTTACTAGAATATACAACCCTGGATAAATCAGTGGTATCATATGTACAACCTTAGTCTCCACCCATGCTGCAATTGATGACACTATCCTTGACATCAAAGCACACAAGTGGGTTTTATTGCACTACAAGTTGAGTGTCAGGAAACAACGTGAGAGTTGTAGGACAGAAATTGCAGGCCTGCTTAGTAAAGGAAACAAAGTCCACTCAGAATTATGCGTTTTTTGCTTTTCATCTCTAACTATCAGGATGGTATGGGTAATATTTGAATGATATAAATCTTTGAAGATGATGGAATGACCCCTCAGCTGACATCTCCATTATAGTTTTGAAACCAAAGTGCTTTTTTATGACAGTAACATTTAATCAATAGTAAATATAAGTTATGGCTAAAGAACTATGAAGTCATCACCATGAAACTATAAAAGTCTCACTAAGAGCTCTGTTTTGTTCTTATAAGCCAGCAAGTACCAATGGGTTACAAAGTCTTCAATGATCATAAGGAACACTTTTCTATATCGGCAAAAAAATATAACTAAATATGTCAAGAGTGCAGTAAGAGCAAAAAATAGGCCTCTATTTTTTGCAAGTCCTAATAAAAACAACATACAGTGTACTTTATAGTATTTTGCACATCTCTCTCTACTGTCTCCTGCAGATAATGCAGAGGGATTGCCAAATAGAAAATCACAAACTAATTCATGAACACAACTTAGTTATTACTAATATGCAACAGAAAACAACAAAATCTAAAGTGTGAAGGAGGAGAGAGAAAAGATAACTTTGGTGTTATACTACTGTACATTTTTCTTTAATATTAATGTCACTGTCTCTATGCTCACTGGTATGAATTTATTCACATGTGCATGCTAAGTTTGGCACATAGGGGCTCAGCAGTTAGAATTGCCAACCAAGCATTGGATTAGATAGCCAAAGACAACTGGAGAATTGTATAGTCAGCTTAAACACAGAATAGTATTTCTGTCCTCTGTCAGTACAAAATCTTCTTTCCTTGTTGGGAGAATGAGAACCGGCATGTAAGCACTATGATATTTCTGTATTTTGTGAAGGAGGAGTTCAGCCCTTGTTTGGAGACAGAGAAGACCAGTAAGTGAATCAGACATTATATAAAGGCTTGGACAACAGCCAGACCCTTTGAGGCACGTGTCGGCAAAATTCCGAAAAACCTCCCAGCGTGGGGATGAAAAATGGCAGACTGTGTTGATCCAGATTCCCACCTGGATAAAGTCTGTCATATGCTTCCCATCTGTAACCACGTCAACCGTCAGTAAATGTAAGCTAAAGTATATTTTTCTCATGTGATTCTTGTACCGCCGTCATCACGATGGGAGGGATATCGCCTTTTCCGTTATATTACTACATTGTTTAGTTACTTAATATGCCGCAATTTCAAAAGAACACATTTCCAAGAGAGCTAATGCCTCTTAAGGAAACATTTGACATGATACATATGCTGATGTATACTAGCTACAGAGAGCCACTGAACGACTGTAGGTAAATATCAGCATTTGCTATGAATGGCATAAACTTTTGTCTGGTCTTTTATGACCATTGAGAGCTGCGGTCAGTGGTTATAGAGGCTATGTGACCCTCTCCTGGAATTTATGACGCTTTTGCAAAGGTGGCAACTGGATATGATGGAGCAATGCCAGAAAACAAGCACAAAATAGTAGACAGCTCTATGAATTAAATTAAGATTATTGTCCAAAAAATTACCTTTGAACTACCCCTTAAAGAAGGGGTTAGAAAATACATTACAATATATTATTGTGCATGGTATTGATCTGTCCAAAAAGAAAGTGAACTTTCAAAAAAAACATTTATTATTATGATAACAACTTAATCAGACTCCTCCTTCAAAGTAATAATGTGTACTATTTACAGTATACATCAATCTTAATGGTTTTCCATTTCTGGAATGCACCCTAGAACTCACTTTGTAGAATGATGTGGACAATCAGCAAGGATTCAGTGTGGATTTCAAATTTGGGAACAAAAAAAAAAAAAGGCCATAGTGTATTACACCCATGTTTCATCACCTGTTATGACATGTTTCAGAGAGTTTTCATCAGCATTTGAATCATCTAACAACTCCTGACTGACTGTGACATAGTTCGGGCAACAGAAGTGGCACAAATTTTACAGCAATGCAATGCACCTGCAGTTTTTACAGATGCCTGCTTCAGAAAATTCAAGGACAGTCAGACCTACAAATTACATGAATCGATAGCAGACACTTTCTCAATGTGATCAACATCCAGTTTTGGGATCGTCTGCTCGATTTGAAACATCGATAACATTCGTAACATTAGGTGCAACTTAATCCTCTTCAAAAGCTTGCTACAACAGCTGAAAAGTATTGGTAAAAGTTTTATGCCAGTTTCACACAGAATTTCATAAAAACATGTTGTTCTGCAAGATTATTCATATTTCAACAAGTTGTAAAAGGCACAGGAGACAGATACACTTTACTGTATGTACTTGATGACTAATTGGTGATTGGACTGGATTTTAAAAGTCACTGTTACACACCACCACTATTGCAAGTCTGCTATGTTTGGTTACTTTTTAGAAAGACTCTGTATATATAATATATATATATATATATATATTGTGGTGTAGTGGTATATTCTGGGATGCCTCTACAATGGAAGAACCGAGGAAGCGAGTATATCAAGAGCACTAGGTGGCATACCCCCTGGGTTACAGCGGTACCGCAGACTCCTGCAGGGCTCCATTGGAGCTGGAGTGTGATGCAACCTTGTTGGGTTCCATGGGTGTTGCTAGGGGGTGCTGCATCTGCTGCAGTGCCCTTTAGTGCAGTATCTTTCACCACACCTAGAAGTAATGCTAGATGTAGTTTAATGAGCACCCGGAGCACTTCCGGGTGCCTTATAAAAGGAGCCAGCAGCCACTACTTGAGTAGCTAGAGTCGGGTGGAAGAAGACGAAGCTTGGAGGCTTGGAGTGGAGGCAGAGAAGAGAAGAAAAGTGTGTTTTAGGTTTTGTGCTGTGCTTGTGACTGTGTTGTACACGTGGGAAATGGGGGAAGTTGTTTACCACAGGGAGAAGAAGAAAAAATAAAAATGTGTGCCCTGAACTTGTGTCCCATGAGGGGACCCAAAAATAATGAGAATTTTTTTCTGGAGGCTGGAGGGGCGTTAGTTCTGATGTTTGTTGCTAGGAGCCTGTACTAAACTGCCCTCTGCATCATTTGACCAAGCAGTGCCCTTGAAGTGCTCAAGTGATTGCGTGATGCAGTGTGGATGACACAAACCTAATTGTGGTGATCAGGCGAGAGGCTTCTGCATCATGACAACGCTCCTGTCCACATAATATTGAGTGTGCGGCAGTTTCTCATGAAAAATGGGATGATCAGGGTTTCCCACCTCCCCATGCTCCCTGCGATTTTTTCTTATTTCCAAGAATGAAGAGGGACCTTAAAGGAAAGTGTTTTCAAGATGTAGAAGAGGTCAAGAAGCAAATGACGGAGGCACTGAAGGCTATCACTTTACAAGAGTTTCATAATGGTTTTGAACAATGGAAAAAGCAGTGGGACAAGTGTATTACATATAGTGTATATATATATATATATATATATATATAATATTCCTTCATTAACACAATTACTGGTATGGATTAATGTGTTATTGCTTTATATTGTTTTGGCTTATAAAAATATATAGAATATTACTTTACATCAATGAAATACTTGAGAATTGTTATGAATAGAGTTTCTTTTGAATATTTTCCAGGCTTTTCTGAGGCAATAAAATCATGTAGGTGCTGTTTCTGGGGTTTAGACACTCAAGATATTATATGAATATTTTCTTGATTAGAGCTTTCAGTTAGAAATTGACTTTTATATAACGTCTTTTAAGGTGCCATTTTGTTTAGACTGTGGTGGTGAAATGGTTTCAGTCATCGAGATGTGGGTCCTGTTTGCTAGGAGCGCGGTCTCTAGGGTCATGATATCATTCCTCACTCATTTTTTTGTTTTTTTGCAAAAAGAATACAAGACGTATTTTGGACTGCTAGCATGTACTCTTAATTTATGAATGAACTGTGTTGATTTTGTATATACATGATTGGTTTGTGAATACTCTTCATCTGCACAGGAACTATGTTGCCATTTGTATACATGTTCTTATTTTATGTAGCAGCAATTTCAGTTTCTAAACATATTCTCTTGGTTTACATGTAATCACTATTGTGTGCGGATTGGTTTTTAGGCAGTTGTCTGTGTTAACAGCTTCAATGTATAACCCAATAAGAATTAAAAAAGAATATGACAACAAGGTGTACTGAACAGACTATTTTGTAGCGAAGGGCTTCAAATTCCTAGTATCTGGAACTATGGTAATGCATTTACCACAGAAATTGTGGACTTTAAAGTCATTTTGTGTCAGCTCAAGGGAAGTGGAGTAATAGGCATCATGTGAAAGGGTGTACACATTCTTCAAATTGTAGTGTAAGAATTTCAGCATCACCATCAGCATTGCAGGCTTCAGTCTCTTACTGCTCCAACTACAGTACTAAGTCAAGAACGACTTGCATACCAAGAAATTTGATTGGTAATAAGTTTTTTATTCTCAGATAACTGACTAATACATTTGTTAATCTAAGTGCATAGATAGATAGATAGATAGATAGATAGATAGATAGATAGATCTTTATTACGGGGAAGTTTGCTTTTTACAGAATCTCACTAATAAATAAATAAATACATATTTATTCATGGTATTTATCTACCATAAATAAAAAGGTAGATAGATAGTGTCACGCATGTGCACCTGGGGATCGTCATCCTGTCTCTGACAAGGTAAGCAACACCACTCTGGTACAAGAAAGGACGCTCATGCTAACTATCTCTCCTTTTCCATGTGCAGTTCCAAGAAGTCACCAAGTAAGGGTAACTGACCTGACTGCAGTGCCACAGCTGACTCTATAAAACCAGATGGCCCTGGAGGATGGTGTCTGCTATTGGACACTACCAAGACCAAGCTTCATCATGTTGTCATAGCATCCATAAGCTAAAAAGCATTCTAGTTTATTGGGCTGAAAATTCCATCATTAGTTGGTGCAATCATGCACTTTACTTTATTAAGTAGGGACAGCTGGTTGGTGTCCCAATATTATGAAATGGCTCGTGCAAGTCTGTCCTCCAGTTGCAATAAAGTGATTATAATTAAAATGTATAGTAATCATTATAATATAATTATAATATATAGTCAGAATGCAAAACAGAATGACAAAAAAGAAACACAATTAAAAAGAAAGGCATTATGCAGTCCTACTACTATTGGTATAAAATAGGATAGTATATCTATTAAGTGTCCATTCTTAGCCCAGAGTTCAGCTTCATCAGTCCTGTTCTAATGTGAATGGACTTATTGGCGTGATTTAGATCAGAATGGTCTATGTAAAGTTATGAAAACTAATAGGATTAGGAAGCCTTAATTGTCATTGTACCAGTATGAATTGAATGAATTTATAAAAGCTACAACTGTTAACAGTGCAAGTACAACAAACAACAACAACAAAAAAAAAATATAAAAAACACACAACCTGTAACAAAAAAATACCATACACATAAATAAGGGATGGAAATTGTTATCCACTAAAGTAATTGCCATATATACTTGAGTTCTATGAGTTTTTAAAATTTAAAATTCTGATGACCCAAGGACAAAAACTATCTGGATGTATTTTGTTCAACTTTTAAAGCTCTTGTACCACCTGCTGAAGGGCAGTAGTGTGAGCAATGAGTGGCCAAGATGGGAAGGGTCTTTAATGATTTTCCTGGCTTTGCGGAAGCATTGGGCACTGGAGGTATCTTCCAGAGAGCAGCCAATGACTTTCTCTGCCATGGATATTAATTACCTTCTGCAGGGCTTTCCTGTCTGCTGCTGTTCAGCCAGCATTCCATGCTGAAATACAGTGTGGTAAAACACTCTTGATGGTTGAGTGGTAGAAGGTCAACAGTAGATTCCCCTTTATTTTCCACTTTCCAGGTAAGTCTCAGGAAATGCAGTCACTGCTGGGACATTTTGACAACTGCCAGAATATTTGCTGTCCAAGACAGGTCCTCAGAGAAGTTAAGTTCCCTGGACCTTAAGGGAGGTGACCCTCTCCACCAGGTCCCCGTTGATGTAGAGTGGGGCTGACTCTGCTCTGTGCCTCCTGAAGTCAATGACGATCTTTTTAGTTTTGTGGGTGTTGAGTGAGAGATTGTTCATGGAGTACCACGCTGACAGCTTCTGCACCTTGTCCCAGTATGCTAACTCATTGTCACCAGTTATGATATTTACCATGGTGGAGTCATCAGCAAACTTGATGACTGTGTTGTTGGAGTAATTTGATGTATAGTCATAAGTGTATAGGGCATAGAGAAGTGGGCTGAGGGAAGCCAGTGCTAAGTTTGATGGTGGGGCCAATTCTAATAGTTTGTGGGCGACCAGTGAGGAAATCCTTTATTATTTAGAAGGAGGGGGAAAAGTTCAGGTTATGCAGCTTATCGATTAGTATGCTAGGGATGACTGTATTAACCACTGAGCTCTAATTGACAAACAACATCCTTACATAGGTCCCTAGGTCCATAGGCTCATCAATGTATGGAGGGCTGTATTGACGGTGTCTTCTGTCCATCTATTTGATCAATAAGCAAACTGGTCAGGATTGAAGGTGGGAGGGAGGCTGGCTTTAATAAGTCTTTCAAAACATTTCATGACTGTTGACATCAATGCAATCATTCTGTAGTCGTTAAGGTTATTGATGACTGACTTTTTAGGTACAGGGATGATAATAGTTGACTTAAGACAAAGGAAACAGAGCCCTGCGTCAATGACAGATTACATCCTAGTAAGGACTCCTGCCAAGTGGTCAGCAGAAGCTTTAAGTACCATGCCAAGTATGCTGTCTTGTCCAGCAGCTTTCCTCAGATTCACTGCCTTGTGCATCCATATTACTTGAAGTTCCTGAAAAGAGAGTATGTCGCAGCTGAGAGTTGGCAGGGGCAGAATGTCTGTGTGGTACCACTTTACCTCAAAGTAAGCAAAGAAAAGATTTAGTTCCTCTGCCAATGAGGCATCAGCACAGATTGGCACATGTGTACTGCTTTTGTAACTGATGATTTGTTGTAATCCCTGCCACGCCTGTCATGAGTTATTGTGTGTCAGATAGGTCTCTACCTTGGTCTTGAATGCCATATTTGAGGTTTTCACGCCTCTCCTCAGATTTGCTTATGCTGCTCTGTACTGGGCCCTATTCCCTGACCTGAAGGCTATGTCTTGAAATTCTCCATGGTTTTTTAGTCGGGGTAGTCCTGTATGTTTTTATCCACTGTAACCATATCAGTAGAGAACTTAATATAGCCTAGTACAGCTTCTGTGAGTTCCTCCAAGTCTTATTGTTCAAATATGGACCATTCTGTGTATGCAAATCAGTCCTGCAGCTGCAAGAGGGCTTCCTCAGTTCAGGTTTTGATACTTTTTATGGTTGGCTTGATATTCCTCTGGAGGGGAGTGTATGCTGGGATGAGGAGTAGTGAGAGATGGTCAGACAAGCCCAGATGTGGGAGATACAGGGCTCTGTAAGTATGCTTTAGGTTGGAATAAATATGGTCCAGCATGTTCTTCCTCCTAGTAGAACACTGTACATATTGAACAAAAGTGGGTAGCACAGTCTTTAAGCATGCTTGAATAAAATCACCAGCTACAATGTGAACTCCATCGGGATAAGCCTGTTGATGTTTGATGAACATACCATGTAGACAGACGAGAGCTGATCTAATGTTAGTGTTAGAAGGGATATAAACAGCAATAATGATCATTGCTGTCAGCGCCCTTGGCAGATAGAAAGGTCTGTATAAAACCATTATTGCTTCAAAATCAGGAGAGCAGTATATGTATAAAATCTTAGTGTTTGTGCACCAGTCATTGTTTATATACATGCAAATACCTCCACCTTTTTTCTTTTTAGAGTCAAAGCGGTAGATGGTACATTATCTGGATGTGCCATTTTTACAAAGAAAGGGTAAATACTGTATGCAGTATATAAGGGTATGTCTTCAATGACCCAGTCCTGTCATTTCTTTCTTCATAATTTTCAGAGGATGTGACCTCCTCACTAAATTGCCCCTAGTGTATGTGTTGCTCGTATTCACTCTGCGACGAGCTGGCGCACTGTTCAGGATTTGTTCCTGCCTCGCACACGATGCTTGAATGGAGGGCTTAATTAAAAATGTATAACAAAGATTTTTTAAAATTCTGAACACTCTGTGGTCTAAGTTTATAACTAATGTTAATTTCACAAAGATGTTTATCGTGTGGTGATTGCTTATCTGGAGAAAGAAAAAGGAAGGATAGGAACTGGGGTTTTGGTACATCAGATAGAGACAGCACACATGCAATAAAGAAAGCCCATCGAGAAGAACATCCATTGAATTTTGTGTTCGTGTCTCCGCCCACCAGCTCACGAACCCAACATTTACACAATACTTAAGTTAAACCTGTGTGATACCCATTCATACATCCAGGTTTTTGGAGCCTCGTCACACCTGTCATAAAGTTCTCTACACTGAACATACACCTGGGGACCCCTTACTGTGAGGGAGCAGCACTAACGCCACACCACTGTGCATGTGTTTAATACCTACTTTAATGCATTTCATCATGAAAATATCAAGTATTTATCTTAGCATTGTAAATGTTCAGAGAGTAGGAATATCATGAAGTGAGTGTATTTTGTGCGGCGATTGCTGCCTGTGCCTCCTCAGAGCAAGAAGAAGTCAGTTTAAGAAACGCCTTAATTTTTCTTTTGTAAAAACTTGATTGCTTTGTATGGATTGCAATAAAATTAATAAAAAGGAAAAAAAAAAAAAGAAACGCCTTGTGATTAACAACTGGGTCGGGAAACACTTAACACAAAGCATTTAATGTGCTACATTAACTTATGACTGGGTTTGAGAAAATCTAATTAATTAAACGTTCATTTTATAATGAAGTTTAGTTTATGACATTCCCCTTTAATGACAAAATAAACTATGAGAATAAAGGCAACATGTCGACTTTAATCTTGACATAAACGGCGAGCATAAGGTGGAAATATCAAGAATAAAGTCAAAATGTCGACTTTATTCTTGACATTTAGTATTTTTTTCTTCACTGTGTTCGTATTTTTTTTTTCTTCACCGTGACTCTAATACACTTCCGAACTTCTCTACATACTTGGGTTGTTATTTATTTGTGATGTGATATGTTATCTTTTTTTTGGTTATTTATTATTTTTGGTTAATATTGTCTTTATACTAATTCTATGTGTGGCTCTGGCAACCTTGGGTTTGAGGAAGGTGTTATATAAATAAAACATTATTTAAGCTGGAAAATCTTAAAATGACAGCTAGTTCTATTGAAAACACAAGTGATTTTACAGGAAGTCATTCTGAGTTATTTTAAAAATTTTGACAAAATATTTTTGAGGGATCCCAAAATGCATAGCAAGTATTTTCAAGATATCTCCAAAGTCATTTCAGATGCCTGAAGAGGTCATTTCAATATATTTGAGGTATCTCTAAATGTTCATTTGACTTGCCTTAAATACTAGTGAACATGCTCATGAAACGTCTGGATTCTCTGCTTCCTTAAATGTTTTTTAATTTTTTTTTTCAAAAAGTATCTTGAAAATTCCAGATGATCTCAGCAGAAAGTGAATTATAAGCTGCATTCTATGTATGTATGTTGATAGTAGAATGTTGTAACTGAATTACACTTGACTTCTCAACAGTTTATCTAAAACTGTATTTTTAGGAATTTAACTCACTTGGGTCAGATGTTCCCTGCATGCCAATACACCTTGATGAAATACAAACAATGTAACAATTAACTTTGTAATTTTGCTGAAAGCCCAACCATATGACAAAAATATCTGTGCCTCAGATAATGACTATGCAGAGTAGAAAGAGAAATGTGGTATAATAATATACAGTACGTATTTAGGAATCTATATTGATGAAACTCTATCTTTAAGACTGCATACTGAAAATCTTACAAAAAAACTTAACCAAAGGCTGTTTTAATTTATGAAAATACTTAAAACACCCATTTTGTTTTCATTCTAGGAAAAAAAGCTGGTTGCAGCCACATTGCTTGCCTTTCTGTAGCATGGCAGTATTTTGCATTTAAATGTCCCAGACAAGTCCTTGAACACATTAGACACTACTGATCATGCTGTGTTTAGATTTGTAGCTAATTCAAGATCCCTTATCCATCACTGTAAATTATATTAATTAGCAGATTGGCCATCCTTGACAGATGGGAGACAGAGTCATTGGTAAATGTCTGCATCCAAGGCCATTGGAGAGCAGCTGCTAAGTTACTTAAGCACCAGATTCATTCTCTGAACCAATTGACAGCAGAAATAAACAATATGAAACTTTTATTTTATTTCATGTCCTTAATTTGACAAATTAATGTGTTAGGGCATATTTAGTCATTCTGACTTCTCTTCATGGAATTCCTTGAAAAGGACATGACCTTGGGTAAATTTGTCATTAACAGCTGGAACCAGAGTTGAAAATGATCACCAATCAATAATCAATTACCTATTACTTTACTGTACATATATGGATTAACACACATGCACACACATACACGTATATTATATTATATATATAGTATATATTGTGACAGGACTGAGCATTGTAGGTTTGTCCACTGTGTGTGCTGTGAAGAAAATAATAAACATGTGTGTTTTTGGGACTTGTGAGTCTGCGTGTCTTTCTGTGATTGGGGCTGAATCTTTTACTATATATATATATATATATATATATATATATATATATATTTTATATTCTTCATATATATATTTATATATATATATATAGAGAGAGAGAAAGAGAGAGAGAGACATGTATATGTAAACTTTACTCATATATGTTTTCTATTTTACATCTTCTACAACTCTGTGATGGACAGTGTGATCTTCTACGCTGTGGTCTGCTGAGCTGGTAACATTACTTCAAGAGTGGTCCACCGATTCAACAAGCTAATTAAAAGAGCAGGCTCAGTTATAGGTTAGTTACTCTGGACCCTGTGGAGGTCGAAAAAAACAAGAGAAGTATAACAAAACTGAGTGCCATTATGAACAACGCTGCACATCCTCTCTCTGACACACTAACACTGAGTACTTTCAGCAAGTGAATCATTCAGCAGAAGTGTGTCAGGAAACAATCCCAGGGACTCCTTTATACCAACAGCAATATGTCTGCATAATGCCTCATTGTAACTGTGGCAGCCAAATCAGAACTTTTCTTTTGTGTCTTTCTTAAAATGTATTCCTTTTATTTCATTCTGGTGTTTGTTCAGAGCATAGTGTGTACATATATTTATTTATTCATTTGTCTATATATGTATTCATTTACTTAATGAGCTTCTGTAAAAAGCTACAATTCCCCTTGAGGACAAATAAAGTTCTATTTATCAATCATGGTATCTTTTTTTGTCAATACAGTGATTGTTATTGGTAATCTTTTGAAATGTATTTAATATATGTAGAAAAGTTTCAGCAATGCAGTGCATCAGTGTATTCTCCCAACCAACCTCTCAATACAGGTGTTAAAAAAAAAGTAAGGAAAAAAAATATATCAGTTCATCAATCCTAATAGAAAGGAAAGAGATAACATGAACATTCTATTTAAACGGAATCCAGGTTTGCACATGGGGGAACTGCTTTAAGAGTTAACTCTACCCCAAAACAAAGTACCACCACTCCCTCAATAACATTTTTTGATTGTATTGTTTATCAGACATTTCAGTGTTTAAATATTTGCATGTGCAAAAGACTTCATTTAGGTATGTTAGTAATTTAGGTTGTAAAATTTGCCTAAAAGCTGAGGATTAATAGAAGGCAACCTAACCTGCTTCACTCAAAAATAAAAGACATTTCATTTCTTGTAAGAAAGATGTATTCTGTTATTAGGATTCATTCACCTTAGAGTAACATGAATTTATTGTATTGTAGATTTAATATTCACTTTTTGTCATTTTTAAAATTACTTTTTGAAGATTACTTTTTTTGAAAACTGTAAAATAATGGGGATAGATAATATGGGCATAGGAGTGTCCTTTTAAGGTATTTCAAGGTTGCTGATCACAAATATCACAATGTTTTTAATATTTGACTCTTTACAGGTGATCTTAGCCTTCTAGGAGCCAACTCCAGATGGTTATAAATGACAAATTTCCAACATAAGCATGTGGAGTATTGTTTTATTTGATTATAAATATGATGTTATTTCAGATTTTTGATCCATCACTAGGGATCTAGCCCTCAGTTGACCTCAATCAGTGGGTGAAAAATAACAAATTTCTATTAAAAATGACAATATGTATTCTTTAAACATTTAAACAGAAGCATAAATTTCAGCATTTCAAATATATAACGCAACTATTCTTGTTTATTATGTGCTTGTACCTCATGATGTAAGTCATTGTATTTCTTATGAACACCCAAATTAGGACAAATTATGCTAATTCATGTGTCTTGCAGATTTTGAGCATACAATTGGATAACTGACTATTAAATTATGTGACATGAGCGATGTGACTTTTTTTTTCTTTATTCCGTGGACATTTTTCAGATTGTTTGCCCTTGTACAGCAATAGCCACTATTGGATTCTATTTTGCTGTAAAACTTTTTCCTTCATGAACACATGAGATTAAAAACATTTCTCGGCCTACACTACAAACTTCATGGGGGTGAGTAATAGATAAAAATAATATCACTTTTGGTGGAAAACTCCTTTAAGTTGTTCATACATGATATGCATGACATCACAGGTACTAGCAGATGCACTGATACCTTTCAGTATAATTCTTGTGCCCAAGTAGGAACCACACCAATGAGAGCTCCTAAGAAAACACAGAGAGGAGGCATTTGCTTACACATTATTATCTAGTGTCCTGAAGGAAAACCCAGATTTCATTAAAGTAGATGTAAATAATCAGAGACACTAACTGTTTAAAAAGTACTTACAGGTATAACAGAAGTTCCTTTTAAAAATCTCCCCATCATTAAATACTTTGTAGCCTTCCCATGAGTATTTAGTGAATGTTTAAAAGCCGACTAAATACTTTCACTACCACTCCGTATCCAACTTAGTTTGCTAATCTGGAATGCCCTGCATTTAACAATTCATTCTCTTCTGTTATTTTTTATCTGGTATCTTTGTTTCTGTAGCTCTTTTTAATTCTATTTATATTATCCCCAGGTCTGTTTTCAAGCTCTTCATTTCATTGCAGAATTTTTTTTTATTATACTGCTCACTTTGTATTATTAATAGTTTATCACATTTTTATTTGAAATCTAAAATTATTTGTAATAGTGCTTGATGTTAATGACACTAAATAAAAAATAAATAACTCATAAACTGGATTTTAATATATTTGCCATTCTCTGGATTTTACCATTCTTCATGTATAATTATTTTCCTATATGTTAATTCATTTTGAGTTATGTCTAAATTTTTACTGATGTTAATTACATATTGATCCAACTGTTACCTTAGTACATTGAAACACTCAAAAATGTTTATGATTCAAGGCAGAAACTACTGTGGAAAAAGTGCAATTCTATTGCATTTATATCCAAACCTTCTTTTAAGAAAATGAAAACTCAAGTGACCCAAATGCTGATCCTCAATAAATGTTATCTTTTACCTCATGTTTTTGTGTAACTCTATTCTGCACCTATTTGCAACTCTGAGTCCTGGTGTCCTATTGCTCCTATTGGGATGACCAGTTTCCCGAGGAGCATCTTATGAAATCCTTTTTGAAAATGAACTAATAACATTGCATGTGCTAAAACAAATAATTACTATTTTGTCACTTGCTCATTGATCTGGAGCACCTAAGTGAAATATGATCATGCTCCATGTAGACCTGTGCTTACTGACCACTAACACCCCTGCATCAGACTCTTAAGTTTTCTTAATTGTTTTTTAAAAGTTGCACTTTTCAAATCTGGGTTATCTCCAAAGTGTCTTGGTGAGCCTCTTCTCTGTCATTGTTCTAAATTACAGATTGTGGTACACGTTGTACTTTTTTGGTGTTGACCAAATTTCTGTTTTTTACGTTTATCCTCACATTTGTTACTGAATCACTTGTTCTTCTGTTCTTGTCACTTTCTACTGTTCCTACAATCAACCCAAGAGAAATCTGCCTCTGGGATTTTCTTATATGCTTGCATCCTTTAAATGGATAGTCTTCATTATTTCTACTTAGCCTTGCCAACACCAAGTGTGCTCACATTTATCTGATCCATATTTTCCATAGCATTCGTCATCTTTTCATCTCTTCAGATTCCACTTCAGTTTCATGCCTTTCCCTGCCCTTACAGATCCATTATTTCTTGGAATGTTTTCTTAGCATGATGACTTAGAGGTTCCTCAAATCATCATTTGCAACATCCTGCTCACATTATTTTTCTTTGCTTTTGACCTTAAAAAGCATTTAAAGTAATTTACTTTTGCTTTCTTTTTCTTTGTTGGTGAAAAAAACATTGTAGCTGTAACCTTTCTTGGTTTCCAAAGTTGTGCAGCTCCTCAGCAATGTTGGGTCCAGGATAAGTCAAATGTGTAGCAAAAAGAAAGTTCACAGTTTATTGATTTTTAAAGCTTCTTTAATACAAATTCAAGGAAGAAAAAAATCACAAAAATAAATGAGGAAAAAAGTTATCATACAAAGTAAAAAAAATGCAAAGGTATCTTCTCTCTGTCATTGCAATCTTAGGTTTCTCAAGTTAAGTTTCAATAATAGTCTAGGCTTAAAATATATGTTAATTTTGATAGTATATCTCAGTAGTTTCAGGATATGGTCTAAATCTGTTTGCCCCCATGCCTTATCAACTTCAAGGCAGAACAAAGACAAAATGAGTCTCTACTCAGAATGACAAGAAAATAAATTGGACCATTTAATTTATGTATTATCTTGCAGTTGATAAGGGTAGAACCTTCCATACCTATTTAACTATGTGTTCTACATAGCTGTATAAAGCCAAATATTTAACATAACTATATAAATGCATCTCCTTTGTTATTAACAATTGCTTGGTACTACACATCTGTATCATTTTCAATTTTTTGAAGAAAAGTCAACAATATTAAATAAAAATTATTGTCCATTTCATAATCTTTTATTGCAGTAAAATGATACAGGTCATCAGTACAATATATGCAATAAGTTAAGCAGATTCCTAATAGCTATTAAAAGGGACAGCTGTATCATGCATACTGTGATAATCATAATGTAGTAAATATCTAGCTGCTGTAAGCCACTAGGGGACGCACCGCCACCCTAACCCAGACACAGACAGGCAGGAGACAAGTTTGCCACACACCACACGTTTATTTACATATTTCTCACCAGTCGTCAATAGCCATAACCACAATGCAGTATCACTAACACCTTTCAGTCCCTTCTGCCGCCAGTCCTTCTCCCTCCACTTCTCTTCAGGCTTTGTCCTCTCCTCCCGACTCTGGCATCTCATAGAGTGAGGCAGCTCCTTTTTATAAGGCACCTGGATCGACTCCAGGTGCCAAACGAGCTTCTTCTGACCACACTTCTAGGTGTGGTGGAAGTGTGACCAAATAAGGCCCTAGAAAGGTCCATGCGCCCCCTGATTCCAACAGGGTTGAGCCTCCATGCTCATAACCCGTGTCCCAGCTGAAAACCTAGGGGGCTGCCCTCTATCGGCCCTGGCAAGAAACTGTCCCGGCAATCCTCTTTCCCCAGGTCCTTCCACAGTTTGGCCGTTCTGGCCAGGCAAGGGCCCCAGCCATCCACCATACTGCACTAGTGAGAGAGAGTGCACTGAATGCTTAGCATAGAATGTTACGCTCACTGACATGTTTTGGCTTTTCAGGCTTGTTGTATTCGACAACATACAGATGTCAATACATATACTAGAAGTAATTTGATGTCTAATTAGTACCAGCCTCAGTAATTCCATTTGTTGAATATCAGCAAAATACAAACCATTCAACTTGGGGAGCATGCACTGGTACAGTGCGTTGCCGCACCCACCACATGATGAAACAGCTTGGGATCCCAGTTGGCAACCCCCCAGGCAGACACGTGGCCCAGTCTCACCCTCCTTCTATTAGCCACTTGGTTCCCCAACAATGAGGATCTTACTAGCTGGATCACCCTCGGGGAATCACTCCACATGGCATGTAATGTGCCTCATTTGGGACTCCATTAGCAGCTGCTCATTAGACACAAAGTCAAACCAACGTAAATAAAACAGAAGCTGAACGCAAAAATCTTAATATTGTCTTCTTGAATGTTGAATCCTGCCTACTACTCTGTTACCCTCTGTGTTTTTTAAATACACCTTAATGCAACTTATGTTTTGACCGTTACTTCATAAGTATATTTCAAACTTTATTCCCTCATTGTTAGATTTACAATTTAGATTATGTTTTATCCTATTTTGTCTCTTTGTTTCTTCTCCCTTACCCCGCTCATAGTCAATAAAACACTGTTACCTGGGAGAGAGCCCTAAGAAAATGACAGTTTTTACCACAGGTAATTTGGTGTGTCCTGAGTTTGCTCAGGCAGTTTTTACTGTTCAGTTGCCCCTGTGTTCTTTTCTGTTTTAATTTGTCATCTTTTGTTGACTTTAGCTTCAGTGTTTAGGATTTTGGGGCAGCACGGTGGCGCAGTGGTAGTGCTGCTGCCTCGCAGTTAGGAGACTTGGGTTCGCTTCCCGGGTCCTCCCTGCGTGGAGTTTGCATGTTCTCCCCGTGTCTGCGTGGGTTTCCTCCGGGTGCTCCGGTTTCCTCCCAAAGACATGCAGGTTAGGTGGATTGGCGATTCTAAATTGGCCCTAGTGTGTGCTTGGTGTGTTTTTGTGTGTCCTGTGGTGGGTTGGCACCCTGCCCAGGATTGGTTCCTGCCTTGTGCCCTGTGTTGGCTGGGATTGGCTCCAGCAGACCCCTGTGACCCAGTGTTCGGATTCAGCGGGTTGGAAAATGGATGGATGGATGTTTAGGATTTTGCATTTTGGATTCAGGACTGTGTTTTTTCTGTTTATTCTTGTTAATTATTTTAGTTATTTACTTTTTTTCCTTGTTTCTGAATGTTATTTATTATTTTAAATCAATGCATTTGATAGCTCCAAGTTCTATTGAATGTTGGCTTTTAGCAAACTTGAATTTCATAAAATGTACTTTTTTGGGGTAAAGGTGTTTTTTATTTTTGAAATTTTATTAATTTTATTGTAATCATTCCATACAAATCAATCAATTTTTACAAAAAGTAAAATTAAGAACAACTCGACCCCCACCCCTGAGAGAGAGAGCAAGGCAAACGGCGTAAAATTTAAGGCTTGTAAACATACCTAAATTAATAAGTTTGATAAGCCAATAGAGATGAATGAAGACAAAGAAATACAGAAATAATTGCTTCCTCTGTGCTTTAAGAGCTTATTTTAAATTATTACTGATTAGATCCTGCCATATTTTGAAAAAAGTCTGTACAGATCCTCTAACTGAGTATTTGATTTTTCCTATTTTAAATAGTATAAACATCGGTTTCCCACTGACTTAAAGGAGGAGAGTTTGGGTTCTTCCAGTTTATCAGAATAAGTCTGTGTGCCAAAAGTGTAGTGAATGCAATCACAATTTGTTTGTCTTTCTCCGCTTTAAACCCCTCTGGAAGAACCCCAAACACAGCTGTTAATGGGTTAGGAGGGATTGTGAGACCAAGGCTGTCTGAAAGGTAATTAAAAATTTTGGTCCAGAATGATGTTAATTTGGTGCAGGCCCAGAACATGTGACCCAGTGAGGCTGGGACTTGATTGCAGCGTTCGCAGGTTGGATCATGCCCTGGAAACATTTTGGAGAGTTTTAGACGAGACAGATGTGCTCGATATATAATTTTGAGTTGTATAATTGTATGCTTTGCGCATATGGAGCTCGAGTGAATTCTCTGCATTGCTACTTTCCACTCCTTTTCTGATATATTAATTGAGAGATCTTTTTCCCAGTGTCCTCTTGGATCTTTGAAAGGCAGGGACTGTAAAATAATTTCATATATTGCAGAGATTTTGTCTGAGACCTTGAGATTGAGCAATATTTTTCCAGCATGGATGAGGGTGCAAGATGAGGAAAATCTGGAAGGTTCTGTTTAACAAAGTTCCTAATTTGAAGATAGTGAAAGAAATGTGTAGCTGGAATGTTAAATTTGGAATGTAATTGTTCATAGGATGCAAAGACGTTGTCTATATAAAGATCTCTAAGCAAGTTAATCCCAAATTTTTTCCAGATATTAAAACTGCATATGTTTGTGAAGGTTGAAAGAGGTGGTTCTCTTGCAGAGGTGCCACAGATAAAAGCTTCTCCGTCTTAAAATGCTTTCTACATTGGTTCCATATTCTAAGTGAGTGAAGCACAATTGGGTTATTAGTATATTGCCGATAACTTGTTTATTGGGCACAGAGCAAGGAATACAAAGAAGTACTGCAGGATTTTACTTCTATTGCGGACCAAGCCTGTGTATGTTTTTTTATTTGTGTCCAGGTTCTTATCGCCTGTATATTTGCCGCCCAGTAATAAAACTGGAAGTTAGGTAGGTCTGCCTTTTGTCTTTGTAGGGTCGCTCTTTGGATATGTGGGTGTTTTGATTTCCAAATAAATGAGGTTATTGTTGAATTTAATTGCTTAAAAATGATTTATTAATGTATATTGGATGTTTTGAAATAAAAAAGGAGCTTAGGAAGAATATTCATCTTAACAGTGTTAATTCTTCCAGCTAGAGTGAGATGAAGGGTTGACCATCTATGCAAGTCTTGCTTAATTTTTTCCATGCAGACGGCAAAATTTTGTTGATAAAGAGCTTTATGTTTACTTGTGATGTTTCCCCCGAGGTATTTAAACTGTTCTGCAATGATAAAAGGTAGGGTATCTAATCTAATATTATATGCTTGAGAATTCACTGGAAAGAGTACACTTTTATTCAGATTAATTCTGAGACCAGAGATCTTTTGAAATTCTGTGAGTGCTGTTAAGACTGCAGGCACAGAATTTTCTGGGTCTGATATATACAGTACCATATCATCTGCATATAATGAAATTTTCTGTTCCAGTCCTTCTCTGATAATCCCCTTTATCTGATCAGTATTTCGACAATGTATTGCCAGTGGTTCAATGGCAATTGCAAACAGTAGCGGTGACAAGAGGCATCCTTGTCTAGTACCACGTTCTAGTTTAAAGTAGTCTGAACAAATGTTGTTAATACAAACTGAAGCTTCTGGATTGGTATACAGTAATTTGATCCATGCACAAATGTTCGGCCAAACCCAGATTTCTCCAATGTAGTAGAAAGGTATTTCCATTCAATCATGTCAAATGCTTTTTCTGCATCCAATGATAATAATATTTCTGGGGTGTTTGATTTAGTTGGTGAGTATATTACATTAAACAGGCGTGGAAGATTTGAAGATAAGTGTCGCCCTTGATAAATCCAGTTTGATCTTGTGATATTACGAGGGAGCACTTTCTCCATCCTTCTAGCTATGATTTTGAGAGTATTTTAACGTCATTATTCAGAAGTGAAATTGGTCTGTATGATGCCCATTGTAATAAGTCCTTATTTTGTTTTGGAAAAACGGTGATTAGTGCTTGGCGAAAAGTTTGAGGATGAGTGTGATTGTCTCTGGCTTCATTAAATGTTGCTAATAGGAGGGGAACTAGCTGAGCGGAGAATTTCTCATAAAATTCTGCAGGGTAGCCATCAGGGCCTGCTGCTTTCCCGCCTTGAAGTGACTTTATTGCATCTAGTAATTCTGATAACGCCAGAGGTTTATCAGTTCCTCCGCATTAAAAGTGTCTATTTGTGGTATCTGTAATGTATCCAGAAATGCATTAGACTGTCTTCTTTAAACTCAGTAGTATATAAGAATTTATAGTAGTCTCTGAATGTGTGCATTATATTTTTGTGGTTAATGATTTTGTCTCCATTCGTGTTGGTGATTACTGGGATTGCGTTGCGGACTTCTTGCTTGTGAATTTGTTGAGCTAAAAGCTTATTAGCTTTCTCTCCATGTTCATAGTAATGATGTCTGGATTTATAAATTAGTTGTTCAGTTTCTTTAGTTGTCAAGAGGTTTAGTTCTGAATGCAGAGCCTGCCCTTTCCTATGTAGAGCCTCGCTTGGTAGTCTGGCATGTTCTTCATCTATTCTAATAATTTCGCTTTTTATCTCTGCAACTTTCTTGGTTTCTAATTTATTTCTGTGGGAAAGATATGAGATAATCTGTCCTCTTAAGAAGGATTTAAGAGTTTCCCAGAGTATTCCTGCAGAAACCTCTGAGGATGTATTTGTCTCTAGGGAGAAGCTGATTTGTTTGGATTTAAATTCTGTACAATTCTTGTCTGCTAATAGAAGCCGGTTGAGATGCCATCTGCGAGGTGAGTGTGTGGGGCATAGTAACTTTAGCTCCAAGATCAGAGATGCATGGTCAGAAATAACAATAGCATCGTATTTGCAAGATTTAATCATAGGCAAGAAATTATTATCTAAAAAGAAATGATAAATCCTTGAGTAGCAATGAAAACATAATTAAAGTCTCCAGCCATTATAATTTTATGAGTGTTCAGATTGGGAATGGATGCAAATAAATTCCTTATCATCAACATTAGGTGCATAAGCATTTATCAAAATCATTTTACAGTTAGATAAGTTACCCATGACCATTATATATCTCCCTTCAGGATCCAATACAACATCTGATGCTACAAATGAGACTGTTCTATGTATGAGAATTCCCACACCTCTAGTTTTCTTTCAAAAACTAGAATGGAACATTTGGCCAGTCCAGTCTTTTTGTAGCCGGAACTGATCCTTGCTTAGTAAGTGGGTCTCCTGTAAAAATACTATTTTAGCGTTTAGACCTGTTAGGTGAGAGAGTACTTTCTTTTTCTTTAATTTGTGATTCAGGCCTTTAACATTCCAGCTCACGAAGTTAAGTGTCCATCATGGAGACACTGATTCTGAGTTTTTGATGTCACTTTATAGTCTTAACTGGAAGTGAGACAGCTTCGGCCTTAATTTCCTATTTCCCTAGAGTTATTGCCATGCAGCCTATTATTATGTTGGTAGTTATAATTATAAAGATTAAAATGATAGATTAGGTAAAGATATAGCCTGCTCTCTTTCTCTCCCCCCTTAGCCCACCCACCCTCCCTTTTTGTCTCCCTATGTGAGGCTAGAACCCACTTCACACAGTCCCGGTCCTCTGACATACCCAAAGACAGAGCACGTCCAAAGCAAAACAAGCCCCCACGCAGCGGCGTTTTAGGATTAAAAAAATAGAGATATCTATTTCCAATTTAGTCTAAATACTATATGCATAAAATTTAATCATTAGCAAACTGTGAACTTAGAATATATATAATCTTGAGCAACTTTATTGTATTAAGATAATACACCCGGATAATAAACCCGGGGAACGGTGTTAGAAAGTGGTCCAGAATAAGCATAATAAGTCTTAATGCAATAATAGCAATAACAATAAACCAAGGGTATGATGTTGAACAGTCTCGTTTAGGGTAGAGCGAAAATAATTAGATAAAAAAACAAAAAAGTAATTAAGCACAAACATCTATAGCTGTAATTAAATCATAAACAGATAGCGTTTGAGTAATAATGAGGATATATAATGATAAAAACCCATATTTTAAACAAATAGATCAGACATTAGGTTATTAATCCTTGCCATATCATTAATGGCCATGACTCACTATTATTGTACACACAAAGCGGCGTTAACAAAAATAACTTAATTTTTGTTCCGATTATCAATAACACGCATAAAATTCAGCTCTGCCCTTCAGAAACATTAAATATGGCATCTATTAAATGTTAGAGCTTTAACTAACAAGACATTTTTTATAAACGATCTTATTAGTGATAGAAAGATTGATTTTATTGCACTAAATGAAACATGGCTTAACTCAAATGGCGCGGCAGTTTTAATCGAATCTGCGCCTCCGGATTACAGTTTTACTCGTGCAGACCGCCAGGGGAAAAAGGGGGGCGGATTGGCAAACATTTACTCGAGCCGGTTAAAATGTAAAGATGTTAGTTTTGGTAAATTTAAGTCCTTTGAGTATCTCGCCGTTGTTATTCATGGAGATTCTCACGTTCTAGTATTATCCATGTATAGACCTCCTAAATATAACGCGTCTTTCCTTGAGGAATTCTCTGACTTAATGTCAATTTTAGTTACAAACTATGACGCACTATTAATAGTCGGTGACTTTAACTTTCATGTCGACAATCAGTGTGACCAAAAGGTAAAGGAATTCATGAACCTCCTGGACTCTTTTGATTTGAGGCAGCTCGTTAATCAGCCTACACATAAAGCAGGTCATATGTTAGACTTAGTGATTGCTAAAGGACTTAAAGTCGATTTAAAGCAGGTTATTGATATCGGTCTATCAGACCATTTCCTTCTACTATTTAATATTGAAATAAAGATAGAAAACACTCATGAGAAGCATTTTGTTAAAAAACGCTTCTTTGACTCATCAGCAGCTTTAAAGCTTACAACTATTCTAAGCAATCAGTCCGTTTATAGTGCCAACTATAATAGCGAGGATAATGTAAATAGTAAAGTGGAAAACTTTAATTCTAAAGTAAGAGCTGCTGTTGACATAGTTGCACCTGAAAAGACAGTTAAAAAATCTTCTAGTATTGTTATTCCATGGAAGACCCAAAGAGTGTCTGATTTAAAAAGAACATGTCGTAGAGCTGAGCGTAAATGGAGGAAAACTAATCTAACTATCCATTATGAGATATTGAAGGCTAAAATAACAGAATACAATAACACAGTCTGCATTGAGAGGCGCTGCTATTTCTCTAATATTATAAACTAGCAGAATACCCGAGCTTCGCAGCGGAGAAGTAGTGTGTTAAAGAAGGTACGAAAAAGAAAAGGAAAAATTTGAAAAACAACGTAACTTGATTGTTAATGTAATTGTTTTGTCATTGATATGAGTGTTGTTCTCATATCTATCTATCTATCTATCTATCTATATATATATATATATGTTGTTTTCATATCTATCTATATATATATCTCTATCTATCTATCTATCTATATATATATATGTTGTTTTCATATCTATCTATATATATATCTCTATCTATCTATCTATCTCTATATATATATATATATATATATATATACCCGCTTGGCAGCGGAGAAGTAGTGTGTTAAAGAAGGAAAGAGAAAGAAAAGGAAACATTTTGAAAATAACGTAACATGATTGTCAATGTAATTGTTTTGTCACTGTTATGAGTGTCGCTGTGATATATATATATATAGCAAAATACCCGCGCTTCGCAGCGATGTCATGTGTTAAAGAAGTTATGAAAAAGAAAAGGAAACATTTTAAAAATAATGTAACATGATTGTCAAAGTAATTGTTTTGTGTATTTGGCGGCAGCGTCACAAAGTGTTTTTCGTCTAGCTGCATCAGAAAATGTACCACAACGTCTGACACGCCTCCTTTTTAGTGTTTTCTCACAGCTTGGATTGCTGCTGTCATATATATATACACACACCCACACACAAACACACACACATACATACATATATATACACATACATATCTTCATATCTACATATCTATATACATATCTACATATACACACATATATATATATAGATATATATACATACCTATCTAGGTGTATAGCTTTGGTCACTGAGTGCAAGGGAAAAATAATAAAATATAGTCTATAAGTTATTAAACAGTAAAACATTAACGTTTTAAGAAGTACAGGTACATTGAGCACTACTGGAGTGGTTTCAGGTAAACTACATTTTAAAGACTGTGTAACACAACAGGTAAGTAACTAACAGCAGCTAAAATGTATATGGATCATCTCTCGGTAGTTGATCCCTTTTGAAAGGCACTACACGACGGCTGTGGTATAGAAATTACATTTTCTATGTGAACGTTCAAATTTGTGCCTGTGGTAATGTGCCTTACCGGCATTTAAAGAAAATTAGTTTTGTGTCCTCTGCAGTGTTAAGAGAGAAAGGCTTTGGTTTGGGATAAAAGGAAAAAAGGTGTAAAGAAAGGAAAGTTGCCTTTTTCTTTTATATAGTATAGAGAGATGTGTTCGCTGACGTTATGATCGCCTTGTGTAGACTGGTGAGACGTCCCGCCATTAATCGGCTGTGATGGCACTGTCAGTCCTCCACTCGTGTGCGTGTTTTCATAATCCGAGGTGAGGACCTCATAATCGTATACGTGCAAAAGAAAGTGTGAATCGCCTTAATATTATTTTGCCGTGGTGTAGAAAAGGGGTCCCGTGTTTGCACTTGTCTGGGCTATAGCGCAGGGGGAGGATGAAAAAAATTAAAAGTGCTCACTTTGACTTAAAGCAGAAGCGCAGTCAGCGTCTCAAAGGCCGGCACAGCTATGCGCGCGCTGGCTGCTCGACTTTTGCTGGGCAGGAGACCACAGTTTTGCAGACACGTTCATGATATCAAAAGTCTCAGCGCTCTTTGGAGGTCATTCATATATTATATATATAGCAAAATCCCCGCGTCTCGCAGCGGAGAAGTAGTGTGTTAAAGAAGTAATGAAAAAGAAAAGGAAACATTTTAATAATAACGTAACATGATTGACATTGTCATGAGTGTTGCTGTCATATATATGCCTGCCTAAATAAGTCACCCTCGCTTTGCTCTTACTTTATTTACCGTTCATTTAATCATGGCTATTGGCGGAAAAATTATAAAATGGAAGGAGGATGGCTTTACCAAAACAATTATTGATGGCGAATCGATTATTCATAAAGCTTGAATTGGTGATGTTTTTCTGTGTTAACCTCATATTTTTCAGACTTCTTCTCAAACTAAGGTGGTGCGAGGATAAAATGAATCGGGATGCGCTGATCAATGTAATCGTGTACAGTACCAGGAAATCATGCATTGACAAAAGCTCCCTTTGCTTGTAATGCAAAGTGTGATTAAATGCATTATTTTTAACGTTATGGAGCACATGCATCGAAGCTTCTCAGCTGTGCTTGTGCTAAGAAAAGGACAGATTTTAAAAATAACGTAACACGATTGTCAATGTGACCTTTTGTAAGTAGTGTCTGGAGGATTCAGTGTGGAGAAACTCTATAGAGACAGCGTGTGTATTAACTTGTGGATTTTTCTGTGAGTATTTGGTGGCAGTCTGACAAAGTTGCTTCGAAGACGGCATTAGCGCGAGCTCAGCTCAGACCGAAATTAGATGAATGGGAGGGGAGATGATGACGTGACTCCCCCACCCGCCTTAACTGTCAATCCCCACAAACACAGTCTCGAATTTGCATAAGCACACCCCTTCACCTACAATTTTAACTTAGTTATAAAGTGATCAAAACTCTCGTTTATATCCTCGTCCTCTCATTAAACTTGTATCCCGCATTACCTGTGGGCATGTGAAACGCCAGCGGTAGCCTGTCTATGAACTTAGTTTAAAGTTTAGGTTTACACCTTGCTTTCTTTCCGAGGCAGCAACACTCATGAATATGGTAGTATATATCACTCGCTCGCTTCTTATTGTTTTTCGCTGCGTTCTCAATTATATAATGCATGTTTTCTTAAGCGCTTTTTGCAGGTCTTCCTGGTTTTCTACGCACTGCGTTGACAATCAGTTCACGTGATTACGTGGGAGGCGTGATGATGTCACACGAAACTCCGCCCTTCCAGCTCAACTCCATTACAGTTAATGGAGAAAAATACCTTCCAGTTATGACCATTAGGCGTAGAATTTCGAAATGAAACCTGCCCAACTTTTGTAAGTAAGCTGTAAGGAATGAGCCTGCCAAATTTCAGCCTTCTACCTACACGGGAAGTTGGAGAATTAGTGATGAGTGAGTGAGTGAGTGAGTGAGGGCTTTGCCTTTTATTAGTATAGATAACAATGCTAGTAATCCCAGAGTCTTATTTTCTACAATTGATCATCTGTTAAACCCAGGAAATTTAAAGGAATGCCCCCAGAATACTTCCAGTGAAACCTGTGAGAACATTGCTGTATTTTTCAATCAAAAAATTAATGATATTAGAGATAACATAGTATATCTCCCCAACACTGCAGAACCTCCAAAGCCCCGTACTCCATTATAAACAAATTAAATGCTTTCACCAGGATAGATTTACCTAAATTACATAGTATAATCTCTCAACTGAAACCCTCCACTTGTGTCCTTGACCCAATACCAACCAGGTTTTTCAAAGAAATATCAGGCGTTCTAATTGATAATATTCTGGACATAGTAAATTCGTCATTAGATACGGGGGTCTTTCCAGACTGCTGTAGTTAAACCCCTGCTCAAGAAAAATAATCTTGACCCCTCTGCCTTTGAAAATTTTAGACCCATTTCCAACCTGCCCTTCTTAAGTAAAATTCTAGAGAAGGTAGTCATTTTGCAATTAAATGACCACCTCAATAAACATGCTATTCTTGATAAATTTCAGTCAGGTTTCAGAACAAATCACAGCACAGAAACTGCACTCGTTAAAGTAGTAAATGACTTGCGGGTAAATGCAGACAGAGGCCATTTATCTGTTCTCATCCTCTTAGATCTGAGTGCTGCATTTGACACCATTGATCACAATATTCTTAGAAATCGCCTTAGTCAATGTGTGGGCCTCTCTGGCAGTGTCTTAAATTGGTTTGAATCCTACCTGGCAGGTAGAAAATTCTTTGTGAGTTGTGGTAATCACATCTCAAAGACACATGATATCCGATATGGTGTTCCACAAGGCTCTATCCTGGGTCCGCTGTTATTCTCAATCTACATGCTTCCGTTAGGTCAGATTATCTCAGGTTACAATGTGAGTTACCACAGCTATGCTGATGACACACAGCTGTACTTATCAATAGCACCTGATGACTCCGACTCTTTCGATACACTAACACAATGTCTTACTGGTATTTCTGAATGGATGAATAGTAATTTTCTCAAACTAAATAAAGAGAAAACTGAAATCTTAGTAATTGGCAATAATGGATTCAATGAGGTTATCAGAAATAAACTTGATGCATTAGGATTAAAAGTTAAGACGGATTACTTCCGTAAGTAACTGTTGACTGTAATCTGAATTTTAAATTGCATATTCATCAGACCACTAGGACAGCATTTTTTCACTTAAGAAACATAGCAAAAGTTAGACCTCTTATATCATTGAAAGATGCTGAGAAATTAATTCACGCTTTTGTTTTCAGTAGACTGGATTACTGTAATGCACTCCTCTCAGGACTACCCAAAAAAGACATAAATCACTTGCAACGAGTGCAGAATGCAGCTGCTAGAATCCTAACTGGGAAAAGAAAATCCGAGCACATTTCTCCAGTTTTGATGTCACTACACTGGTTACCTGTGTCATTCAGGATTGACTTTAAAATACTGCTTATGGTTTATAAAGCCTTAAATAATCGCGCTCCATCTTATATATCGGAATGCCTGACACATTATATTCCAAATCGTAACCTTAGATCTTCAAATGAGTGTCTCCTTATAATTCCAAAAGCTAAACTTAAAAGAAGTGGTGAGGCGGCCTTCTGCTGTTATGCACCTAAAATCTGGAATAGCCTGCCAATAGGAATTCGCCAGGCAAATACAGTAGAGCAATTTAAAACACTGCTGAAAACACATTACTTTAACATGGCCTTCTCCTAACTTCACTTTAACTTAATCCTGATACTCTGTATGTTCAATTCATCACAATAACTATTCACAGTGGCTCTAAAATCCGTACTGACCCCAACTCTCTCTTCTGTTTCTTTTTCCGGTTTCTTTGTGGTGGCGCCTGCCACCACCACCTACTCAAAGCATCATGATGCACCAACATTGATGGACTGAAAGCCAGAAGTCTACGTGACCATCATCATCAGGTCCTTCCATGAAAACCCTAAATACAAAGAGGACTGTTTGACTTATGTTAGGTAGATTGCCCAGAGGGGACTGGGCGGTCTCGTGGTCTGGAACCCCTACAGATTTTATTTTTTTTCTCCAGCCTTTGGAGTTTTTTTTTTTCTGTCCACCCTGGCCATCGGACCTTACTTATTCTATGTTAATTAATGTTGACTTATGTTTATTTTTTATTGTGTCTTCTATTTTTCTATTCATTTTGTAAAGCACTTTGAGCTACATTTTTTTGTATGAATATGTGCTATATAAATAAATGTTGATTGATTGATTGAGAATAGTCCCGGGATCAGCTTTCTTAATTCCTTTCCTTCTTCTTCCTTGCTAGCGAAGATATAGAATTGACCCTACAATTCAACTCTTAGTTTGGCAGGATACAAGAGGCTGTATTTGATATTGGCTTGCCGTAACCACTGCTTAATGTTGTAGAAGGCTGCGCGTTTAGTAGCTGGTGCTGGAGAGAAATCAGGGAAGATACAAATGTGGTTATTTTCATATATAATCTCTTGCTTGTGTCTGAGGAGTGCCATCACCTCTAGCTTAAATGATAATCTTTCAAAGCGAATAATAACAGATCTAGGTCTAACGGTATTTGATCCGCATACGTGATAAGCTGCTGCTATCTCAGAATCTGCTTTAAAGTCCTCTCCAATTATTTTAGAAAATAGTTCAGCTGCGAATTTCACAGGGTTTGGACTCTCTCGATTCTCAGGCAGACATTCAATTCTGACATTATTCCTTCTGCTTCCATCTTCCAAAGCAGCCAGTCTGTCTCTGAGTTTTTTGCATTCGGAACTGACAGTTGTTGCTTTTTCTTCAGCACTGGCAGGTAGATTTTTCAGTCCGAGTCGTGACTGTCTCCTTGACATCCTCCAGTTGATCAGCAAGCGTGCTCAGTTTAACTGAGGTTTCCTGAATGTGCTCTTCAATTTTACCCAGCATATCTTTAAAGACTGCCTCAAAGCGAACCCATATGCGTTTCTCCAAGTCTTTATTATCCTGCTGCTGCTCCTGTTGCAGCTTCTCATTTGCCTTTTTCCTTGCCTTCTTATTTGCTTTCTCGCTTTTCTTTATCTCTTGCATGAGCTCAGCGAACATCACCTTCAGTTCAGACAGATCAATTCTGCTTTCTTGCACCATAGGCGAGGCAGTGGGCTCTATTGCAGCCGGTGTCCCCGGCTCGCGTGCAGTAATTGAAACAGCGGACTGCAAGGCCTTTTCCAGTTTCAGGTGATCTTCTCCAATCAGCGAGCTATCGAGACCTACTTCACTCATGCTTGTATATTCGCTCCCCATTTCTCTTTCAGCTGGAGACGATGTGGTGGACCGTGGTCCCGAGGAGTCTGGGCTTTCGCCCATCTGATCCAGGTCAGTCTCTGAAAGGCTGTATCTTGAACTAGGGCTTGCCTACCTTAGCTTGGATGTAGCTTTAGTTTTCGGTTCTTTCGGACCCCCTTTCTTGTTGGCCATGTTTATATATGCTTGCATATACTGTAGCAGTGCCCCTCAGGTTGGATAAATACAGGATATCTCAGGATAATACGCAGATATGAAAAATAGCACTGCTGCTAGCGGAGCTCTGCTTCAGACGCCCATCTTTCGCAACGGACGAGACCCTTCTCCCTTACCCCGCTCCTAGTCAATAAAACACTGTTACCTGGGAGAGAGCCCTAAGAAAATGACACTTTCTACCAGAGGTAATTTGCTGTGTCCTGAGTTTGCTCAGACAGTTTTTACTGTTCAGTTGCCCTCGTGTTCTTTCCTGTTTTAATTTGTCACTTTTTGTTGACTTTAGCTTCAATGTTTAGGATTTAGCATTTTGGATTCAGGAGTGAGTTTTTTCTATTTATTCTTGTTAATTATTTTAGCTATTTACTTTTTTCCTTGTTTCTGAATGTTGTTTATCATTTTAAATCAATGCATTTGATAGCTCCAAGTTCTATTAAATGTTGGCCTTTAGCAAATTTGCATTTCATAAAATGTATTTTTTGGGGGGAAAGGTGTTTTTTTTTTGGTTTTGACCTTCCCATTCAAACCCAGCCATAAGCACCATCTTCTAGACATATCTAGACGATAATATTAACTTTGATTTCCTATTTCAGCATATTTTCCCATGACTATCATTCTTCATAGAAGGGCTATGTAAAGACACTCTTATAATAATTTCTTTCTGAAAATTATTAACAGACACAAACAAGTAAAAAGTACCTCTGCTAGATTCTTTCCATTTATTTAATCTCATGACTATATTGTCTTACAGCTGGCTAGAATTCATTAGCGTGTATTGCTATGGAAATTCTTTGAACTAGACCTCATTTTTGCAAATCCGACTTCAGTACATTTTTTGAACACTCATTTAGCTTTTACGCCACTCCCTCTCTGGACCATTATTCTAATGTCTGTACATGACAGCTTTCAAGAGCAAACTGATAATCAATCTACGGTATCCCATATTTAGAAAATGTTTTTGCAACTTTCCTTATGTACCTGCTCTGTTTAACATATTAAAATACAAAGACTGACAATTCTACAGTAAATATTTTTTATTGCCACATAATCTCAAAATAATCTACAAATATATCTTATTTTAGCTTAAATAGAGACAGTAAAAAATCTGAATGAAACAATTACTTACTTGGAACAGGACAGGATATACAGGTGTTAAATCAGTAGCAAGCCAACATTGTAAAACTGCTTGTAAAATATATAATTAAATAAAAAATGGAAGGTTCAGTAATTATTTCATAGGAAATCTAGTTATTGTTGAATATTATGAACAGTGTTTATTTTATGTACTTTTAATAAATGTAGCCTACACTCTACGGAATAACACAAGCTCTAACTCTAATCACCACTTCTGTTTATAATTGGATGCAGAAGTCCAATTTCCTAAAAGCAGTCCATAAGGTTAAATCACAAAAGTACAACTAGATGTTTACACACATTAATAATAACTGTTGTAAAAGAAGACTTGCTTTTTATTTCATGCCACAACCAGAAAAATGGGCAAGAATGAAGAAATGTGCATAATAACTGCATTTATTTTATTTTTTTTTTAATTAATTTTATTGCAATCCATACAAAGCAATCAAGTTTTTACAAAAAGAAAAATTAAGTTAAGAACAGATCGATCCCCACCCCTGAGAGAGAGAGCAAGCCAAACGGCGTTAAATTTAAGGCTTGTAAACATACCAAAATTAATAAATTCTCTGTGCTTCATGACCTTATTTTAAAATGTTACTGATTAGATCCTGCCATGTGTTGAAAAAAGTCTGTACGAATCCTTTAACTGAGTATTTGATTTTTTCCAATTTCAAATAATATAACACATCAGTTTCCCACTGACTTAAAAGAGGAGAGTTTGGGTTCTTCCAGTTTATCAGAATAAGCCTGCGTGCCAAAAGTGTAGTGAATGCAATCACAATTTGTTTGTCTTTCTCCACTTTAAACCCATCTGGAAGAACCCCAAACACAGCTGTTAATGGGTTAGGAGGGATTGTGAGTCCAAGGCTGTCTGAAAGGTAATTAAAAATTTTGGTCCAGAATGATGTTAATTTGGTGCAGGCCCAGAACATGTGACCTAGTGAGGCTGGGACTTGGTTGCAACGTTCACAGGTTGGATCATGCCCTCGAAACATTTTGGAGAGTTTTAGTCGAGACAGATGTGCTCGATATATAATTTTGAGTTGTATAATTGTATGCCTTGCGCATATGGAGCTCGAGTGAATTCTCTGCATTGCTACTTTCCACTCCTTTTCTGATATATTAATTGAGAGATCTTTTTCCCAGTGTCCTCTTGGATCTTTGAAAGGGAGGGATTGTAAAAGGATTTTATATATTGTAGAGATGGAGTCTAAGTCCTTGAGATTGAGCAATATTTTTTCTAGCATGGATGAGGGTGCAAGATGAGGAAAATCTGGAAGGTTCTGTTTAACAAAGTTCCTGATTTGAAGATAGTGAAAGAAATGTGTAGCTGGAATGTTAAATTTGGAATGAAATTGTTCATAGGATGCAAAGACGTCGTCTATATAAAGATCTCTAAGCAAGTTAATTCCAATTTTTTTCCAGATATTAAAAACTGCATATGTTTGTGAAGGTTTAAAGAGGTGGTTCTTTTGCAGAGGTGCCACAGATAGAAGCTTCTCCGTCTTAAATTGCTTTCTACATTGGTTCCAGATTTTAAGTGAGTGGAACACAATTGGGTTATTAGTATATTGCCGATAACGTGTATTTATTGGAGCACAGAGCAAGGAATACAAAGAAGTACTGCAGGATTTTACTTCTATTGCGGTCCATGCCTGTGTATGTCTATTCTATTTGTGTCCAGGTTCTTATCGCCTGTATATTTGCTGCCCAGTAATAAAACTGGAAGTTAGGTAGAGCCATGCTGCCTTCTGCCTTTTGGTGATAAGGGGCATCCTTATCTAGTACCACGTTTTAGTTTAAAGTAGTCTGAGCAAATGTTGTTGATGCAAACTGAAGCTTCTGGGTTAGTATACAGTACAGTAATCCCTCCTTGATCGCGGGGGTTGCGTTCCAGACCCCCCCGGGATAGGTGAAAATCCGCGAAGTAGAAAACATATGTTTGTATGGTTATTTTTATATATTTTAAGCCCTTATAAACTCTCCCACACTGTTAACATTATTAGAGCCCTCTAGACATGAAATAACACCCTTTAGTCAAACGTTTAAACTGTGCTTCATTACAAGACAGAGATGGCAGTTCTTTCTCACAATTAAAAGAATGCAAACATATCTTATCTTCAAAGGAGCACCGTGAAGAGCAGATAATGTCAGAGAGACGCTCTCTAAGAAAAGCAAACAATCAAAAAATCAATACGTACTTTTAAGTATACAGAAGCACCGTGATAAATTGCCATTTTGTAGAGGAGCGTCCTATCTTCTAGGCAAACAGCCCCCTCTGCTCACACCCCCTCCGTCAGGCAGAGAGAGACAGAGAGAAGCAAACAAAACAAGTGCCACGCGGGAAGCATATCTCATAGCATTGAGGAGTTTTAGTTAATATGTAATACATGCTCTGATTGGGTAGCTTCTAAGCCATCCGCCAATAGTGTTCCTTGTACGAAATCAACTGGGCAATCAAACTGAGGAAGCATGTAAACTAAATTAAGACCCATTGTCCGCAGAAAGCGGCGAACCAGCGAAAAATCTGTGATATATATTTAGATGTGCTTACATTTAAAATCCGCGATAGAGTGAAGCCGCGAAAGTCGAAGCGCAATATAGCGAGGGATTACTGTAATTTGATCCATGCACAAATGTTTGGGCCAAACCCAAACTTCTCCAATGTAGTAAAAAGGTATTTCCATTCAATCGTGTTGAATGCTTTTTCTGCATCCAATGATAATAATATTTCTGGGGTGTTTGATTTAGTTGGTGAGTATATTACATTAAACAGGCGTCGAAGATTTGAAGATAAGTGTCGGCCCCTAATAAATCCAGTTTGGTCTTGTGATATTACCGAGGGAGCACTTTCTCCATCCTTCTAGCTATGATTTTAGAGAGTATTTTAACGTCGTTATTCAGAAGTGAAATTGGTCTGTATGATGCACATTGTAATAAGTCCTTATTTTGTTTTGGAAAAACAGTGATTAGTGCTTGGCGAAAGGTTTGTGGAAGAGATTGGTTATCTCTGGCTTCTGTAAATGTTGCTAATAGGAGGGGAGCTAGCTGAGCGGAGAATTTCTTGTAAAATTCTGCAGGGTAGCCATCAGGGCCTGCTGCTTTCCCGCCTTGGAGTGACTTTATAGCATCTAGTAATTCTGATAATGCCAGAGGTTTATCAAGTTCCTCCACACTAAAAGCGTCTATTTGTGGTATCTGTAATGTATCCAGAAATGCATTAGATTGTGTGTTGTCTTCTTTAAACTCAGTAGTATATAGGGATTTATAGTAGTCTCTGAAAGTGTGCATTATATTTTTGTGTTCGACGATTTTATCTCCGTTCGTGTTGGTGATTACCGAGATTGTGTTGCGCACTTCTTGCTTGTGAATTTGTTGAGCTAAAAGCTTATTAGCTTTCTCTCCATGTTCATAATAATGATGTCTGGATTTGTAGATTAGTTGTTCAGTTTCTTTAGTTGTCAAGAGGTTTAATTCTGAATGTAGAGCCTGCCTCCTCCTATGTAGAGTCTCGCTTGGTAGTCTGGCATGTTTTTTCATCTATTTTAGTAATTTCGCTTTTTATCTCTGCTACTTTCTTGGCTTCGGATTTATTTCTGTGGGAAAGATATGAGATAATCTGTCCTCTTAAGAAGGCCTTAAGAGTTTCCCAGAGTATTCCTGCAGAGATCTCGGTTGATGTATTTGTCTCTAGAAAGAATTTGATTTGTTTGGATATAAATTCGTACAATTCTCGTCAGCTAATAGAAGCGGGTTGAGGCCATCTGGGTGAGTGTATGGGGCTTAGTAATTTTAGCTCCAAGATCATAGGTGCATGGTCAGAAATAACAATAGCATCGTATTTGCAAGATTTAATCTTAGGCAAGAAGTTATTGTCTATAAAGAAGTAATCAATCCTTGAGTAGCAATGATGTACTGGTGAGTAGAAAGAATATGTTCTTGAATTTGGGTTTAAAAACCTCCAAGGGTCTGATAAGTTGTGATCAGTTATAAACTTTGTAATTATCTTTGCGGTGTTAGATGCCGTTCCCCCTGTGGAGGAAGTCCTATCTAAAAGTGGATTTAGAACACAATTAAAGTCCCCAGCCATTATAACTTTATGAGTGTTCAGATTGGGAATGGATGCAAATAAATTTTGTATAAATTCCTTATCATCAACATTAGGTGCATAAACATTTATCAAAATCATTTTACAGTTAGATAAGTCTCCCATGACCATTACATATCTCCCTTCAGGATCCAATACTACATCTGATGCTACAAATGGTACTGTTCTATGTATGAGAATTCCCACACCTCTAGTTTTCTTTGTAAAACTAGAATGGAACATTTGGCCAGTCCAGTCTTTTTGCAGCCGGAACTGATCCTTGCTTAGTAAGTGGGTCTCCTGTAAAAATACTATTTTAGCATTTAGACCTGTTAGGTGAGAGAGTACTTTCTTTCTCTTTAATTCGTGATTCAGGCCTTTAACATTCCAGCTTACGAAGTTAACTGTCCCATCATGGAGACACTGATTCTGAGTTTTTGATGTCATTTTATAGTCTTAACTGGAAGTGAGACAGCTTGGCCTTAATTTCCTATTTCCCCTAGAGTTGTTGCCATGCAGCTTATTATTACGTTGGTAGTTATAATTATAAAGATTAATAGGATAGATTAGGTATAGATCAAGCCTGCTCTCTTTCTCTCCCCTTAACCCCCACCCTCCCTTTTTGCCTCCCCAAGTGAGGCTAAAACCCACTTCACACAGTCCCAGTCCTCTGACATACCCAGAGACAGAGCACGTCCAAAGCAAAACAAGCCCCAATGCAGCGGCGCTTTAGGTTAAAAGATAGAGATATCTATTACCAATATAGTCTTATTAAAAAAAAAAAAAAAGAATTTTGCACTTAAAATATATATATAGTCTTCAGCAATTTTAGTGCAGATGATACACTCAGATAATAAACCCGGGTGATGGTGTTAAAAATGTGTCCAGAATAAGCATAACAAGTCTTAATGCAGCAATAACAATGACAATAAACCAACGGTATGATATTGAAAAGTCTCGTTTAGGGTAGAGATGAAATAATTAGAAAAAAAAACCAACATGAAGTGAGGAATAAACAAAGGAGAACTCAAAATATTAACTCAAACAAAATCATTGCTACTCTGTGTTATAGAAATTAATGTCCAGTCTCATTGGTAGGATGGATTTTGTAGTTCCTCACTCACCCTGCCTCTCTGTCTCTCTTTCTCACACTCACTCTTTCAACACTGACCCCTTTTCATAAAAAAATGATGATTAAGACAGTCTACTGAACCCCATTGGATGGCAGTCAGTTTATGGAAATTGAAATCCTTAGACAAAACAAGTTTGGGATAAACAGAAGTCCAAGAATCTCTTAAACAAGGCCAAGGAGATGAAACAGTAATAGTGGTCAACAGATGGAACAACAGGATGAAAAACTAAAAAGTTCACATACCCAGAGCCAGCCAGGGTGTAAGACAAAAATTATAGTTAGAATAAAAACTGATAACCAGAAAGCCTGTTAGCAAACAATCATTGCTGTAGATGTTTTAGGTTGAATTCACAAACTTAGACAATCAGGATGTGATCTTTCCTTAATGACCTTTATAACATTCATCTGGTGATTGACCTTAACCTTACAATAGAATAGCAATTTTCAAAGTTAAAATCCCAGAATGGTAATGTGAGACAACACAAAAAATTAACACAAGTAATAAAGCAATGAGACAAAACATAAATGAGACTATTGGATTTCTGGGTCTAAAAAATGCCCAGAATAATGTATAAATTATTTTTAGAGCCCCAAGATCCATTTAGAACAAACTTTCTTCACAAATACAATATCAGAATCAACTTGCCACCCTAAAACCAACCCCAACACTGATCAGAGTCAGCATTTAATGTCCAACATTAAATATTTTGTGGATCAAGCTGTAGAATCATTTTTAGGGTCATTGTTTGTATCTATGGTAGCACCAGAGTAAAGCACCATTTAATAGGTCCTGATCACTGAGCAGCTGTTGAAGAGCCGAGTCTCCAACGCCCCTTTCATGAACTTAATTCTATATAGGGATACTATGGTCCTGTTTGTTATAATCACAAACCATGTACTGCTCCTAGATTCCTTCAGGGATTATTCACATTTCCTGGCCTCACCCTAAACAGGGCACTGCAGTCCCCTCTCTTACAAAATGGTCTATGCACTACCATCTAACACCATGGAAAAATAAGTGCCTTTATAGTACATGTGCTTTATTAACCCAGTTATTCACAGAAAGCCAGTTTCAAAAATGCCATGTATACCCTTATTTTGGTTAGAGAAACCAGGATTTTGGTCTTTGAGAAACTGGGCCAACACATGTTGATTTCTATGTGAATAAAAAGATTATTTTGACATGTCAGCCCTTAAAACAGGTTACACGTAAGATTTTTTTGTAGTCTGCGCATGTCCGTCCTACTATGTTAGCCCGGGCATGTTGACAGTGACCAGCCTTTGCTCTGCATGCACATTCAGTGAAAGATGATGGAAGTGTCCACAAAGATAGATTTCCTAAGGCAAATGTACACGGTATTGCATTTTTCTTTCTCCTAGTTGAAATAATCTCAGTATTTCAGAAATTGCAAAGGTGTGATTAAGGTGTGTCACCACTTCAGGGAAGGAAACCCATGAACACTTCCATACACAATTTAAAAATGATGTGAGAACCTGATATCTCATATATGATCCACAGGTCAGTTTTTTTTTATAATTTCAGTACTTTACAATTTACCTCACATTCTTTTTAGCAGAGATGGGGAAATTGTTCTTAAGCAGGATTGGGAGAACATATAACTTCCCTATAGTCAGCAGCCTGGCTAGAATTTGAAGGCTGTCCCCTGAAGCTGTATGGACAATCCACTGCACCATCATGATGTTGAATTGTTGAAATCTAAGATGATAAACTTTAAAGTACCATCACTACCCACTTTCTCAGCAGTAAAACTGTATTTCAGTTAGTCGTCAGACTCTTAAAGCAGCCTGATCATACTTAGTATTTATTTATTCTGCTTTTCTGAACACCAAAACTTAAATACTGCATAACATACTTGTGGAATTGATACCCACGCTGTGTAACCCTGTCCAATATAAGTTCATATAAATGGTATGGACTAATAACATTAGAATGGCAGTTGAACTATACAGGCATATATAAGCACTAGATTTAAATTATCTCAATTTAGGCACTACCAATGTCTAAAAGAAATTGTAGGACAGATGAAAAGAATTTGTAGTACAGATGAGGTACTGTTACTTACAGTATGTTGACCTTTAGTGGCAAAAATGTGTAAATCAAAAGATATCCCAAGCAAAAGATATATATTTTTCTCAACAACTATTAATTAACATATAAAAGAATCTGATATGAACTTGTCAGTTTCTCAACAGAATACTGTGCTGAACCTCAATTACCAATGATCCATACATCTGGTAAAATTCAGCTTTTAAAAAGCTTGCATTTTATAATTCAAACAGTCCTCCCATCTTCACCTCCCACTACTCAGCTGAAATGTTCCTCGTTAAATACCATTCATTGGCAATTAAAGCAGAGAATGTCATATTCCAACAGCAGCCTTCCAGAGGTATTAATTAAATTATGAATGGATTTTTAGGCCTGCCTTGTGCTGAAGCAAAGTGAAGAAAAATGTTTAACTTTCACAGTTAAAGTATATGAATAAGTTTTAGAAATCGTTCATATTGTTCATGTAATTTTCAAGCAACTACTAGATAAATTGCAAGCCTTCTTACCATTTGGGAGATGTACTCTGAAAAAAGCAGGTATAAGGATAAATGGATGAAGAGTGAGACTTCATAACTGTAATATTTTCAAAGCAGCTTAATCAAAAACAGGATCATAAGGAGAATGGAGTTTATCCCAGCAGCATATTGTATTAATGATATCAATAATGAAATGGGTAATAACCCAGAAACTATTTTATACAGACATTATAATAGATGGTCTAATTCTCAAATAAACTATCCCTATTCAGCATTCAACTATTTTCCAAAACAGTATTTTATTAAAAAGTTCCAATTTATATATAAATACATGTATAAGAAGATGTGTTACACACATAAAAGAAATATCATACTCTTATGTTTTCTTGTAGAGAGTAACACTTTAACATAATCCATTCAACTCATTTAATACAAGCCTCTACAGCACCATGGTGAAATGTTGAGAGGAGAAACTCCATTCTCTCTAGAATATAGCAGTAAAGAACTGTTTATGCAAGACAAGGTACTTGTAAAAACAGGGCATTTTTTATGACTATATTTTATAGCTGATAAATGTAATCTGTTTAAGACAGATACCATGTTATTTTTACCAAGGGGGGGTAATACTGCTCTCGGTGCCGGGTAAGGTCCTTGCTAGGGTTGTCCTCAATAGGAGCCGTGATCACTTGCTCACCTACCAGCGACCGGAACAGTCCGGTTTTACACCTAAGAAGTTTACCATCAACCGCATCCTGGCACTGAGGGTTCTCATGGAGCGCAAATGCGAATATCGGCAGAGTTTCTTTGCAGTCTTTGTCGATTTTCACAAAGCATTCAACTCAGTTGGTCGAGCTGTCCTGTGTGACATTCTGAGGGTTCGCGGAATCTACTTGAGGTTGCTGGATATCATGGCTGGCCTGTACACTGGTACTGTGAGTGCTGTGTAGAGTGGAGGCAGGACTTCTGTATTTTTCCCAGTTGATTCTGGTGTTCATCAGGGGTGTGTTCTTGCTCCTACTCTGTTCAATGCTTGTATGGACTGGGTGTTGGGCAAGGTCGTGGGGTACAGAGGCTGAAGGACATCTGTTCGTGAAGAAAGATTCATGGATCTTGACTTTGCTGACGATGCTGTGATCTTTGCGGAGTCAATGGAGGCTCTGATCGTGTCGCTCGAAAGACTGAGTGAAGAGTCTGAGTGTCTGGGCTTGCGAGTATCCTGGATAAAAACCAAGATCCAGGCCTTTAATGACCTCTTGGGCACAGCCATCAGCAGTGTGTCTGTTTGCGGAGAGAGTGTTAACCTTGTTGAGAGGTTTACTTACCTTGGCAGTGACATTCATGTCTCTGGTCACTGTTCCTATGTAGTCAGTAGACGGATTGGGAGAGCATAGGGGTTCATGAGGTCGCTAGAAAGGGGTGTGTGGCACTCCCGATATCTATGCAAAAGAATGAAGGTCCAAGTCTTTAGAGTCCTGGGGCCTCATGTATAACGCTGTGCGTAGAACTCGCACTATAACATGGCGTAAGCACAAAAGCCGAAATGTGCTTACGCACAGAAAAATCCAGATGCAGGAATCTGTGCGTACTCCAACTTCCACGTCCTTCCGTTACATAAATCCCGATCAGCGTGAAAACTAACGCTCGTGCACGCGCATTATGTAACGCCCCAAATCCTCCCAGAATTACGCCTATTTGAATATGCAAATCAATATAAATCGCCCTTAAGCGCAGCCTTCTGTGAAAAGACAATGGGAAAAGCATGGGGAAAATATAAGAATTTCAGCGAATACCAAGTGGAGGCAAAGGAAAAACATACTATTTGTTCAAATAAACCGTGGTATAATCAACAAAATGAAGTTGATCGAGTGACATAGCGTGTTGGAGAAACTTGAAAGCTCACATTCACAAAATCGCACAGTGCCGGAAATAAAAAAGAAGTCAAATATCAAAGTTGCCGTGAAAAGAAGAGTTGTAAGCCCACTGTCTGAGTGTTATATGAAAGTTTATTAGGGTACAGAGAAAAAAGGCACATGGTGGGGAAAAAGCACGAAATGTCAACTTTAATCTCGATTTTTCCACTTTAATCTCGTAGTTTATTTTGTCATTTAGTAGAACATTATAAACTTCATCTTAAAATCGTTTAATTAACCAGTTTCTCAAAATTACATCGTAATTAAAGTAGCACGTTAAATGCTTTGTTTTGTATTTGATCTTCTACTCGTATGTGATCTATGTGTGTAAATCACTACTTGCTTCTTAAACTGGCTCTCTTCCTCCAACTGGACACAGAGTCCATTACATTTGTGATATTACAGCTCTCTGAATAACTAAAATACTGAGATGTATACGTGATGTCATTTTCATGATGATAGGAGCTAAAGCACATTATTAAACATGTGTTTCATGAGCCTCGTGCTCATGACAAGCATTTATCTTTGTTGAAATTTGTCGCTGCGTTTTAGCTGTGTTGTTATTTTCTCTTTCTGTTTTATATTCAATATATATTGGCGTGCCCCCAAGAGTCCTTGCTTTTCTTTCCCCAAGTAACCGATCGCCATACAGTCAGCTCTGTAATAGACGTTAAGCCATCTGTAAGCTTAGCGCCGATTCTTCAAAACGTTTAAAGAACATTGAAATATCTTCGTAGTATATGTTTAATTATTCTATCCTTCACGACACTCCCAGTGAAGAATATAGATTATTTAAATGAAGTTAAAGTTTTATGTGTATAATTTAACAAACATATTTTGCTTCATTTCACCTTAAAAATGATATCGTCATCATATGTAAATACGCGCTTTATAAAGTGGCCCAGGTTGTGAGATATTATAACTGTAGTGCAAGTTTATAGTGGGGTGATTGTACTTATAAGTACAAACCGTTCTACAAGGAGCAATTGATTGAGTGCATTTAAAGTTCTTGGGATTAAACTGTTTCTGAACCGCGAGGTCCGTACAGGAAAGGCTTTAAAACATTTTGCAGCGGCAGAGACAGCGTGTGCTTAATGCCGTATACCGATAATTCTCTTTCCGATCAGCTGCTGCTGTGATTCACACTCAGATACAGTGATATAAATACTCCGAGTCGTGCAGTGAGAGTAATATGGAAAAAGATGATCCGCTGTGGCAACTCCTAACGGGAGCAGCTGAAAGAAGAAAAAGAGTGTGCAGTGAGAGTAACAACGCTAAAGCAGTTATGGCATTTGGAATACTATGGCTGTTCCCTGGACCATTATATTGTTACGAGTTAATTACAATCAGATGCATTACACTAATAAACAATATGCGGTTAGTTTCTGTGTATTTATAAAGCCGCGTCATGAAAATAATGAGTAATCACACAAGAACAGTACCATTGCTTTGACGCTGGGTGCCGCCAGTCTGCAAAACCGAGCGGAGAACTTGCGTACGACAAGGCATGAGTTACCGTGGAAAAGTGCGTGGCTTTACGCCAAGTGTAGGTTTTATACATCGCAATTTGAACGTGGAAAAGTTCTTACGCAACATTTCTGTGCGTACGCACCGTTTATACATGAGGCCCCTGGTGCTTCCTCTCTTGCTATATGGTTGCGAGACATGGACGCTATCCAGTGACCCGAGACGAAGACTGGACTCCTTTGGTACTGTGTCTCTCCGGAAAATCCTTGGGTACCATTGGTTTGATTTTGTGTCGAATGAGTGGTTTGCTCATGGAGTTCCGAATGAGGCATATTACCTACATTGTGAGGGAAAGTCAGTTACAGCACTATGGCCAAGTGGCGCGTTTCTCCGAGGGTGATTCGGCTTGTAAGATCCTCATTGTTAGGGACCCAAGTGGCTGGACTAGGCCAAGGGGTCGCCCACGTAACACATGGCTGCGGTAGATAGAGGGTCATTTCTGGAGAGTGGGACTTGACCGTGTAATTGCCTGGGGGGGTTGCAAACCGGGATTCCGAGTTGTTTCATCTAAAATTGTTCTAAAATTTTTATTATTATGCTGTATTAAGGATTTGTTCTGTTCTGTGTATTGTATTGTATTGACCCCCTTCTTTTGACACCCACTGCACGCCCAACCTACCTGGAAAGGGGTCTCTCTTTGAACTGCCTTTCCCAAGGTTTCTTCCATTTTCCCTAAAAGGTTTTTTGGGAGTTTTTCCTTGTCTTCTCAGAGAGTCAAGGCAGGGGGGCTTGTCAAGAGGCAGGGTCTGTTAAAGCCCATTGCGGCACTTCCTGTGTGATTTTGGGCTATACAAAAATAAACTGTATTGTATTGTATTGTATTTCATCGTGTTGTGGGTGCGGCAACACACTGTACCAGTGCATGGTCCCCGACTTGACTTAGGAAGTTACCTTTTTACAGAAACTTAATGGATACATATTTTAACAACAACCCCCCTCCCCCCCAAAACACACCATGATTTCTAAAAAAGAAAGAAAACATCAGTTTCAGTCACAGTGAGGCATTAGGCAGTCATATTGCCGCTGGTATAATGGAGCCCCAGTAGTGTTTCTTGACACACTTTTGCTGAATAATTTGTTGGTTGAAAACATTTAGTACTAAGGTGTCAGTGGATGTGGAGCATCATTCATAATGGCTTTTACTACCTCCAGCAGGTTTGAAAGTGCATCCCACAACAGAGCCTGACTTCTTAATCAGCTGGTTAATTTTGTGGGCCTCTCAAAAAGTGAAGTTACCAGTCCAGGGGCCTCATGTATAACGCCTTGCATAGAATTAACACAAAGATATGGCATAAGGACAAAACTAGAAATGTGCATACGCACAAAAAAATTCAAATGCATAAGACTGTGCATAAGCAAAGTTCTTTACACTTTCCTTTTATAATTCCCAATGAATTTTAACACATATGAACATGCTTACAGACACAACTCCTCCCAGAATTTTGCCTATTTGAATATGTAAATCAATATAAATAGCTCCATTCCATTCAGTGTTTTGTTAAAAGACAATGACAAAAGCACATGTAAAAAAGAAGAATTTCAGCGAATGCAAAATGAAAGTCTTGCTTATTGAAGTGGAGGAAAGGAAAAATGTACATTTGATGGCTTAAGCAGTGATATAAGCAACTAAAGGAAATTGATGGAGTAGCACAGCGTGGTGAAGGCACTTAAACGTTCAAGTTCAGAAAGCTGCACAGTGACTTAAATAAAAAAGAAGTGGTCCGATATCAGATTCGAATTGAAAAGGTGAGTTGCAGTCCACCGTCTGAGCCTCAAGACAACTGAAGGAGGTAGTGGAATTTCAGGACTTACACCATTTGAGCAGTGAGCTGCTACTATTATTGGTGAGACACTTGAGAGTGGACGTCATTATAACGTTGCTTTTGTTCAGTCAGTGCGTTGGCGAGTGGGGTGAGAAACCATGTCTTCAACATGTACCCACTGTCACATAAGTAATCATGTTCTTTGGTTAAATCATAAAGATAACTTACAATTTTAACCAAAGGGGTAATATTAAATGTCTTATCTTAGAGAGAAACCAGCCATCACACATAACATTTTCAACTTTGTTCTCAACATTACTGTTTGTCAGGATGAATGAATCATGAGTTGAGCCAGGCCGTCTCACCACAACATTAATGAGACTCATTTTTGCATCATAGATAAATTGCAAATTAATAGAGTGGGAATGCTTTCTAATTACATAAGCAAATTCATTCTCTGATGGCACCTTTATAGCAATCTGCGTGCAGCTGACCACTCTGATTACATTTGGAAAACTGGACATTGTTAGGAATTGCACTTTGATGTTTGCCTGTTCAACCACAGTGTAAGGAAATCTTATATATCAGGATGACAAGTGGATAATACTCATTCCATACAGCTGACATGGCACGACTCAGTGATGACTGAAAAATACCCAATCGGTCAGCCAGTCCATGTTGAAAATCTCCTGTGGCTAAAAACCCAAGGGTGGACAGAACTTGCTAAGGAACAGGTAGCGCAAAAGTCTGCCTTTATGAACACAGCCCCAGTTCAGCACACAGTTCCAAGAGGATAGCTCCTGGAAATCAAAATCAGCTTAGAAGCCAGTCCTCATCAGGGGACAAGAAATCAGTATGATCTCTAAATACACGCTCTCTTCTATTTCTTCCATTTCTGATGTCTTGTAACGACACTTAAACAGCCATGATAACTGGAATAGTTTGGCCATTCCATACCTCATTATTGGTAAAGATTGATTATAATCAAGTGCCTTAAATTTGTAAATGATATGTAATTAACTTCCAAGTATTTGATAAAGCCCGCATCATGGATGCAAATCTAAAAAAGAAATGGAAACCAGACAGAAACAGTATCATTGCTTTGCCACTGGGTACCACCTGTTTACAAAAATGACCAAAAACGTGTATACACATGTTCAGAGGCTGCCATGAAAATGTGCATAGCGTTAGTTTGGTTTTTATACATGTCAATGTGAGCATGGAAACGGGCGTCGGCAACATTTTTGTGCGTATGTATAGTTTATACATGAGGCATACTACAGCATACCAAATTACTTTGGCCACCATAGAGTTGTTGGAAATGTAAAGGATGTCACTACCCACAGTAAAGGAACACAGTCTTTTATGTAAAAAAATGTCTACTCTGCCCTTTCTTACATAGTTTCTCTGTAATTGTAGAGCACTCCAGCCGGTCAATAATGAGGACCCCCAAGTATGTGTAGGAGTGAGCCACCTCTACATCCACTCCTTAAATAGTAAGCAGACATAGAGGCGTTTTGGTGCAGTGAAAGTCAATAACTAGTTTCTTGGTTTGCTGATGTTAAGCTGCAGAAAATTCTTTCTGCTCCAAGAAACAAAGTTCTCCACCAGACTCCTATACGTTGTCCCATTCCCATAATCAATACTCCCTATACATACAGAATTATCTGAGAATTTCTGCAAATGACATGACTTGGTATTATATTGATAATCTGATGAGTACAGACTGAAGAGGAAATAAGACATGACTGTTCCTTGTGGTGCATCAACATCAAAGATGCAGTCCTTGAGCCTCACTGTCTGTCTGAAAGATGGTCTATCATCCAGGACACAATACTTTCATTCACCTGTGTGTCCCTGTGCTTTTCCCTTAACAGAGATGGCTGAATAGTATTGAAGTCATTTGAGAAATCAAAAATCATAATCCTCACAGCGCTGCCAGCTTTGTCCAGATGGGAATAAGACTCATGGAACTGACAGATAATGGTAACATCCTTTCCAAATTTTATCCAATAGGGAAACTGAAATGATTCCAAGTGGTCCTTTACAAAAGGACTCATCTCTCAAAGATTTTTATTATATGGGATGCAAGGTGCATTGAAACAGATACCTTTCTATAATATGAATATCACCTCAAGATCCTTTAATGCAAGGAACTATATTTCAGCTGCTGATGCATATGTTTTGCTGAGGCAAATGTTATGGTTTATAACCTAATGCCTTTCATACTATTTGAAAAATTGTTTTCAGTTAGATTTATTTTTAGTTTTCTTTTAGCTACAGATTGATTCTGACTACTGCTTTTCTGACTTGTTTTATTCCATTTACTATCAAATCTGTTGGTAGATTAGCCCACATATGGATAGGTTTGACCTAGAGTTGGTTGAACTATCCAGTATTTTCATAGCTGTTTATCCAACTCATGCTTCACAAGTGCCACATCCTCGTCTCAGGTAGGTGTTGCATCCCATTATGCCCATTTAAGTAAAAAAAGTAAAAATTGTACTTGCTTGGTTGTTCAATCCCATTCCTTGAACACTGCTTTATGTAATTTTTGGATTTCTTCCATAATCAGTAGTGTAGTACAGATTTAATATCCCATCATTAGCTAAATTGGGCTGAGTCCAGTAGTTATTGCTGTAGTGGCACACGAGTACAAACAGCTGGTGTCTTCCTGTAATCAAATTCTTTCTGCTGTTCTGTTTGGACAATGTTCCTTGTAGATTGATTAATCTGTTGTCATTAGGGCTCAAAGTATTACGCTCAAAGTCCAAAGCTGGCAAGGTTCTTCAGACCTCACTAGTAAATTGTGAGGCATAGCCATTCACTGTTATGTAAACTGAGAAATTGCTTTCAGTCTAGTAATTATTGGACTGTTGTAGTTGACATGTTTAAGGGTTCCAATTTGAAGGATTATTAGTCATTGCATTAACCCTGACAAGCATTGCTTGACTCACAATAGTTCTTCTAATAAACCCCAAGGTCTTTACAGAATGATGCCTTATGGAAATCAGGAAGAACTGTAAAAACTTCAGGAACCGTTTTTCCATCTTTTTCTTCTTTTTGTTTCTGACAAATATTATAGGATTACAAAAGCCCAGAGCTACCATCTTTAGGATAGTTCAAGGCCACAATCAGGAATGCCTTTTCATTATTCTTTTATTTTTATTTATTTTATTTGAAGAAACTAACACTCCATATGATCAGGTCTAACTAATACAACTAAGAAAATAACATTACATACAGACAAATTAAGCATGACAAACCAGAATTCAACCTTCACTGAGAGAAAGAGACGAGAGCCAACAACAAGAGCAAATCGTTAAAAGCAAAAAAACAAGAATGCCCTTTTCGCAATATAAATGCTTATTCTAAAATTGTATTAATTAGATTTTGCCATATTTTGAAAAAGTTTTGAACAGATCCTGTAATCAAGAATTTGATTTTTTCCATTTTCAAACAGTATAGAACATCAGTTACCCACAAAGGGCTGGGATTCTTCCAGTTGGAAAAGATAACACTGCGTGTTAGTAGTGTGGTAAAGGCAATTACAATCAATTTGTCCTTCTCCATTTTAAGTCAATCTAGGAGTTCACCAAACATAGTTATTAATGAGTTAAGTGTGATTGTGACACCAAAGCTGTCTGACAGGCCTTTAAAGATTTTTGTCAAAAATGATTTTAATTTAGTGCATGCCCACAACATGTGGCCCAATAAGGCTGGAGTTCAACTGCAATGTTCACATGCTGAATCATGCCCTAAATACATTTTGAACAATTTTAAATGAGATAAACATGCTCGATAAACGAATTTAAGTTGAATGGTTAAATGATTGAATACTTTGCACAAACCGAGCTAGATTATATTCTATGCATGGCTGCCTTCTACTCCTCTCCTGAGATGTTAACTGAAAGATCCTTTCCTCATTGTGCAATGGGATCGCTGAAAGGGGACTTTAAAATGTTTTTATATATTATTGAGATGCTGTCCGAGTCTTCAAGACTGATCAGTATTGCCTGTGGAATGGAAATGGGTGGGAGGTGTGGAAAATTGGGTAGGTTTCTTTTAGAAAAGTTTCTGATTCAAAAGCAGTGGAAAAATTGTGTTGATGGGAGGTTAAATTTGAAGTGTAATTGCTCATAAGGTGCAAAAACATTATTTATGTATATTCTGTATTTTAATCCCGGATGTTTTCCAAACATTAAGCACTGTAGATTTTAGGGGGTAGAAAAGGTGATTATTATGTAGAGGTTAAACAAATAAAAGCTTCTCTGTCTTAAAGCGCTTCCTACATTGGTTTCATATTCTGATTTATGGACAAATGAATTATTGGTATATTGGTATCAATTGGTATATTCATGATAATTTGTATTTACTGGGGCACAAAGCAGAGCATATAAAAAATGAAGTAATTTATTAAGAAAAAATAAAAATACACTAGGTTAGTACTCATTTCCTAACTTCAAGCTCATTTGCTTGAAGACCACAGGGACTACTTCTTGATACCAACCTTGAATCACTTCTGATTGTTACATAGGAATCTCAGGGCTGTCCTCAAAGAACTTACTCTGCTATACCTGGGTTTCATGGCAGTCCTGAACTTTTGTCTAAATTATACAGGCCAGATCATTCTGGAGAGACTTCATTATTAGATAGGATGGCTGAGGCCATACATAAGGTATTGCATCTCCCTGCTACTGGCTCTTCCCTTGGAGGTCATCCAAACTTCTAGACAGTATCACTTGCCCTTATTATTAGGGCCCACAATTTACCCCGGCAAGAAATCGTAAATTTCGTGGCATGTTTTTTTAAATTCTGCGGTGCGGCAAGGCAAATGCAGTACCAGAACTCCATAAGACTAATTCGTAACACAAGCAAAATAAATACAATTTTTCTTATTCTTAATCCTTAATAATAATCAATCATAATTCATAATACTAATCAAATAGGTATATCAAAGCGTTCACATCCACACATTTTAATCCACAGATTTGATTTAGGCAAACGATGCTGAAACATATATAGGCATAATATTATTCTCAACAAACTATCGAATAATGTTTCTAAAGTTATTGTTTATTTATTGTTGAAGAAAACGGCACTGTAAGCTCGTAGGTTTTCTTGTGACAGAGAATATTGCAGTGGTGACAACACCGATCCATATTTTGAGAACGAACGTTCCACATCAACAGAAGAGATCGGCAACGCAATGTAAACTTTAGCAAGAGCTGCTAAGCGAGGCAGTCTGTCCTCTAAGGCACACCAAAAAGCTGTGATATTAGCTGGAATTACTTCACGAGATCCTATGTCAAGATAAGCTTGCCATTCATCTGCTGCAGCCATCATTGTTGGCACTGATTGTGCATGATCAGCAAAATTCTTTGATAAGAGTGGTAGCTGTCGTGGATCAAATATTCTCACAGATCTGAATAGGTCTATTGCCAGCTGTTTGGTTCGCACAAAATATTCTTCACGTTTAGCAACAGCATTGTGTTTTGCATCTTCACAGCTGCTGGTTGCAATTGGAAATCCAGATGGTTTCAGGCAAGACAGTAAGTCAGATACTTTGTTGTAGACATCGACAGCCATGAATGACTGTGCCTCAAAAGAAGTCAGAGTGTTCCTAATTGGCTGGCAGTGCACAGATACAAATTCAAGTTCAGCTCTCAGCTCGTTAAGTTTATCAGTACTTTGCAGCAACGCCGACAGCTTCTTTAACTGGACTGTAGCTCCACTGTGTTCGATTTCAGTAGCAATGAACGAGATATTAATGAGATGATGCAATAGGCTGAAGAAAGAACTTAAAGAAGTAATCAAAATTAATCATACTAATATCACTATGACTCAAATGGTGAGATTTCATTCAGATTTGGTATTTTTCGCGGCAGTTAGGTTAATTCCGCGGCATAGCATTTTACCGCTGCAAAACACTAAATTCCGCGGTGCGGTGTTAAATTCCATGGGCTGCTGTAAATCGTGGGCCCTACTTATTATAGCATCCGTTGAACAGTCTTTTTCCCATTTTTTGTTTCCTGTGTGTGTAATGTTAAAAGAAAAAAAAAACAAATTCTTTAAATTATTTTTCCATCTGTATCAAACTCTTTTTTGATATAGTACGCTGCTCCCATTCATGCAACCATCCTCCACCAATAAGAAAAAAGGAGACATACTATAAAGCTATAAAGTTTAAAGCTATCCAACTTTGTTTTTAATGTTAGGAGAAAATCCTTTTTATGGTGTCTGCATTTTGACATTGTTATGAATGCACTCCAACATATATCTGGTTAACACAGATACTGTAGACTATTAGGTGTGACAGCACTTCACTCAATGACACAGACTCAGTGGTAGCACTGCTGCCTCGCAGTAAGGAGACCAGGGTTCGCATTCTGAGTTCTGCCTTTGTGGAGCTTGCATGTTCTCCCTGTGTTGTGTGGGCTTCCTCCAGGTACTCAGGTTTCTTCCCACTATCAAAAGACATGTAGCTTAGATGAATTGACAATGCTAAATTGACCCCTGTATTTGTTTGGTGTGTGGGAGTGTGTTTTTATGTTTGCCCTGCAATGGACGGGTGTCCTGTCTGGAGTTTATTCCTGCCTTGCACACTGTGCTAGCTGGGATAGACTCCAGTACCCCCATGACCCTGGTCTAGATTGAGCAGGTTAAAACATGACAAGACATGACATGGTATGTTCTAAGCATGATCTGTCCTCATGTGCATTATTATGCCAAGCACAGTTTGTAGTTGATCATCTTTATCAGAGGTTTCTTTTATACAGCTTTACAATTTGACACATGTGGTGGGCTGGCGCCCTGACCGGGGTTTGTTCCTGCCTTGCGCCCTGTGCTGGCTGGGATTGACTCCAGCAGACCCCCGTGACCCTGTGCTAGGATATAACGGGTTGGACAATGACTGACTGAATGTCTGACAATTTGACAAATGTAGTCTATCAGCTACTGCATTAACATTACTGGGAACACCACCTGCCATTGTTGCCATTTTGAAGACTGTATTACATTATCCAAAATTGTCCAAATGTAGGCCAAAATTGTACCCTGGACAACTTCAACAATCATCATGCAAAAGTAGAAATTATCACAAGTTTCAGGTCTATTAAACCACTTTGCATTATCTAAGGGGATTAACCAGTCAAATACAACTTTATGGCTGACTTGTTCTCAGCTCACACCTCTTTGTTAGGATAAGAAACATGACTCAAGGAACTGGGACAAAGTAACAGATAAACATCAATGAAAATAACACTAAATTGACATTGGGAAGATAAATTAAACAATAACTACTATAGTCATGTTCCGACCTATGGTTCCATTTTGAACCAGCCATTTGGCATTATGTTGGTCACAAAGTGCAATTGAGGCTGTGTGGGTCTGGTGTGGTCATCGGTATGTATACTTGAACTGCTAGTACAGAGTACACACACTGATCTTCCAGTCTTGGTGTTTACATACTGGAACTGTGTAAGGGAAGGCAGTGCATGCCAAATACATAAGGATTAGCCACGTGGAGCAGCACTAGTCAAACCAAATGTGAAAGGGCCCTCCAAGTCTCAGAAAACTCATGAGACTTTGTGAAATAATAAAGATAATACAGAAAGATTTTATTACTGTTTAGAAAGTGTCTCTATCTTTTCGATAGAAGAAAATAGTGCAGATCTAAAACAAATTAGTGTGACTTTAAAAGAATGCTGTGTGGTATGACCAATTAGTGCCCTGAAGACTGGAACTCTGTGAGAGATAGATAGATAGATAGATAGATAGATAGATAGATAGATAGATACTTTATTAATCCCAAGGGGAAATTCACATAATCCAGCAGCAGTATACTGATACAGTGGAGCAAGACAGTGACAAAAGTCTGTCACTGAAGCTACTCCTCTGCCTTGAGATGACACTGTTAAGTGGATGCAGTGGATTCTTCATGATTGACAGGAGTTTGCTTAGTGCCCGTCGCTCTGCCACAGATGTTAAACTGTCCAGCTTTATTCCTACAATAGAGCCTGCCATCTTAACAAGTTTGTCCAGGCTTGAGGCGTCTTTCATCTTTATGCTGCCACCCCAGCACACCACTGCGTAGAAGAGGGCACTCGCCACAACCGTCTAGTAGAACATCTACAGCATCTTATTGCAGATGTTGAAGGATGCCAACCTTCTCAGAAAGTATAGTCGGCTCTGACCTTTCTTACATAGAGCATCAGTAGTGTAATGATAATACAGTATATATATTTTTTTACATATTGCTAGTTTGTGGCCAGGGCGGCACGGTGGCGCAGTGGTAGCACTGCTGCCTTGCAGTTAGGAGACCCGGGTTTGCTTTATGAAAATGTATTATAGAAATAAAAATGTTGTTGTTACAGGAAGAAAGACATATGAGTGACTGCTACCACTGCAGCTTCTCTGCTGCGTCTATGCAGAGTATTATTATTCTTTGGCTGGCTGTGCTGCCACACAAGTATGTGATAAACAAAAGGCATTTGGCCTTTACAACTTCTAGCTGCTGGTTTTGGCAATTTCTAGAACATTATTACCCTATTGTTTTCTTATAGCTCTAGAATGTAAGTATGAATAGTCTCAACTTGGCCAGCCATAAATTAGCACATGACTGCATTCAAAACCTATATAAGAAAATACACATACAATAATAGTCAAATTCAACAATAATAGGAATAGCCTGTAGTCAGTTATCATAAAGGTAAAGGGCCAGTGGTGTCAGAAAGACAAACTCTACATAATCCATTATAAAGTAGAAAAACATACATAGTGACAAAAAGGAATAAATGACCGATTTTCAAAACACACACATATGTTAGATATAAAAAATAATTATGTTGGAATAATAATTTACAAAATAATCAATGCAAAACAACATTATTTCTAATCCCAGAGCAAAAAGAGAAATATAGTGAGAGAAAATTAGCCACAAACATGTGTATATATATATATATAGAGAGAGAGCGCTAAGTTAAAAAATAGAAGACATGAAAGCAAACACACACCCATATATATATACAAGGTGTGACACAAAAATGACCGGACTGGGCTTAGGGATTTTCTGGAAAACTGTCTGGAGGTCAGCCGGACATGAATCATAGAACTTTATCCCCTCCTACACGCCCTCTCAATCCACCACTTTGAATAGACCAGTCAGTACTTGCACAACAATTGCAACATGAGTTTCCATGAAAATGTTGGTTGAAAAAATCAAACAGTGAATCAACATCAAATTTCTCATGAAATTGAATAAAACGGCCACAGAAACTTATTAAATGATAAAAACAGTGTACGGTGATAACCGTTTGTCTTGCACACAAGTTTTTGATTGGAACAAACATTTCAGGGAAGGACAAGAAAATGTGGAAGACATTCAACGTCCAGGTCACTCACACTCATCTTTGATGGACGAAAACATAAAAAAAAAACCTGAATATATAAAGTCGTCATCCGAATATATAAAATCATTCCTGATTATATATAACATCAAAGCCTGATTATATAAAGTCATCGTCAGAATATACAAAATCATTCCCAAATATATTAAATTAGGACAATTCACAAATAAAATCGTCTAGTTCCATCAAATATTCTCTCATTTCCGTGCTTGTCATTTCACTCATACTAGTGAAAGGTAAACTTCGACAAAAACCACTGAGTCAACCGGGCTTGTGAGGTCCATACAAAAAGAATACTTAAATATAGTGTTCACAATGCCAGGCACATACATCATTTTGAATAAATTAACTGATCAGTGTTTTGTTTTTTTTTTGTATATTTTTCTGAAGAAGTTTTTGTTAACTTATTTCATTACGCTGTATTAGGAACTCATTGAGTTTACTAAAAATGTCCCTGAGTCATTTCAATCAATATAATATGACTTTAAATTTATATATTCAGGAATGAGTTTATATATTCCAACGCTGACTTTATATATTCAGGAATTACTTTATGTATTCCGACGCTGACTTTATATACTCATGCTTTGACGTTGTATATAATCAGGAATAACTTTATATATTCCGACACTGACTTTATATATTCAAGTTTTGACTTGATATATTCCGACGCTGACTTTATATATTCTGAAAATCATTGTAATTGCCTGTTTGGCGCCCCATAGTATATACAATGACTTTAAAATCTTGTTTTGACTGTGTCATTCTGGAGTATGGAATGTTGCTTCTGAATACTTTCCAAAGGCACTATATATTTTCTGTATATATATATATACAGTGGAACCTCCGTTCACGAACGTCTCGGTTCACGTACAAATCAGTTTATGACCAAAAAGTTTGCCAAACTTTATCCTCACGACCACACACTCGGTATACGAACAAGCCAGTTTCCCTTTCGGTTTGTACATGTTCAGTCTCTCCCTGTGCATTTCCTGTGCAGCGAGCGAGCAAGAGAGAGAGATAGAGAGCGTGCGACACACACACAGGCAAGCGCAAGAGAGACCCACACACACACACACACACAGAGAGGCACGCGAGACTGAGGCACACACGCACACACACACACATAGGCAAGCGAGACAGAGGCACACACACACACAGGAGACAGAGGCACACACACAGGCGCACGAGACAGAGGCGCACATACACACACACACAGGCACGTGAGACAAAGACACAAACACAGGTGCGCGAGACAGAAGCACACACACAGGTGCTCCAGGCTTGCGAAAGAGACACACGCACACACGAAAGAGAGAGAGAGCGAGCGAGAGACGGAGGGCTAGACGCATAAGGTAGAAAAGGCTTGTTTTTGTTTTCAGTTCTGTTTGAGGCAATCGGTTCATAGCGTGCATTGTGGCAATGTTTCTTGGTGGTTTATTAAATTACGTTTTTTTCAAATGTTCATTTTTTTTCCCTGTGCTTAAAACTCATTAAAAAAAGTCTTTTTAGCGAGCGGTTTCTAGCACTATAGCATGAACTATTACAGCGTTAGTTTTCTCTGTTGTTCATTTTGAAGACTGTATTACATTATCCAAAATTGTCCAAGTGTACGCCAAAATTGTACCCTGGACAACTTCAACAATCATCATGCAAAGGTAGAAATTATCAAAAGTTTCAGGTCGATTAAACCACTTTGCATTATCTGAGGGGATTAACCAGTCAAATACAACTTTATGGCTGACTTGTTCTCAGCTCACACCTCTTTGTTAGGATAAGAAACATGACTCAAGGAACTGGGACAAAGTCTGAAAAGACACAAGTCAAAAACCAAGATATAAAAGATACCTACACCAAAGCCAAAATACAACCCCCAAAGGAACTGTATTCAAGATCTCAAAACCAAAATGTAGAATGATAAAATATAAACTGTCAAACATTCACCTCTTCTTGGCTAGATTATGTAGATTGTATCAATCTGAAATCTGTACCCCTTTGCCTTGGTGATAAGAATAATACATGCTGTGTACAAAATTAGAGAGCTTCACCAAATGGCAGCAACATATTTTATTAAGACATTGATCCAGAGGAGGACTGTATAAATATATTAAATAAATATAAACACCACTAAAGAATTAAAAATATATTTAGAAGGGGAAAGACTGCATCTGACTAAAGAGCAACTTACATCAGAAGTATCACTTATTTCATTAAGTCAGTTCCTGAGTGTCTGCAAGTAAATCAATGACAAACACTTTATTGTCAGGTAGCATAGCTGGTTGGCAACAGATCCATAAAAATAGTAAACATAAAAGAAAAGAAACAAAGCAAATATATATTGCCCAGCAATCGGCTATCTAGCCATTATAAAACCTCCCTAGTGCTACTCAAGGTTACAGATGGCTGGAAGCAATTCCAGTAGCATAAAGTGAATGGTAAGAAGCAATAACAAATGAGACTTTCGTCCATCACAATAAACATTTGTGCTCCCACCTAAACCATTTCACCAATTCATACCAGGCAAATTTAGAATCACCAAATAATGACATGTACACTTTTTGCAATTATAAATCCAGAGGAAAACTGACACAGACACAACATTCAAACTTCCAACAGACAGAAACGAGTCCAAGATTTGAACCCAGGATGCTGAAGCTGTGAGGAGGCAACACTAACTATTTAGTCACAATGTAGTAATGGTAACATAACATGCTCAAACTTAATCAAATTCGGAGTCACAGGGGCAAGAAAGCAGCAAGGCAACAGCCAGACCTGGACAGAGTAATAATTTATTATAGGGCCCACTCGTGCACACAAACACCCATACTTGTATAGTAATGCTAATTTATCTAGTCTGTAAATAGTTTAGGAATACGTGAAGAGAAAAACCAAACAGCCAATATCCATTCACTAGATTTGAACATAGGACAATGGATCCATAACACTATACACTCACCGCTGTGCCACTATGCATATTAATAATCCTATTTAATTTAAAAAAAACTTGAATGGAAGAAAAAGCAGTACCTATTCTGTTAGAAGCACTAAGTGCTGAGTCTTTTGTTTTTCTTATAGAAATGCTCAGTTTTGTTCTTCAAAACTTCTTCAGACGAACTAGAACAGGATAAACAATGAAGAGAAAATAAAAGCCTTCACCTCTCATTAGAATGCCTGTTAAGAAAAATTGTCCTTATGATTGTTTAAGAAATGAAATGTTAGACCAACAGTTCAATTTTACTTGGCTCCGCTGTCACCATGGTAACAAAGCAACATTGCTGTCAAAGACATGGAGGTCGAAAGCAATATGTTTTAATGTGATGGAAATTGTTTTTGGTGCAATATATGTTTGATTTTAAATGATGTATTTTTAGAGAAAAGATCAGCATTAAAAGACAGTTTTATAAGACCAAAAGTTTGCCAAATTTTCCCTCCAGTTCTGAAGAGCATCAGTTATTCCAATCATACTGAAATGGGAGAAAAAGAAGGTAACAATTGCAAAAATGCATCTATTACTCATTGACTCTTATGTAACAAGACCTTCACAAAGGCATCTTTTGGTGTTCATAACACTTATAAAACATTAGCAGATACGTTACTTATCTCTGAGTATTACGGCATACTAAAATAACTTTTTGTTACGGCCAGAAGTGTCTTAAGTGAGACATATGTCTCTTGATATTGCATACCTCAATATATGGCCTGTGAATCCTTCATATTCATAAGTAATTTTATCAGCTTATCAAACGCCACACTGCACAGAACTGAATAACCCATCTCCTGATGGTTTATAAGTATCATTAACACCAAAAGAAACCTTTGTTAAGGTCATGTTACATAAGAGTACAGTAAGAGATGCATTTTTGTTGTACCTAAACTAAAGTGTTACCAAAAAGAAAAAACACAAAGGTAAATTGAACAGGTGCTTCAAGTAAGGAAGGAGCAATTTACTGTATATAACATTAGTTTTATGTTTGTACCTGATGAGTGTGGTGGTGGCTCATTAATTACTGCTCCTGGCTCATAGCTCCAATGCTGTAGTTTTAATCCTGGCCCAGACACTTTCTCTGTGGAGACTGCTTCTTTGAGTTTTTCTTTAGTTTGTTTACTACCATATCCTTAAGACATGAGTGTAAAGTTAATTGGAGATGGTGAATTGAACTGGTGCAAATGAGTGTAGTTTTATGCATGATTGTGTATTTATGAGGGACTGTGGAATAGTGGGTCTGCAGATAAGCACCATGGGATCCATTTTTAAATAAGTAAATAAATAAATAATTAAATAACCACCTCGATCACCGTGGGTGTGCGTGCTCCCGTGGGGGCGGGAGGCTGGTGGGGAAGTTGAGATGGAGCACACCTGTACATGAAGGTGTGGTCTGTCTTGATTGCCCCATTGGCTAAGAGACACTAACTTCATTGCTCTCTCCAATGCACTTTTCCCATGAAAATGTCTTGGAAATAGGAGAATTCTGATAAAAAGACCTTAATTTACCATACCCTGCCAAGGCTAAACAAATTTTCAGCTTTTCTAATATATATTACTTGCATCATAAGCTGTCTGTCCAATCACATTATTTTTATTATTTTATTGATTTATGGCTATTTATTATTGAGTAACTGTTTTTGTTATTTTATAAAAAATTACATTGATTTTACACTACGTTATTACTAGGAAATCTCACCTATATTCTGATTTTGCGGTAGTTATTTTTAAATCTGCCATTTGCAGTGTTTCATGTTTTGATATCCTTTGTTTTAGCTTCCAGGCTCCATGCAGGTAGAATCCTATTATTCAAGTTTTGTGTTCTGTCTCAGTTTTTTCTTTGTTGCTGGTTTTTGATAAACATTTTTACCAATTTATTAATGTTAAGATTGATTTATAAGTGGATTTTAAATTGATGATACAATGCTGTCACCGTGTCGGCTTATCTAAATTGCCTATTGGACAGTCACAGGGTGAGTGTAGAGTTTCTGAAGGCGACTCTAAATCTTAAATTGGGATATATTAACTACTAGCAAAATACCCGCGCTTCGAAGTGGAGAAGTAGTATGTTAAAGAAGTTATAAAAAAGAAAAGGAAAAATTTTAAAAATAACGTAACATGATTGACAATGTAATTGTTTTGTCATTGTCATGAGTGTTGCTGGCACAACACATATACTATGGGGTGCCAAACAGGCAAATACATTGATTTTCTGAATATATAAAGTCGGCGTCAGAATATATAAAGTCAAAACTTGAATATATAAAGTCATTCCCGAATACATAAAGTCAAAACTTGAATATATAAAGTTATTCCCGAATATATAAAGTCAAAACTTGAATATATAAAGTCAGCGTCAGAATATATAAAATCAGTGCTGGAATATATAAAGTCAAAACTTGAATATATAAAGTCATTCCTGCATATATAAAGTCAAAACTTGAATATATAAAGTCAGCGTCGGTATATATGAAGTCAAACGCTGACTTTATATATTGAAGTTTTGACTTTATATATTCAGAAACAAGTTTTGACTTTATATATACAGATGCTAACTTTATATATTCAAGTTCTGACTTTATTTATTCCGACAGTGACTTTATATAATCAAGTTTTGACTTTATATATTCGGGAATGACTTTATATATACAAATTTTGACTTTATATAGTTAAATTTAGTCATCGTTGCATAACTTTTTCTCTACAATAGAAATTTAAAGACTAAATTCAACTTCCATTCCTACCACAAATATTTCTGGCGACTAAATAGAACCTTCTTACATCCAAAGTCGAGCTATTGAGCTGTCGCCTGCCTGCCTGAATAAGTCACCCTCGCCTCGCTCTTACTTTTTTACCGTTCATTTAATCATGGCTAGTGGCGGAAAAATTATAAAATGGAAGGAGGATTACACTGAGTATGGCTTTACTAGGGCGGCACGGTGGCGCAGTGGTAGCGCTGCTGCCTCGCAGTTAGGAGACCTGGGTTCGCTTCCTGGGTCCTCCCTGCGTGGAGTTTGCATGTTCTCCCCGTGTCTGCGTGGGTTTCCTCCCACAATCCAAAGACATGCAGGTTAGGTGGATTGGCGATTCTAAATTGGCCCTAGTGTGTGCTTGGTGTGTTTGTTTGTGTCCTGTGGTGGGTTGGCACCCTGCCTAGGATTGGTTCCTGCCTTGTGCCCTGTGTTGGCTGGGATTGGCTCCAGCAGACCCCCGTGACCCTGTGTTCGGATTCAGCGGGTTGGAAAATGGATGGATGGCTTTACCAAAACAATTATTGATGGCGAATCGATTATTCATAAAGCTTGAATTGGTGATCTGTTTTTCTGTGTTAACCTCATATTTTTTCATACTTCTTCTCAAACTAAGGTGGTGCGAGGGTAAAATGAATCGGGAAGCGCTGATCAATGTAATCGGTGTACCATGAAATCATGCATTGACAGAAGTTCCCCTTTGTTTGGAATGCAAAGTGTGATTAAATGCATTATTTTTTAACACGTTATGGAGCAGCTGTGCTTGTGCTAAGAAAAGGAAACATTTTAAAAATAACGTAACACGATTGTCAATGTAACCTTTTGTAAGTAGTGCCTGGAGGATTCAGTGTGGAGAAACTCTGGAGACAGCGTGTGTATTAACTTGTGGATTTTTCTGTGAGTATTTGGTGGCAGCGTCACAAAGTTGGTTCCTCAAGACGGCGTTAGCTGCAGAGCTCAGCTCACAGCAAAATTAGGTAAATGGGAGGTGAGATGATGACGTGACTCCCCCACCCGCCTTAACTGTCAATCCCCCACAAACACGGTCTCTCGGAATTTGCATAAGCACAGCCCTTCACGTGCAATTTTAACTTAGTTACAAAGTGATCAAAACTCTTGTTCTTATCCTGCGTCCTCTCATTAAACTTGTATCCCGCATTACCCGTGAGCATGACAAACGCCAGCGGCAGCCTGTATATGAACTTAATTTAAACTTTAGGTTTACACCATGCTTTGTTTCCGAAATAGCAGCACTCATGAATATGGTTGTATATGTCACTCGCTCGGTTCTTATTGTTTTGCTGCCTTCTCAATTATATAATGCATGTTTTCTTCAGTGCTTTTTGGAGCTCTTCCTGGTTTTCTACGTACTGCGTTGATAGTCAGTTCACGTGATTATGTGGGAGGCGTGATGATGTCACATGAAACTCCGCCCCCACGGCTTTCGAGCTCAACTCCATTACAGTAAATGGAGAAAAATAGGTTCCAGATATGACCATTACGCATAGAATTTCAAAATGAAACCTGCCCAACTTTTGTAAGGAAGCTGTAAGGAATGAGCCTGCCAAATTTCAGCCTTCTACCTACATGGGAACTTGGAGAATTAGTGATGAGTCAGTGAGTGAGTCGGTCAGTCAGTGAGGGCTTTGCCATTTATTAGTATAGATTCCCATGGTCATCTGGTAGCACTATGATTCCTAGTGTCTATTCTGCCTGAGAAGAGGACCAAGAGATGAAATGTAATCAAAAACCAGAAACAAGTTGAAACATTAAAGACAAAACTTTCTTGCACCAAAGCGTAATCTCTAACTGAAAATCAAAATCAGAGAGTAAGATCTTAGCCAGAAATTCATAAAGAAAATGTGAAGTATATTTGATAGTATTTTTAACCAAGTCACAAATACTGAACAAATATTTGCACAAGATTTAAAGGGTCACACTGATGATGGTGATCAATGTCTGAAACAACATTCGATTGCAACTGGGGGCAGTGTCCAGGCATCAGGAATCACAACATTGTAACTCCCAAATGCAAAACAAAATAACAATGCAGCACCGTTAATTAATTAATCATTATATTCTGGAAACATTATAATGAAAGGAAACAATACAGAAAAGTTCCAGAGAAAAGCAACCCATATTCCCAAGTACATTTTCATTCTTGAAAATTTATTTCATGAGAAAAAATCTTAAAAAGGGGAAATCATAACAGAGCCTTAGGAGCTCTGTTATTCCTCATCAGAGGAGCAACTTGTTGGAGGAAGGAATGGGAGAACAGCTGAATCGAGGATAAATGTAAGGAGGAAAGTATTTAAACTTCCTTACCTCCATACAATGAGGAATGTTTGACTTCTTTAGAATAGGATGGATGAACTGTCAGCTCTCATGGCAAGTCACGTATTGAGGAGAACTGGCTTAAATTTCTTATTCCAGGTGACATTTTAAATCTGGATGGATATCATCTGATATGATTAAACAGAGTGGAAAAAAAGGCAGAAGGGGACACTGGGGAGGTAAGTTACATCATCTTGAAGAAATGTTTATATTCCTCCCTCTTGCATATAGAGACTCAGCAATAAAAATGATTAACTATGTTACCAACAATCTAACGATGAACCATTCTGTATGTGATGACTACAACCACGGGACTTTGAAAGGAGCAGACAGACTTCCGTCAGTATATATGTTATGTTCCAATCATGGCCCAAGCAAGCTGGACCTGCATTATTTAAATGCCTTTAAATGTAAATCTGTAGTACAAAGGGGCAGATATTACCACCATCTGTGCCGTTGTACTTCCACCTACAAGCCTGATTTTTAATGGCAACAGATCTCGTATCATTAGCCAAATCAGACATCCTTATGTATGTTTAGGGGGCGTTGTTTGTTGTAATATTTCAATTTTCTTAATTTCCCCTTATGAACAAATTAAGGACTTTCTATTGTCATAGAATAAAATCCCAAACCAATAATATCCAATGCCAGGAAATCACCCAGATTCCAAAAGCCTTCTGGTTTCAATTTAGACATATTAAAATAACTACTTAATCATAATGTACATTCTAATTTCAGTACATACTATATTCTAATTATCCAGTGTGTGATTGTATATAAAAATCCATAGTAAATATCCATGTAGATATATTTTCACATTATCTATCGATCTTTAATATATTTTGACAATTCTTCTTGTCATTCTGTTGCTCCTGTACCCACAATTCTTCTCATCATGCATTCAAAAATATTTTTAGTGTGAAGATATTCAATGTTCTCTACATCAGTTTTTTACATTTACAAAAATATTCAATTAATAAAAAAGTTACAATTTTTATTTATTGTTCACTTTTTGATTTTAAATCATTAATGTAGAGCTTATCAACCAATATACTTACATGAAATTTGATTTGCAAATTTTTTTTTAATCTTCTGATAAACTATGTTATCAGCCAACTTGAAAGACCTTTACATTTTTTGGCCCTAAGTATAAGACCCGAGTTATTACAATGACAAAGGTTATGTGAAGATCACTTTTACTGGAACATTTTTCTCCCTATAGCTGTGAGATTTCAAAAACAATCAGCATTTTATTTTTCATCAAGTTGAAAAAGCTGTCTAAATTGAAGCATTTTACTTTCAAGGGGGAATCTGATCATCTAAAGCCAGCAGGGTTCTGCCTTAATAAGTAATAGGAGGAGTTCATATGGCTTTTAACAGATACCCTTCAAGCTATTTACAGCTCATCTCCCTATGATTTAATTGTACTTACCTTGCCTATGTATTTTTCATTGCCTTTTGTAGGCTGACTAGCAGTGAGTCGTCCTGTAAATGAGATGTATTATGTGAACAAGCACCTAAACTCTTTGAACAATTTTATATGCTTATCCCAGTTAGACTTTAAAGTAGAGAATAACTAGGGCATCCATTAGTGAGTTGCTGCTGTCTAACAGGATTTCAATTAATGATTACCAACTTTAGGGGCTGCCTAACAAGTATCTGTTAGTCACTCACTGCAACTTCACACTGTGCCCTCCATATCTTAATATGTGTATTTCCTTACACAAAATAATTTTTGAGAATTAAAACTCCTTTGTGACAGTATAATTTTAAATAAAAAGTGCTTCCCACAGGTAATCCTTAATTTGTGGTAAAAAGTGGAAGTTCAAAGACACAAAGTCCAGCCAGTTTGGCAGATGTCATAACAGTTTGAAATGCTAATGCTTCAAAGCATGAAGAGCAACTTGTGAAGTGTTTGCCAATGCATTGTCATTGTGACACCACACTTCCATTTGACACATCTTTTTTGAGCAATGTCATCTTCCAGCTGTTTGATGAAATTTGCATGTAGCACAATGTCACATCTCCAGAAGTTGGTACCATGTGGTTATAAATATTTTTTTTCAGTAGCTGAACCTAAACAGCAATAGGATGACAGTATATTGCTCAAATAGTGGATTTGTTATGTTGACTCAGTATACCCCTGGTGGAAAAAGATGACAATAAATGCCCAACTATTTTGGTATAGGGTAGCATTAGCAAAAAAGTACAAAAAATAATTTTCACTCTCTGCCAGAATAGTGGGCATGGGCAGGGTCTCTAATACACATTCTTGCAACAATTAGATTTTTTTTCGTATCAATAAATAATAACATAACATTCCTAAACCTGCTTAATCCAATACCAGGCAATAAACAATATTTCCAAAGATGTAATAAGTAATGACTGGACAATGACATTACTGTAATTATTACTTAAAAGGAAAAAGTTTTATCTTACTTGACCCATAGCTCATATCATTGTTTCTTAACAGTTATCAATTGTAATAAAACATTATTTATATTGTATAGCTCTGTATTTCACCATATCATAATTTAAAGTAACAAAAATGTATTTATCTCATTTTACCTTTTAATCTGGTAACCCTTCTCTCTTAAAGGAAAAGTGTAGCTCTCATTTTTGTGTGTAATTACTGGACCCAAAATACAATAATACTGGAAAAATAACACTCTTCAATTACAGGTAAATAATCCCAAATCAACTCAGTATTTCTGTAAGCAAAAAAAAAAAAATTAAACAATTGTTTAAAATTTCATGCTAAATTGCATGTAAAATACTGATCTAACTAATATATGATGAATATTTGTAGACCAACTTTAATTGGGCATTTAGTTTTAAAGTCTAGGAGATGCTCACAATATTCCAAAAGCCAAAATCAAAATGGCTCCCTAAAATAGGTATATGTTAACCAAAAGATCTCTAAATATGACCCAGGAAAAAAAAAAAAACTTTAACTTGAGATTTGCTTCATTGATTTGTTTCTTTTCATTTTTATTATTATCTTTATTAGTTACTAGCCATACTATAAAAATATTTGCTATCTCTTGCCCTATGTGCACTTTCAGCACTTTTCCAGATTATTTACGTGTGTGAACGCTTCTTCTCTGCCGCTCCCTCTCTCAAATGTGTTCCTGTAATGACTGTATCTAAGATCCACTCATTTTTTTCGAGACAGTGTCCTCGCATCCTGTCTGCTTTTATACTTGCAGTCTTTGAAGGTATTTTCCAGATGCCTTCCAAGCCGTTTCTCTTCCTAGGTGTCTCACTCTTGCACTTCCTCCTTTGCTGTGTCACCAATGTTTTTAAAATGACCTATCAGATTGCTCAGAGGGACATGACACTCAGACTGTAGTGTTTTTATTATATAATTGATTTATTTTTATTTTTAATCACAACAAAGTCATAAACTTTCTCCTTCATATGTTAGGCAAAGATCAATCAACAGATCATACATATGCTTAGTAACATAATAGCAGCTGTGATGTCATATGTCAAAGTGCATAAACATGGCAAAATATGTGACACAGCAAAGCAGGCCTCAATCACTCTACCATAATAACACCACTGATGCAAAATACACAGAAATTGGAAATGTAATTAAATCCACATAATGGAGAAATATAATTCCAAAGCATTGGACAGAGGCAGTGGTGTTGTAAGAATTATGTTTCTGGATTTCTCTACCATCCAACCTCTGCTCCTTAGGAACAAGCTGACAGAGATGGGAGTAGATTCATACCTGGTGGCATGGATCATGGACTATCTTACAGACAGACCTCAGTATGTGCATCTCGGGAACTGCAGGCCTGAAATTGTAGTCAGCAACACAGGAGCGCCGCAAGGGACTGTACTTTCTCCGGGCCTGTTTAGCCTTTATACATCGGACTTCCAGTACAACTCGGAGTCCTGCCACGTGCAAAAGTTTGATGACAACACTGCTATCGTGGGCTGCATCAGGAGTGGGCAGGAGGAGTATAGGAACCTAATCAAGGACTTTGTTAAATGGTGCGACTCAAACCACCTACAACTGAACACCAGCAAAACCAAGGAACTGGTAGTGGATTTTAGGAGACCCAGGCCCCTCATGGACCCCATGATCATCAGAGATGACTGTGTGCAGAGGGTACAGACCTATAAAAACCTGGGAGTGCAGCTGGATAATAAACTGGACTGGACTGCCAATACTGATGCTCTGTGCAAGAGAGGACAGAGCCGACTATACTTCCTTAGAAGGCTGGCATCCTTCAACATCTGCAATAAGATGTTGCAGATGTTCTAAAGGCGCTGAGCAGGCTCCTGTCAATCATGGAGAATCCACTGCATCCACTAAACAGTATCATCTCCAGACAGAGGAGCAGCTTCAGCGACAGACTTTTGTTACTGTCCTGCTCCACTGACAGACTGAGGAGATCGTTCCTCCCCCACACTATGCGACTCTTCAATTCCACTCGGGGGGGTAAACGTTAACGTTATACAAAGTTATTGTCTGTTTTACCTGCATTTTTATCACTCTTTAATTTAATATTGTTTTTTATCAGTATGCTGCTGCTGAATATGTGAATTTCCCCTTGGGATTAATAAAGTATCTATCTATCTATCTATCTATCTATCTATCTATCTATCTATCTATCTAAAAATACCAAAAATAGCAGGAAATAGTGATGAAATGTAACAAGAACTTGTCAAATAGTAAAACACTTTTGAAGGAAGACTGACAAAGCAGGTCCACATAACTTCCTTTTTTTATTTTATTGACTTCAAAGTTTCATTGCAATGCATATAATTACAAATCAATAAAACATACAGTACTGCATCCTATTCATATTTTACACTCTCAAACCTAAGAAAACAGATTAAGAATAATCTTTCTCACCAGAATAGCAATGTTTCTACTTCTCAGTTAAGTAATGAAAAAGTTAATAAATGTTTTCCAGATCCCTTTAATTGTTTGAATTCTTCTTCATGATTCTTTTACTTGTGCCAGATAAGCAGCATTGTGTAACTCATTACAAAAGATTGCACTCACTATGTCTTTACTGTATGTTCCATCAGGCATTACTTCTCATAGAGCTGTTTGAGCATTAGGAATTATTGTTTTCCACAATGAGAACCAACAGGGGAGAGTCCCAAATCACATAACTTAGTGAAGCAATGAGCCTACCTAAATACATTTTGGGTACAGTCTGAGGCAAGAGAAATTTGTGTGACATACAAGCTTGGATTGTGTTAGTCAATGTATTGAACACAATGAGGAAGAATGTATTTTAATTGTGAAAGCTAACTTCCATTGTTTGTCTGAGAATCTAATTGAAAGTTCTTATTCCCAGGTACTGTCTCAGATTAATGAGAAGTATATCTATTTGAAAACATTAGTATAGTATGGAAATACTACATATATTTTTATCACAGCTGTTATATTTGCACAGTAATAAAGATTTTAGAATAAACAATATTTTTTATAATGCATTTCATTCACCTTGCTAAATTAGCATGAAGACATTCATAAATAGTTTATCAGGTTTAACTATGAGTAGATCTTTAAGTCAGTAAGTAATTATGATTCCTACATATGTGAATTGCTGACGGACAGTTAATAAGAACTGATTATACAGTATTTAAGCTAGTGTACAGGTATATTTAAAGCACATAATATACAATTAATACATATGTGAGTAAAGAGTACAGGTCTATAATCTACTCTATATATTGTCACACATGTGTGCATGGGAGTTAGCTAAAGGGCTGGAATGAGGGCAACTCCGAATCAGACAGGGATGTGGCAGAGTGAACTGATTCTTTTTCTCACTTTCCTACAGACCATTTACGGGAAATTCCACCTGGCCCTGTTGACGTCACTTCTGGGTCAGAACCAATGGATGAAGACCTTTCCAGTTCTGGCCCTTTTTGATCTCATGTCTGGGCCCGAGCCAATGGTTGAAGACCCTTCTGCTCCTGGCCCCTTTGACGTCACCTTCCTATACTGACCTTTAAAAATCTCCACCTTTTCCCTATTCCCTTAGTTCTGTTTTGGACTCTGATCTGTGTACATCACTTGTTTTTTTTCAATTTTGCAGCCAGGATACACAATATACAGGTGACTGCCCCAAACCTTACTATGGCTCTTGTTCCAGTTTGTGAAAGTGGCATAGTTGGCAGGATACATGGATCCCCAAGGAGAAGGGGACAGGACCTGAAGCCAAACCAGGTGGAAAAGCACCATGGCCGAGTTTCCGAGTGGGTGCGGTGTACTGGGATTCGGAAAGACCAGGTACAGGCTCCGCATCCAAAACACATCACCGGGCAGAAAAAAAATGGGGAGTGTTTGGGAGGGGCACACAGAATTGGGCAATTCCCTAGGGGGAAAGTGAAGGGGGCTTACTATGATATCTCCTACTCATACGGCCAAGGCCTCAATGAAATATGGGGCATCACCAGTCTGGCAGGTTGCTAAGGTAAGAGATTGGCATTTAAACCCTCAGAGGCTGACCCAGTCACAGGCTATGGCTCTGTGGAAGGATGTAGGGGAGTGGCTGAAACCGTTCCACAATACGGCCCTACAAATGGTGCAGCAGGTGGCCTGCTACCTATTGCTTGCCAAACTACCAAGTAATGTTTCCCAGGCAGTCTGAGGAACATTTAAAAATATGACAGAACTTGTTGTATTCATTGAGAAAACCAGGACAGCCTTGCTATCTGGGAGGGCAGAACGGCTCTTTAGTGGACGCCCAAGGGAGTATGGGCGTCTCTGCCCCCTCCCTTACTCTGCCCCCTCCCCCTCCCAAGGGAGTATGGGCGTCCCTGCCCCCTCCCTTACAAACAGGAGTCTGTGTCGAAGTCCCTGGGTTCACGGGCATGCATGAGGGACAGTGCAGAGAGATAGAGAGAGAGGAGGTTGGTGTGCTCTGACGAATCCGCTGACGGTCCCGCATACAGGGGTGGTATTTTTAAACAGGTATAAAACCAAAGCCTTATTCGATTCTGGCAGCAACATTTCCATTGTTGCCCGCTGGTTCGTGCTACCGCGACAGTGGTTAAAGTTTAAGACCAATCTAACCTGCATCCACGGAGAAATCCGCTGGTACAGGTCTGCCACCTGTATCATCAGTTGCGGAGGATCTGTAAAGAAATTAACTGTAGCGGTCCTCCCAAATCCACCACTCCTGGTGATACTGGGGCAGGACTGGTCTGATATTAAAAGTGGTTGGGCACATACCAATCCTAAGTCGAATTTGGGTCTAATTATAGACGGGGAGGAACCGTCTCAAGCTGCCTCCATGCCATGTAGCCAGCCAGCACAGAGAGACGAAGTGGCCTCCCTGAGTGATGCATGTGCGTCTGTGGATCATCCTCCAAACTCCGCAAAGGTACCATCTCAGGTCGAGAGGGCGCACTGTCGCTTATCTTTTCTTCTCCTTTTTCTGCAGCAACACAGAGAAGATGTGCCCTGAGGGCACCTGACCTCTGCCCTTTCTGCTTTTTCTTCTAGATATTGTGAGGCAGAAGGAGGTGTCACTCTGCAAGCAGAGCATTACAAAGATAGAGATCCTTTGATCTTAGCTAAACTTTATCTATGCCTGACTGTGGCTATTTTGCTGTTATTATTGTGTTGTCTTTACACCTGTGAACACTGGTATTTTCGTTAAACTTTCAAGAAGGATGAACGATTTGGTGCCCCAGCATTTCTTTGTCTGGGACTTGCAGTTCATCACTCTTCTGCAACATAAATAACATTAATGGTCCTAAATTAAAAGAGATGTATTTTAAAATGTCGCCTGGACAGCCATTTGAGCCTCCCAGTTTGCAGGTATGTAACACCTCTAGTTTTTGGAAGTCAAACGTTCATCTCATTTAATTAAGATGTCTAAAAATGTAGTAATTCTATTTTATTCAAAAAATCAACTAAATAATTATTTTCATTACATTCTGATAAGTCAAAAACATTGCAATACTTTGTAAATGTTTCATTTATCTCTTTATATTCAATCACTTTGGTTCTAGCTGCATTGTTGAATTCACTAATAGAGTTCTACATTTTTTCCTGTATTTGATGAGCTAAAATCTTTGTAGTATTTTATCCATAATCATAATAAGAATAGTGAAAGTAATAGTTTGTCCATTTCTCTTGTGTACTTTGTGAATAAGCAGAGTCTTTTTGTAAGGTTCAGTAGTAGAGGATTATGCATATTTATCAATAATTGCAGACATGAGATTAAGTAGTTCTGCTTCTTTTACTATTTGTAATTTAATTTTCTAGGACGAAAGGGAAATCCTTTTTTCCCCTCAGGAATACTTTACATTTTTCATACATATATTTAAAGACAAATTTATTTCAACAAAGTAACAATTTGTGTAGAGATAAAATTATAACAATCTGTAGCAGTAATGGATTAAATCAGCAATTGGGAGTTGAAATAGTATTCACAAGTGGAGCTTGATATTGTAAATGTTCGGATAACTGAGGCATGGTTAGAAATAATGCTGGAGCTGTAACTGCAAGATTTAACAGAGGGTGACATTATAAAGAAACAGTTCATTTGTGAGAAACTGGAAATAAATATGTATATTGTCTGGAATCGCGATGTGCAAACCCCAGTGCATTGCCTCAAGGTTGTCAAACTACAGAAATGTTTGTAACATCAACAAACTCATCGAAATGCATTGCAGTCACTTCTGAAGGTGAAACTGATCTAGCTTTGATTTTTGATTATAATGGTGAAATGGTCTTTTTAAGTGTCCCTAATGGCTAGGTAAATCTCTGACATAAAGAATATTATCTCTACCCCGACAGTTTATCTTGTTCACTGCTACCAAACATGTACAACATGCATGTGGATTCCTCACTCCTTCCTAAGTGCATAATTGTTGACCGGAATTTGCCCAATTTTACTTACAAAAATATAATGACCTTCTAAGTTGGAGATGACTAAAGGGATTTTCTATTAGTTTTACTGGATCAGCATGAAATTTAGGAGTTATCGTTGACACTAGCACATCATTTCAAACACACACTGGAAAACTATCCATAACATGTTTTTTTCCATCTTAAAAATGTTGGAAGATTAGGACATTTTCTAAATATTTAGGATACAAAGAAATTAATTCATACATGTATTTTTAGTAGAACTGACTATTGCAATGCAATGATTATTGGCTGTTCTTTTTTTGTTATGCAGCTTTCAGTTAATTCAAAATGCTGCTGCAAGAATTATTACACAAACCAGAAATTACAAACACATAACTGCAGCTCTCAGTTTATTACACTGGCTCTCAGTTAAACTTAGTCCTGATTTCAAAATCCTCCTTTTAACTTATAATGCCTTAAATGGCCAATGACCTGCTTACTTTTCTGATCTTATCATTACTTACAAACCAGAGCACACATTAAGATCTTAAGATACCGGCCTCCTTAAGATTCTAAGGATTAATAAAATAACAGTAGGAGGCTGAGCTTTTAGTTAGGAATGATCTGCCTGCTAATATAAGAGATGCGTCTTCAGTTTCACCTTTTAAATTCAGGTTGAAGACTCAATACTTTAGTCCAGCAGACCTTGACTAGAGCTGCTGATTAGCTGTACATATTGTATGTCTGTGGTTAGTCATTTGTACAGAAATATAAATAACACAATGTTTTTAAACATTTACTACGCCCCCCCAATTCTGTTTCTTTTCACGATATATGAATGTGGCATCTGGCCACTGCCCTACTGCCAGGCTGCTCACCTGCATATGGAAAAGTCATCTTGGATTAAGAAGAATTGGAATCATCATTTTTGACTTTCTCTTTAACAATTTTAATTCCCTCAGTTTTCAGTTAATTAGTTAATTAATGGACAGATATTGCTGGTTTCCATTTATGTTTCATTAGTTTCTTACTTGTCCTCTGTGTGTTTTAACAAATCTGCATTTATATGTGTACCAGTTCTGTATTTAGTAATTAATATAATATGTGTAATATGTGTAATATGTTATAATATTAACAGTGCTCAGAGCCTACATTCAGTGAAGAGGGCTATACAAAAAATAACTTGTGTTGTTTTGCATTTCTGAACTTCTTACTCCTCTACTTTAATAGACATGCAGTAATTTGTAAATGCTACTGAATTTCTCTCTTGAGACAAATTAAACAAACAAAAATCAAAAAATGCTCAGGTCTAGACGGAATAAGTGGCTGTCTGCTTCACTACTGTGCAGAAGAGCTCTTTCCAATATTCCACTCCATATTTGAAATGTCCTTGGATTTACAGCAAGTGCCCAGCCTATGGAAACAGGCAACTGTTATTCCATTGGCAAAATTTAGACAAGTGGCATTAACTTCTCATAACATGAAAACCTTTGAGAAGTTAATTAAGAAACAACTACTTAACAAAACTGACTCTCTTCTGGCCTCTGACCAGTTTGCATACAGAGCAAATAGGGGTGTGGAGAACACCACAGCAACACTTAGGAAATTATTGTATGAACACTTGGAAGGATCAAAAAACCATGCAAAACTGCTGTTTTATAGACAGCAGGTTTTGACATGATTTAACTCCACATTTTAGTTGAGTAACTGATTGATCAGTTCTGTTTGGATCCTAACTTGGTGTGGTTGATTCTGGAGTTTATAACAAACAGAACACAAAGAGTAAGTGTTAATGGCTATTTCTCTGACAGATTAAGTACATCTGTGGGTACTCCACAAAGGCACATCTTGAAATTTTCAGACAACTCTGTCATTGTAAGTCTTCTACAAGATAAGGAAGACAGTCATGGCCCTATTGTCAATGAATTTGTACAATGGTGTGATCACTCTAACATACAACTTAATATTTCCAGTACAAGAAAAAGATATGTTTGTAGATTTCAGGTGCTTTCCACCATCCACTGTCTCATATTTAATTAAAGGAGAGACAGTGGAGATAGTTAGAGTGATACAAAAATCTGGGAACAATCTTTGATAACGAACTAAAATTTGATCATAACACAGTGCAAATCTGTAAAAAAGGGCAGTTACGACTTTTCTTTCTTAGGAAACTCAACTCTTTCAAAGTGTATAAAACCATAATGACACTTTTTATAAGTTTTTTATTGAATCTATTGTCACATTTGCTTTTATCTGTTGCTTTGGAAAACTCAGCAACAAGAATATAAATCATTGTAACAACATTGTAAAAATTTGCAGTAAAATTATTGGTTCACAGTAGACGGCTATCACTGAAATGTATGCAACATTTAAGAAAGAAAGCCAACTCAATTCTGTCAGACAGTAGCCATCCTATTTTTTTTTAGCATTCCAGCTGTTGCCATCAGGCTGAAGATTTAGGCTTCCAAATGTAAAGACTGAAGAACTATTTCATTCCTTGAGCTATAAACATTTTAAATTCTGTTACTTGTGGAGATGTTGCTAATTGTTAAATTCTGCATTATTATTTTGTATACTTTTGAAAGCAATTATTCCTCTTTGTATTGATTTTGAATGTCTGTTTATGCAATAACATTGGCTGTCAAATGTTGTGTCTTTGTTGTATCTATTAGATCTCTGTAACAATGTCTTCTGTTTTTGTACTTTAATGCTGCAAACAACTTTCCCTCTAGTATAATAAAGTCTACCTAAATCTAAACCTAAACCTAAAAATATACAGATAGATAGATGTGCAGTAAAGCTATCTATCTATCTATCTATTACTGTTCTCCCTGTCAAAATTCTCAATAGACAGCAATATACTCAAATCTCAGCATCTAGGCGATTCATCCATAACAGGAAATCTGCACATATTACTGTTCTTTTTTAGTTACACTCTCCTTACACTTTATATATCAGCTTCTTTTCCTCAGATTTTCTGGCAGTGGTCTTCTCTTTTTTACCCATATGCTACTGTCTATTGTGGGCACCTGAAGCCGCATGCATAACTCCGTGAGTGGAATTCACAGTAAAACATGGCGTAAGGACAAAAGCGGAAATGTGTGTACACACAAAAAAATTCAGATGCATAAGTCTCTGCGTTCGTCAACTTCCACATTCTTCCGTTCCGTAAATCCCGGTCAGCATGAAAAGTAATGCATGTGCACGCGCCTGCTGCCCCACCCGAAGTCCTCCCAGAATTATGCCTCTTTGAATATGCAAATCAATATAAATAGTCCTTAAGCTCAGAGTTCTGTGAAAAGGCAATGGCAAAAGCTTGGGGGAAAATAGAAGAATTTCAGCGAATACCAAGTTGAGGCAAGGAAAAACATGCTATTTGTTGGCTTAAACAGTGGTATAAACAACAAAAGGAAGTTGATCGAGTATCGTAGAGTGTCAGAGAAACTCGAAAGCTCAAGTTCACAAAGTTGCACAGTGCCCGAAATAAAAAAGAAGTTGTCACATATCAAAGTCATCGTGAAAAGGCGAGTCGTAGCCCACTATCTGAGTGTCATATGAAAGCTTATAAGGGTACAGAGAAAAGAAAAAAAAATAGGGACACAGTGAGAGAAAAGCTTGAAATTTCAACTTTAATTTTGAAATTTCCACTTTAATCACGTAGTTTATTTTGTCATTAAAGCAGAACATCATAAACTTCATCTTTAAATTGTTTAATTTACTAGTTTCTCAAATTCCATCGTAACTAAAGTAGCACGTTAAATGCTTAGTTTTGTATATGTTCTTATATGTGCTCTTTGTGTGTGAATCACTATATGCTTCTTAAACGGGCCTTCTCTTCCTCCAACAGGACACAGAATCCATAACATTCATGATATTACAGCTCTCTGAATAATTAAAATACTGAGATGTATACTTGATATCATTTTCATGATGATAGGAGTTAAAGCATGTTATTAAACATGGGAATACGGTGACACAGTGATAGTGACGAGCTGGCGCTCTGTCCATAGATTGTTCATGCCTCCCGCAAGATGCTTGCTGTGCCGTGCATGACCTTCAATGAAATAATCTTTCAAACGTACTAACCTCCAATTCCTGTCCTTCCTTTTCTTTCTCCAAGTAACCAATTGCCACACAAACAGCTCTGTAATAAATGTTAAGCCATCTGTAAGCTTAGAACACCAATTCTTCAAAACTTTTAAGGAACATTATCTTTGTACATGTTTAATTATTCTATTCATCTATCCTTCCAGAGTCGCACCAGCCCCAGCAAGAATACACCGCGAAGCAGGAACAATCCCTGAACTAGCTATCGCTGTGCCACCGTGTCCTCACATGTTTCATTATTAACAATATAGATTATTTAAATGATGTTAACATTTTATCTGTATAATGTAATTAACATATTTTGCTGCATTTCATCTTAAAAATGATATCGTCATCATATGTAAATACGCGCTTTATAAAGTGGCTCAGGTTGTGCAATATTATAACGGTATCGCAAGTTACGGTATCGTAAGTACAAATAGTTCTACCATGAGCACTTAATGGACTGATTGAGTGCGTTTATAGTTCTTGGGATGAAACTGTTTCTGAACTGCGAGGTCAGTACAGGAAAGGCTCTGAAGCATTTGCCGTATGAGAGAGGTTCAATAGACAGCATGGCTGAGGCAGCGTGTGCTTGATGCTATACCAATAATTCTCTTTCCTATCAGCTGCTGTAGAGCTGTGATTCCACTCTCAGATACAGTGATATAAGTGTAAGAGTGGTGCAGTGAGAGTAATATGGAAAAAGATGACGCACTGTGGCAACCCCTAATGGAAGCAGCTGAAAGAAGAAGAAGAAGAAGGTGCAGTGAGAGTAACAACACTAAAACAGCTATGGTATTTGGAATAGTTTGGCCATTTCGTGGACCATTACAATTAATTAATTAATTACAATCAGATGCCTTAAACTTATAAACAATATGCGGTTAATTTCACTGTACGTGATAAAGCCATGTCAGGGATGTGGATCTAAAAAAGAAAGGGAAACCACACTGGAACAAAAACACTGCTTTGACACTGGGTGCCGCCAGTTTGCAAAACCGAGCGGAGAACTTGCGTACAGCAGGGTTTGAGCTACCATGAAAATGTGTGTGGCTTTACACCAAGTTTAGGTTTTATACATCCCTATTTGAGCGTGGAAACGGGACTACGCAACATTTTTGTGCGTACGCACCATTTATACATGAGGCCCCTGGTCTTTCAGAATAGTTATTCTCAAACTATAGAACACTGTTTCACAACTCTTCAGCAACTGCACAAGACTTTTCTCTTTCAAGTCTAAACTTCAAACATCACTGTTCATTTAGTATTGCCATACATTTATTAGGACTTAACAGTTTTATATTAAATATATACTTATTTTGCCTTTTTTCTTTTTTATTACTTAATATTTTGTCTGTACATTTCTGATGTTACTAATAAGTTATTTAAACTCTGTTATGTTTGTATTGTATAATCTAAAATATTTAGTTTTCTCCTATAGTATTCCTTGTACCTATTGGTTATTTAATTTTGTAAAGCAGCCTTAAGTTTTTGATTGGAGGAGGTTTAGGATGGGGTGATACATAAATAAATACTATTACTGTCAGTATTTTTAATATAGACAAGGATAACCTAGTCAAATCATGGTATCCTATAACTTATGTAGTGAGTATTACAAAATGGAAAATGTCATTCATCCATCTATCCATATGTAGAAATATTCATTTTTCCCTCCACTTATTATCCAGGACCTACAGAGAATGCAGTTTGTTGTGTTTTTTTGAAATGTGGCTAACAAATAGCATCCCAGATGCTAAAGTGGAGTTACCTGGGTTTAGCACAGTTAGAGCGGACAGAGACACAAATACCTGCGGGAAGCGGAAACGACGAGGACTTGCTCTCTATGTGAACAGAAAATGGTGCAACCCTGGACGTGTAAACGTCAAAATTTCCACTTGCTCCAGGGACATCGAACTGTTGTTATTCTTTACATCCCTCCTCGCGGGTGACATCATCCACTCCACTGTTGCTAAACTACAAACACAGCACACCATGTGACGCTGGACAAAACATTACCTGCCTTCTCCCAGTATGTGGATTGTAACACCCGGGAAAATAGGACTATTGACATACTGTATACAAACGTTAAAGATGCATACAGCGCCACCCTGCTGCCTGCGCTTGGGAAAGCAGATCATAACCTGGTTCTGCTTCAGCCTCACTACAAACCAAGAGTGAGGGAGCTACCTACAACCACATGCTCATTCAGGAAGTGGTCCCCTGAGGCAGAGCAGGCTCTGAGAGACTGCTTTGGAACTACAGACTGAAATATTCTGCAAGGGGTCACATAATGAGAACATTGAGGAGGTTGTTGACTGCACTACTGACTACATCAACTTCTGTATGGACATTGTAGTTCAAGTAAGAACAGTACGCTGTTATGCTAACAATAAGCCATGGATTACAAGTGACATCAAGGGCCTTTTGAACTAGAAGAAAAACATTTTAAATGCGGTGATCAGCATGAGCTCAAGCGCGTGCAGAAGGAACTCCGAGTCCAGCTCAGGGCGGCAAAAAAGCAGTACAGGAGAAAACAGGAGCAAACGTTGCAGAATAACAGAAAATCACTGGCTGCAGCTCGAAGTGGGGTGCCACCATCGAGAGAGACGTGGAGAGAGCAAACCTGATGAACAACAGGTTTGACCACCCTAACCCACTCTGACCTAGGAGTACTGCATCCTCCACCCATCCTTCTGCTGATACCAGCATAGGAGAGAGTTTCCCCCCCACCCACAATTACAGCAGCCCAGGTAAGCAGATGGCTGAAACTTTTGTGCTTTGTGTAAAGCAATAGATCCAGATGGAGTATCGCCACGACTGTTAAAGGCCTGTGCGTTGGAGCTGGGGAGTCCTATACAGCGCATCTTCAACCTAAGCCTGGAACAGGGGAGAGTCCCGAGGCTTTGGAAAACATTGTGCATCACACCAGTCCCAAAGGTATCACGTCCTAGTGAGCTGAATGACTTCAGGCCTGTTGCCCTGACGTCACATGTGATGAAGACCATGGAGCGGCTTCTTCACCATCTGAGGCCACAGGTTCGCCATGCCTTTGACCCTCTGCAGTTCGCATACCAGGAGAAGGTGGGAGCGGAGGATACCATCATCTATATGCTACACAGATCCCTCTCCCACTTGGACAGACGCAGCGGTGCAGTAAGAATTATGTTTCTGGACTTCTCTAGCGCCTTCAACACCATCCAACCTCTGCTCCTTAGGGATAAGCTGACAGAGATGGGAGTAGATTCATACCTGGTGGCATGGATCATGAACTATCTTACAGACAGACCTTAGTTTGTGCATCTCGGGAACTGCAGGTCTGACATTGTGGTCATTGTGGGACTGCATGCCCAACCTACCTGGAAAGGGGTCTCTCTTTCAACTGCCTTTCCCAAGGTTTCTTCCATTTTTTTCCCTATAAGGGTTTAATTGGGAGTTTTTCCTTGTCTTCTTAGAGAGACAAGGCTGGGGGCTGTCAAAAGGCAGGGCCTGTTAAAGCCCATTGCAGCACTCCTTGTATAATTTTGGGCTATATAAAAAATAAATAGTATTATATTGTATTGTATTGTACATTACACAAACAGTAAAGATTTACAAAGTCTGCATACTTTTTGTGCTTTTATTTTACTGTAAACTTAACTGCTGATATTATGAAAGAGCATGTGCAGACTTTATTATATAACTCCAGAAGAAAACAAACAAAAAAAAAAAAAACAGAAAATAAAGGTCACTGTTTGAGGTTTGTATATTTTTTTGTGTCTATGTTGAGTTGACAGGAAGACTTCCTCACATTCAATAGACATGCAGGTTAATTGTCATTCCAAACATGATTGTGCTCCACTGAAGCCAACATTTTAGCAGTTGTAGGCATGGCATGCTTGTTATTTCCATTTATGATTTCCAGGGGTGTTTCTCAATACTTTATTTTCTGCCAGCTAATTTCCTCCCATTCATTAACTTAACAGAACTCCAGATTCTTGAAAAGGGAAAAAAACTACTTCAGAAGAAGTGTAATGTAATTCTCAAAGATAACATTTTTTTCTGCTTTTTTTTTTATACCAAGATACATATTTTTTCAGTTTGAGGTGTTGCATGTTTTGGCATTGTATTATGTTTATGCTAGAAACTGACATGGGTATAGTGGGTTTTAAATGCAGGTTTATTAAATCTGATCAAATCAATATAGCTTAATTGCACCACACTCATAAATCACAAGTCACAAAAGAGGCACTCAGGAATTCAAAGCAAAAGCCTATTATTTGTGCTGTCATTCAGCCAAAAACATGTCATTGTAGAATTTTCCAATGATTTGGTTTTCTTAGTCTCCCAATACTGGATACACTGGAAAGACCTGAAGAAAACATTTCTAAAAAACAAGGATAAAAGCAGGAGAAAAAAAACAAGTCATTGCAACAGTAAAAATTTACTTAAGAGATCACAAAGAAGCCCTCCCATATATAGGCACACACACACATGCAAATACATAAATATATATGTGTGTGTGTGTAACACTCCAGCAAAAGAGAATGACAAAGAGTTGGGGCACCACAATTGCCATTTTGATTTGCCAAAGAACAACACAAAAAAGAAATATGGCCAGAACACTGGTCTTCAAGAAACAACTTGTTCATACACAAATCTAATGTGACTAGCAGTTTGAGGTATGGCCAGGTCTTACATGTATCTGGGACTGGACTTATCAGTGGAAATGAAAGTGACATCAGCGCTTCTCCAGCCTTCTGTCTTCAAATCTGAGGGAAAAGTGTAAATGACAGCTCAGGGTGGAATCAAAAATGTTATAGAAGCCTATTCCTATATATATATATATATATATATATATTGTGGTGGATGGCCGGCCATTTATCCTGGCCAATACCCCCAAGCCGCCAGGTGGAGCCCTCCTGGGGCCACAGGAGGGAGCTGCAGGGAGGACCGAAAGCTTCTTCGTGCCCTGTGACCCGGAGGTTCGTCACAGGAAGAGCAACGGACTTCTGGGTTGAAGAAAAGGACTATTTACCCTGACCCGGAAGGAATAAGGACTTGTGGACTGTTGGGCAGAAACACTTCCGGGTCAGGAGATATAAAAGGACTGTGGGAGCTCCCAGATGGCGAGCTGAGCTGGGTGGAAGGAAGGGTGGCAACGCGTCTGGGAGCTGGAGGATTGGTTTATTTGAGAATTGTTGATTTATATGAGTATTGTGGTGGAGAGTGTGCTTTGTGCACTGTGGAAGAAAAATAAAGTCAACATTTGGACTTTTACCTGGTGTCTGGAGTCATGGGCAGGGGTTCAAGGGAGCGAGAGCGCCCCCTATCGTTCACAATATATATATACATATATACTGTATACAGGTATACATATTGTCAAACATGTATATCTGAGAGACAACCTCAGAGCTCATTCAATAGCCGTTACACTCCAAGGCAGAGGGTGGCACCATTGTCTAATTATTGTCTAATACCATTTCTGATAGCTCTTCCATCTCTGATGTCATCTAATGTTTTCGACCTCCTGAACCCTCCCCTTCTGGCTTGAAGACGCCATAACTGGCAGTAACACTGTCTTGGAACTCAGTCTGTAGAAAGCTCCTGTCTGAACAGGCCAAATTGCAATCTTTTCTTTTGTTTTTTTTCCATCAGAGAATAGACAGAAGTATTAAACCTTGTTTAAATCATCAAATTAATAGATGACATGAGTAAAATATTTGAAATTATCAACGGAAGTGATAATGTGTTGCCAATTATTTTAATCCATCATTCAGCAAAAATATGAGGGTACATAGAGTTTTGTTAAAGGTAAATTTCAAACAAATATTACAAAAATATCTTATCTAAGACAACTGCTGGTACATTTTATAATTTACTACTGTATCTAACAGAAGGGTCTTTGAGATTTTTAAATGTCAGCTGGACACTGTGTTGGGCTGAATGGCCTATTTTTATAAAGACTGTTACTTTGTTCCTATGTGATTTATTGAACAATAAAATGGTGTAGAAATCTTTTTTTTGATATTTAATTTTCATATTTCGAAAAAGCTGTTAAAGACCTATTTAAAGTAGCATGCCCTTTTCTTTTTTTTGTAAACTGGACTGTCTGAAATAATTCAGATATCTATATGAAACATTCTGGGGACTATCACATTAGCAGCATTCCTTTCTTTGCTTTAATATGTTCACAAGACATTTCATCTTTGAAAAATTAGTACATTGGTCTGTTGCTATACTCAGAAGAATTAGTTGTGGAAAAAAGTAACTTTGAAATGTAAATATGTAGAAATTTGCATAATAATGTATAAAAATTCATAAGAACAAATTGCACAAAATCACAAGCAAAATATTCAAGGTGCTATGATTTAAAAAACAAACATTATTATTATAAACCTAGGAAAACTCATAAATATAAATGTAAGACTAAATGATGACAATTATGTAAGTTGTTAAATTGTACTGCCATATAGGAGCAATGAAATACATTGTTTTCAAATGCCAGAAAGACAAAATAACCAAATTACCCAAATCCAAAATTTTAATCAAAAAGTGAAAACTGTTAGCAACAAAGTTGTTACAATAAATCCCTTAATTAATACTGCAAGAATATTGCTTTTAATCCAAAGTCTTGGACACCAGGAGGAGTACATCACAATCTTACATAGAATCAAATAAATGACAATGCACAACGTCCTGGAGTGATGTTGTAAGAATGGATAAGCACAAAATAGCCACCAAACTTGAAACCAACCTAAAATGGGAGCACCGACAACAAACAAAAAAGAAAGTGAATAATACTGGCACAAAAAAAAATCTATATAAAATGAAAAAGCAATGCCAATATTTAGAGAAAGGTAAACAAAAAGAAATAATGCATATTACATCCTAAAAATAATGACATAAATCACCCTCTTGCAGCACCACTGGTGAAATAAGAACTTTTAGTTCAGGTAGACTTGAAAAGGAATATGCTTATGAAGTTCATCGCTTATCTAGTAATAGATAAGCATTTGTCTTAGAATTACTGTACATGGCAGGACAAAAAAAATGGCTCTGGACACCTTGCAAGAGCATTTGCTAGGTGGGATCTGAAACAATGGCCTGGATGGATGATCCTTACAATAATAAAAGTCAGACAGTTTCATTACAAGATGAATCTTAATGGCCAGCACCCAACCTGCTAGTACACCAGCATTCTTTTATTTGATGACTAATGGTCAGAGATAATTTTGCCTTCTGGCAAACAACATCTTATTGTATATGTTAAATACGAAGGGGATAGAGTTATCACTATCTTTTGTTTTATCTGGAGATAAAGGATGAAATACAACTACCAAATGGAAGGAAAGCATAGAGCTTTGCGACCAGAAGAGGAAAATACATGTTTGCCATCTGTTAGTCAACACTTTATTCAATGTTTCAATGCCTGTTTCTGGGAAGTGAAGCCTAGCAAGTAAGAGGTTAGACTGTAAATCACAGGATTACCAGTTTAATCCCGCACTACTGACTCACCGTATTCCCTTAAACTAGTTAAAAAACCCACCATTACTTCAGTTTTAGAAATACTGAGAACCATTTTGCTAAAACAAAAAATGCCTTATGATAAAGCTCACTAAAGTCAGAGACTATTCAAAGTAATGTGTTTATTTGTAACATAATGTTCTCAGATATACTTAATTCTAGTAGCATAATATTCAAGCAGGAGACAGCCCTGAACAGAGTGTCAGTCCGTATCGGGGCCACGTCCCGTTGGCCAAATTGGAATAGAGAGTTGACCTGTTTCACACAGTTTTGGGGATTTGTATGGAAACCTGTAGCACACTGAGGAAAATCCATCCAGATACAAGAACATGCAGAAATTCATACCAGGAATTTGAAACTAGAATGCACTACCCACTACACCACCATTCCATTATTTAGATCTATAATTCAACCAATGCAAAATGTAACATATGGTTTTGACTCATCTAAAATGTGGTACAACAGACCAGACATTTCCTGTAATTGGATTTCTTATGGTTTACAGGAACTCTGTAACCTTACCGTTCATAGGCATTTGGAAAATTTGAAAATGGCATGCTGCTGTTAAGAAGTCAAAGAAACTGAAAGCATGACTTCTCTGAACGTAGCAAAGTTCAAACATCTCCTGTTGTTTACACATCCTGATAGAAGGCACAGTATCATAAACTGCAGGAGAAGTTAATATTGAAATGAAGAAATGCAAATAAGAACCAATTACAGTATTTACCTAACATTCTGATTTATAAGAGGAACAAACAAGATAAATGCTTGCAGTTTAATCATTTAAAATGTACACATTAAGGAGATTACAAAGTTAGTATTTGCTTCTTGATACTCGAGGGGTGTATTTCACATTTAATCTTCCAGATAGAATTTGCACAGAAATTGTATTCTGATCAAAATGTAAGATAATCAAGGTTTCCAAAAATTTTTTCTGGAGTTTTATGTATACTCAAAGTTACAGTATGAATAAAATCGACATCCAAGAGAGTTTTGCAGTCTAGTCTGTACTTCTTAAAACTTGTATTAATTTTTAATCTTTTATATTTGCATTATGCTTGAAATTTGCTAACTTCTAAAACAAGTGGTAAATGATTTGAGCTACAGATACAGTTTATAAGTCTTTTAAAAATAACATTATTTTTAACTAATTAAATACAACCTTAATTTTTAAATCCTGGGACATTTACTTATCATGGCTAGATTGCACAATGCTAGTCATAACACACTATAACATCATTTGTTAAGCATTTACAAACTAAAGAGAAATTATTTTTTATTGGCTGTGAAATAATACTTCCGGGTTATACTTCATTCATATTTGATTTTTAAAACTGAATGCAAGATTTTTTTTCATGACATGCAGTTCCCTTATCACACGCTGTCCTTCCCTTTTAAATCGCCTGATGCCACATACAATAGTTTCAATAGTTGCAAATGTTGCTAAGCTAAGTTTTAATTCTTTATAACATTTAGTTACTGAAACAAACAATGTACCTTTTGACAATTTATGTAGGCTAATTTGCAAATCATTTCCATGTGTGCTTAGAGTGCTTAGATCTTCTGGTCAGTTGTCTCTTGTTGTCCCTCATACCAAGTGTAAAACTAAGGAGGACAGAGCATTTGCAGCTGCTGCTCCTCACTTGTGGAACTCTTTACCTCTTTACATAAAGGAGACGTCTACAATTGAACTGTTTTAAACAAGATTAAAGACTCATTTCTATTCACTTGCATTCTGTGACCTTCAGTAATACTGATGGTTTCCTCATTGTGATTATATAACATTACTTCTATTTATTATGTATTTTATTTATGCCCTTATATTTTATTTCTGTTTATGTTATTTAAATTATTTGTTTTCTTTTATTCTATTCTTGTAAAGCACTTTGGCCACAGCATTCCTATGTTGTTTTAAATGTGCTATATAAATAAAATGACATTGACATGTTTTTTCTTTCAATATTCTGCTCCTCATTTTTTGTTTAAAATCAGCAAAACAATGAATTTTCCCCAAAAATATAAAAAAGCTGATTGATCTTTAATCGTGCCAGAAACTTCAATACATGTAAGCCATTTGAAATAATAAAATACATTGTAAAACAAGAGACAAGACAAGATAAAGAGTTGGGGGCACCTTGAAGGCAAAACCCTTGTAATTGGTGGAAAAAGTTGCAAAACAGCTGGTAAAAGTCTTCTCAGACAGTTGTCAAAGCCATGACTGGCACAATATGGCAATGGCGCCCCTTAAGAAGAAGCCAGATAGAAAGGGGCTGTGACCCAGTGGTGATGTCATTGAGACTGTTGGTTGTCTAATGTGTAGGGGAGAAAAGAGAAGAGCATTAGGCAACAGTGCCAACATTCAACTCAGGGTGGAATTACAATCAGATAAGTTGTCTCTCAAGAGCACGTGTGTGACACCATATACATACAATACGTACTGTATAAAGTACTTTAAAATTAAGTTGTCAGATTTTATCATTATCCTTATTGATATTTTATTAAGCAGGTGCTGGACTAATGTCTTATTGTTATTTATACAGTTTGTGTGCAATTTTTGTTTATATTACTTTTTTGTATACATAATACAGTACACCACCAAAATTTGCGGGAGTTGCGTTCCTAGAGCACCCACGAATTGTGAAAAAGCGCACATTTTCGATGTGGTTAAAAAAATGCCCTTTTTCATAGTTTAAACCCTAAATATGCCTCCAAAACACTTTAATTCAATTCAGACTCAGCTTAATACATTACCTAACAATAAAGAATGTAAAGGTAAACCTGTATACAGTACTGCTATGCCTCCCACAGTCCTAGAATGTAAAATACCGATGTTACCGCTATTTGTACTGTAGTGCATGCAAGAACGTTTTCATTGCCAGAAGCCTTAGACGGTGCAGCTCGTTTCGGCGGCATCTTAGGGCTTTAACCGTTAAACTTCCACATACAAGGGGGTTAATGAATCCCTGGACGCCAAATACTTTTTTGTTGCACTTTAAGTAAACGTCACAATTAACAAAGAATAAGTCAAATTTTAAAGTAAAAACATTTTTTTTCATTCAAAGAGCATCATAATTACTGCAACACTGATCATTTTACACACTGCTGATGAACTGTAAAAACTAATTTAAAAACTACTTTAAGTATATGTTCAAAATGCAACTGACGCCACGGATGTAAATCACTGAGTCAACTGCGTTTAAACTGGCTGCAAGCAAGCACACACAGATAAAGCGCTAATGCTGGCAGGCTAGTCTTAGTGCAGCTTGGGTCACAGAATTGCACACCAGCACTTTAAATGAACACGTCTCTTTCAGAAGTAAAAGGTGCTCAGCATGCAGTTAGTTAACGATTAAACAATAGACAAACACCATAGGAGAGCACAGCACCTGCCTGGGGGAGAAGAGGAAAACAAAGCAATCATCCAAAAAGGACTGGTACGGTTCAGGCTTCTAAGTAAGCGTAACGTTGTGCAACAAGCCACAATTGAGAAGACGGTGATTTATTTATTTTTATGGTGGAGATTCCAGCCTTGACCCGCACGCAATCACAAGCAGAGAAAAACAAAGCAACCCAGTAATCAGACAGCTAATAAGGAATGTAATGATAACAAATGAAATAAGATAACAACGATACCACCCCTGTTCCCCTTACGGGGATTACACATTAGATACAACAAAGCACAAATAAAACACACATAGTAAATCATGAAAAAGTTCATGAAAAACGGCAACGGATGAAATGTAATGATGAAAATAGTCCAGAGATCCACACATTGAATGGGAATGTACAGATAGTCAATCCATTACTTCCTGAAATGGTGAAGACGGGTTCAGGAGCATCCCTTTCTTTGCAGGATGGCCATGAATCTACTTACAGTCCTCATGTACACTGGTAGACAATCTAGACGCACGACATGATCCAGGACAAAAAGCATAAGTACAGGTAACCCAACAGAAAGCAGAAAGACAGGAACTTAAAACACAAATTACAAAAACTTTTTTTTTTTGCTTGTGGTCACCGGTCCCCTTTTTAAAAGCTGTGCTGACATCCTTTGACCTCAACAGCCCCAGCACCCTCAGCATAAGACCAATCAGAGCCACTAAAGGGACTGCTGGGAGTTGCAGTTTCAAATTCTATTGGCTACTTTCACCATCCCAAGTCGTTGTTTTCTCTACAGTTGCTTCCTGTTCTCTCTACAGTACAGTATTGCCATGAAAAAAGCCATAAAAATTGCGGAGGATATTTGCGGTTTCCGCTAACAATTATTAGTTAGGTTCTAAGGAAAAATCCGTGGATGACTGAGGCTGGGAACTCTGAACCGCGACTTTGAGGGGGTCTACTGTATAGAGAAAGAATAGGAATTGTGGAACAATTCAACCTTGAGATTTCGATGAATCTTGATGTTCCATTTTTGAAATTATGTCTGTCTGTGTGTCTGTGTATAAACATGATAACTCAAATGCTTTGACACAGGTCAGTGAGATTTTGTACACCTGCTTTATATCAAAAATGAGGAATCCTATCAGCTTTTGAGCCACTACCAGCAACCAGAAGTGGTACTTTAACTGAATACTTTTGCAAATTTTCAAGTAAACTATGGTTATAATTACAGATTGATTATTCAAATCTATACTAATAAAAGGCAAAGCCTTCACTAACTGACTGACTGACTGACTGACTGACTGACTGACTGACTGACTCACTCACTCACTCACTCACTCACTCACTCACTCACTCACTCACTCACTCACTGACTGATTCATCATTAATTCTCCAAGTTCCCGTGTGGGTAGAAGGCTGAAATTTGGCAGGCTCATTCCTTACAACTTCCTTACAAAAATTGGGCAGGTTTCATTTCGAAATTCTACGCGTAATGGTCATAACTGGAAGCTAATTTTTCTCCATATACTGTAATGGAGTTGAGCTGGATGGCCATGGGGGGCGGAGTTTCGTGTGACATCATCACGCCTCCTGCGTAAGTACGTAGAGAACAAGGAAGACCTCCAAACAGCGCTGAACAAAAAACGCCATTTCACAATTGAAAAGGCAGAAAAAGATTATGAAGCAAGTGATGCATACAAGCGTATTCATAAATACAAGCATATTCATAAGTACAGCTACTGCGGAAACAAAGCACGGCGTGAACCATAAGTTTACATTAAGTTTATAGATACACTCCCACTGCCGTTTGTCATGCCTACGGCGAATGATGGTATTCGAGACATACAAGTTTACTGAGAAGACACGAGGTATAAACGAGACTTTGGATCACTTTGTAACGGAGTTAAAATTGCTGTAGCAAGAAACTTTTAAGTGCCGTGTCTTACCTAACATTAAATAAACACATCCTCCAAATACGAACCTGATTGCAAGAAATAATGATGATCAAATCCTTGATGACAGCAACACTCATAATGGTCACAAAACTATTACTTTGACAATCATGTTACGTTATTTTTAAAATGTTTCCTTTTCTTAGCACAAGCACAGCTGAGAAGCTTCGATGCATGTACTCCATAACGCGTTAAAAAAATAACGCATTTAATCACAGTTTGCATTCCAAGCACAGGGGCACTTTTGTCAGTGCATGATTTCCTGGTATATCGATTACATTTATGCACACATCAGAGCTACAAAAATGTAAGAGTCGAAAGAAAGCGCGTT